>NC_064575.1:49501494-49804525 GCF_937001465.1 Orcinus orca
CCTTACAGACCTGAAGGGAGTGGCAAGATACATTCAGTTAAGTCCTGAAAGGGAAAAATATGCAACCTAGGATACTCTACTCAGCAAGATTATCATTTAGAATAGGAGAGAGCAAGAATTTCTCTGACAGGCAAAAACTAAAAGAATACAGCAATACTAAACCTATCCCAGGGACTTCCCTGGTGGTCCAGTGGCTAAGACTACTCGCTCCCAATGCAGGGGGCCGCATTGGATCCTTTGGTCAGGGAACTATATCCCACATGCCGCAATGAAGAGTTTGCATGCTGCAACCAAGACCTGGTGCAGCTGAATAAATATTTTTTTTAATGCTCAAAAAAAAAAAAATACTATCCTAAAAGAAATACTGTAAGGTCTTCTCTAAATAGAAAAGCAAGAAGCTATAGGAAAGAGAAAATAAGCCAGTATACAGATTAAAAGAAAAAAAAAATTTTGTCAAAGCAGTGATAACCACAATGAACAGCAAAAGGATAAACATGAAGATGTAAAAGAAGACCTCAAAATCATGAAATGTGGAGGAGAGTAAGAAAATGTAGGGTTTTTTTTAGAAAGTGTCTGAGCATATATGAATATTGTCTAAAGCACGTAAAGGAAGGGGTTAACATACTTGAAAAACAGGGTAACCACAAATCAAAAACATATAAGAGATTCACAAAAACCAAAAAGAGAACAGGGCTTCCCTGGTGGTGCAGTGGTTAAGAATCCGCCTGCCAACGCAGAGGACACAGGTTCAAGCCCTGGTCTGGGAAGATCCCACATGCCGCGGAGCAACTAAGCCCGTGCGCCACAACTACTGAGCCTGTGCTCTAGAGCCCGCAAGTCACAACTACTGAAGCCCACGCTCCTACAGCCCGTGCTCCGCAACAGAAGCCACCACAATGAGAAGCCCATGCCCCGCAACAAAGAGTAGTCCCCGCTTGCTGCCACTAGAGAAAGCTAGTGCGCAGCAACGAAGACCCAACGCAGCTGAAAATAATTTTTTTAAAAAGAGAACAAAAGCACAATATAAAATGAACTATCAAACCACAAAAGGAAAAACAAAAAGAAATGAAGAAATAGAGAATCAACTGGGAAACAGGGTTTAAAATGGCCATAAATACATACCTATCAATAATTACCTTAAATGTCAATGGACTAAATGCTCCAATCAAAAGATACAGAGTGGCAGACTGGATAAAAAAAAAAGAGGCTACAATATGCTGCCTACAAGAGACCCACTTTAGGACACAGACTGAAAAGTGAGGGGATGCAAAAATATATTTCACTCAAATGGAAATGACTAGAAAAAGGGGGTCACAATGCTCATATCAGACAAAATAGACTTTGAAACAAAGACCATAGAGAAAGACACCATATAATGATAAAAGGATCAACACAAGAAGAGGTTATTACACTTGTCAACATATATGCACCCAACATAGGAGCACCCAAATACATAAAACAAATACTAACAGACATAAAGGGAGAAACTGAAAGGAATACAGTAATAGTAGGAGATTTTTAGCACCCAATCACATCAATGGACAGATCTTCTAAACAGAAAATCAATAAGTCAACAGAGATGCTAAATGATACAATAGAACATTTAGGCTTAATTGATACTTTCAGGACATTATATCCAAGAAAACCAGAATACACATTATTTTCAAGACACTTGGAACATTCTCTAGGATTGACCACATATTAGGGCACAAAATGAGCCTCAACAAATTTAAGACTATAGAAATTGAGTATCTTTTCTGACCACAAGGGCATGAAACTGGAAATCAACCACAGAAATAGAAATGAGAAAAAAATTATTACATGGAGACTAAACACGCTACTAAAAAACCTATGGGTCAACGATGAAATCAAAGAGGAAATTAAAAATTTGAGACAGGACTTCCCTGGTGGCGCAGTGGTTAAGAGTCTGCCTGCCAATGCAGGGGACACAGGTTCGAGCCCTGATCCGGGAAGATCCCACATGCCGCAGAGCAACTAAGCCTGTGCGCCACAACTACTGAGCCTGCACTCTAGAACCCGCGAGGCACAACTGCTGAGCCCGCGCACCTAGAGCCCGTGCTCTGCAACGGGAGGGGCCGCCGCAGTGAGGAGCCCGCGCAACGCAATTAAGAGTAGCCCCTGCCCGCCGCAACTAGAGAGAAAGCCCGCACAGCAACAAAGACCCAACACAGACATAAATAAATTAATAAATAAAAAAAATTGAGACAAATGACAATGAAAGCACAACCATACAAAATGTATGGAATGCAGCAAAAGCAGTTCTTAGAGGGAAGTTCACAGTGATATAGGCCTTCCTTAAAAAACAAGAAAAATCTCAAACAACCTAACCTACCACCTAAAAGAATTAGAAAAAGACCAAACAAAACCTAAAGATGACAGAAGGAAGGAAATAATAAAGATCATAGAGGTGATAAATAAAGGATGTTTTAAAAATAGAAAAAAAAATAAAAACAAGAGCTAGTTTTTTAAAAGAGTAAACAAAAACTGACAAACCTCTGGCCAAGCTCACCAAGAAGAAAAAGGACCCAAATAATCATAATAAGCAACGAAAAAAGAGAAATAGCAACCGATACGGCCGAAATACAAAACACTCTTGAGAGAATACTATGAAGAATTATATGCCAACAAATATGACAACCTGGAAGAAACAAACAAGTTTCTGGAAACATACAGCCCACCATAACTGAATCGAGAATAAATAAATTGGGACTTCCCTGGTGGCGCAGTGGTTAAGAATCTGCCTGCTAATGTGGAGGACACGGGTTCGAAGCCCTGGTCCAGGAAGATCCCACATGCCGCAGAGCAACTAAGCCCGTGCCACAACTAATGAGCCTGCACTCTGGAGCCCATGAGCCACAGCTACTGAAGCCCACGCACCTAGAGCCTGTGCTCTACAACAAGAGAAGACACTGCAATGAGAAGCCCACGCACCGCAACGAAGAATAGCCATCGCTCACTGCAACTACAGAAAGCCTGCACACAGCAATGAAATTTAAAAAAAAATTTGGGGCTTCCCTGGTGGCACAGTGGTTGAGAGTCTGCCTGCCAATGCAGGGGACACGGGTTCGTGCCCTGGTCCGGGAGGACCCCACATGCCGCAGAGCGGCTGGGCCCGCACGTCCGGAGCCTGTGCTCCGCGACGGGAGAGGCCACAACAGTGAGAGGTCCATGTACCGCAAAATAAATAAATAAATAAATAAATAAATAAAAATTAAAAAAAGAAATTGAACAGACTGATCACTAGACATGAAATAGAACCTGTTAAAAAAAAAAAAATGCCTACAGACAAAAGTCCAGGACCAGATAGCTTCACAGGTGAATTCCACCAAACACACAAGGAACTTATACCAATCCTTCTTGAACTCTTCTTCCAAAAGACTGAACAGGAGGGAACACTCCCAAAGACATTCTATGAACCCACCATAACCCTGACACCAAAATCAGACAAAGACACTACCAAAAAAGAAAATTACAGGCCAGTATCTTTGATGAATATAGATGTAAATATTCTCAACAAAACATTAGCAAACTGAATCCGACACCACATAAACAAGGACCAAGTTGGATTCATCTCAGGGTCACATGGATGGTTCAACATACACAAATCAATCAATGTGATACACCACATCAATGAAAGAAGACAAAAAACACATGATCATCTCAACAGATACAGAAAAACCATTTGATAAAATTCAACATCCATTCATGATAAAAACTCTTACCAAGAGATATAGAGGGAATATGTCACAACATAATAAGCTATTTATGACAAACTCATAGCCAATATAATATTCAATGATGACAAGGTAAAGCCTTCCTGCTAAAATGTAGAACATGACAAGGATGCCCATTCTCACCACTTCTATCCAACACAGTATAGGAAGTCCTAGCCACAGCAATCAAACAAAATAAATAAAGGTATTCAAATTGGAAGGGAATAGGTAAAATTGCCACTAAGTGCAGATGACATGATACCATATATAGAAAACCCTAAAAACTCTACACAAAACTACTAGAACTGATAAACGAATTCAGCAAAGTAGCAGGATACAGCAAACATACAGAAATTGGTTGCATTTCTTTACACTAACAATGAAAAATCAGAAAGGGAAAGTAAAAAAACCAGTTCCTCCTAAAATCACATCCAAAAAAATAAAATACTCAGGAATAAACCTAACCGAGGAGGTGGAAAGACTTACATGCCGAGAACTATAAAACATTAATAAAAGAAACTGAAGATGATTCAAAGAAATGGAAAGATATCCCATGTTCTTGGATTGGAAGAATTAATGTTGTTAAAATGGCCATACTACCCAAAGCAATCTACAGATTTAATGTGATCCCTATCAAATTAGCCATGACATTTTTCACAGAACTAGAACAAGTAATCCTAAAATTTATATGGAACCACAAAAGACCCAGAATTGCCAAAGCAATCCTAAGGAAAAAGAACAAAGCAGGAGGCATAACCCTCCCAGACTTCAGACAATACTACAAAGCTACGGTAATCAAAACAGCATGGTATTGGCACAAAAACAGACATATGGATCAATGGAACAGCACAGAGAGCCCAGAAATAAACCCACAAACCTATGGTCAATTAATTTTCAACAAAAGAGGCAAGAATATACAATGGGGAAAAGAATTTCTTCAGCAAGTGGTGCTGGGAATGTTGGACAGCCGCATGTAAATCAATGAAGTTAGAACACACCCTCACACCATACACTACAATAAACTCCAAATGGCTTAAAGACATAAGACACGACACCATAAAACTTCTAGAAGAGAACTTAGGCAAAATATTCTCTGACATAAGCTGTACCAATGGTCAGTTTCCCAAGGCAATAGAAATAAAAGCAAAAACAAATGAGAACTAATCAAACTTATAAGCTTTTGCACAAAGGAAACCATAAACAAAACAAAAAGACAGGGCTTCCCTGGTGGCACAGTGGTTGAGAGTCCACCTGCCGATGCAGGGGACACGGGTTCGTGCCCCGGTCCAGGAGGATCCCACGTGCCACAGAGCAGCTGGGCCCGTGAGCCATGGCCGCTAAGCCTGTGCGTCCGGAGCCTGTGCTCCGCAACGGGAGAGGCCACAACAGTGAGAGGCCCGCGTAGCACCAAAAAAAAAAAACCAAAAAACAGACAATCCATGAACTGGGGGAAAATATTTGCAAATGATATGACTGACAAGGGCTTAATTTCCAAAATATACGAACAGCTCATACAACTCAGTATCAAAAAAACCCAATCAAAAAATGGGCAGAAAACCAAAATAGACATTTCTCCAAGGAAGACATACAGACGGCCAACAGGTACATGAAGAGATGCTCAGCACTGCTGATTGTTATAAACATGCAAATGAAAACTACAGTGAAGTATCTACCACCTCACAACGGTCAGAATGGCCACAATTAAAAGTCTACAAATAACAATAAGAAATGCTGGAGAGGGTGTGGAGAAAAGGGAACCCTCCTACATTGTTGGTGGGAATGTAAATTGGTGTAGCCACTATGGAGATCAGTATGGGTGTTCCCGAAAAAACTAAAAGAGTTGCCATATGACCCAACAATCCCACTCCTGGGCATATATTCAAACAAAACTATAATTCAGGACTTCCCTGGTGGCACAGTGGTTAAGAGTCTGCCTGCCAATGCAGGGGACACAGGTTTGAGCCCTGGCCTGGGAAGATCCCACATGCCACAGAGCAACTATGTCTGTGCGCCACAACTACTGAGCCTGTGCTCCAGAGCCCGTGAGCCACAACTACTGAAACCTGTGCACCTAGAGCCTGTGCTCCACAAGAGAAGCCACTGCAATGAGAAGCCCACGCACCACAATGCAGAGTAGGCCCTGCTCGCCGCAACTAGAGAAAGCCTGCGTGCAACGACCCATCGCAGCCAAAATAATAATTCAAAGAGATACATGTACTCCTATGTTCATAGCAGCACTATTTACAATAGCCAAGACATGGAAACAACCTAAGTGTCCATCAACAGATGAATGGATAAAGATGTGGTACATATATACAATAGAATACTACTCAGCCGTAAAAAAGAATGAAATGCCATTTGCAGCAACATGGATGGACCTAGAAATTATCATACTAAGTGAAGTCAGAAAGACAAATACCATATGTTATCATTTAAATGTGGAATCTTATCTGTGACACAAATGAACTTATCTATGAAACAGAAAGAGACTCACAGAGAACAGACTTGTGGTTGCCAAGGGAGGGTGGGGTCAGGGAGGGATGGAGTGAGAGGTTGAGGTTAGCAGATGCAAACTATTATATATAGGGTGGATAAACAAGGACCTACTGTATAGCACAGGGAACTATATTCAATATCCTGATAAACTGTAATAGAAAAGAATATAAAAAAGATGTATATGTTTAAATGAATCACTCTGCTATACAGTAGAAATTAACACAATATTGTAAATCAACTATAGTTCAATAAAAAAGTACTACCTCATTGGATTGTCATAAGGATTGAATGGGTTAACACGTACAGTACTTACATGTTACGTTAGATACTATGTTTTTACTCTTCAGTAGCCAAGAGTACTGCACACAAGGATGATACTTTTAACTGTATGTTAAGTGGATTCTTTGCTTATCTTACCTGAGTAGAGTACTTTGGCAGACTCCCACTCCTACATTATCTTTTTTTTTTGGTGGAACGTGGGCCTCTCACTGTTGTGGCCACTACCGTTGCGGAGCACAGGCTCCGGACGCGCAGGCTCAGCGGCCACGGCTCACAGGCCCAGCCGCTCCGCGGCATGTAGGATCTTCCTGGACCGGGCCACGAACCTGTATGCCCTGCATTGGCAGGAGGACTCTCAACCACTGCGCCACCAGGGAAGCCCCTACATTATCTTTTGAAGCAAATAGGTAGGAGGTAGTAAATATAATAAATGGTAAATGTACAAGATGTTCAAGACCTACTATCAATGAGGGAAGAGGGAAAGAAACAAGATGCCACCGAAAGCAGAGGGAGTGCAAGTCTAAGGGGTAGCTGGAAGAGCTGCAAGAAATCAAAGAGAACTGTTTTCTATGAACTAGATGATCATCGTCTAGAAGGCCCAACTAACGGCATTTGCTACCAGCCTAAAGTTTTCTTTCTTCTCTATATACCTTTTGCTCCTGCTTCCATATCATATCGATTGCAATTAACATACTCCACAATATCCAAACTCTTCTTTGGGACCTTCCTATTTCTAGGCCTAAAAACAGGTAGTTCAGCATTAAGTATGGATTAAGTCCAATTGACTGGAATTTCCTGCAATCCTTGCGTATTAGAGCTTCCCAGCCAAACACATTACTGTTAAGTCCCCTACATACGAACCTTCAAGTTGTGAACTTTCAAAGATGCGAACCTGCCCTGTATGCCAGCTGTTGTACTGTACTATTGTACTTTCCAAGGTACTGTACTGTAAGATTAAAATTTTTTTTTTTATTATTCGTGTGAAAAGTATTATAAACCTATTACAGTACAGTACTATATAGCCGATTGTGTTAGTTGGGTACCTAGGCTAACTTTGTTGGACTTACAAATAAATAGGACTTAGGAACACGTTCTCAGAACTCGTTCATATGCAGGGGACTTACTGTACTTTCATTATAATCTGAAAAATATATTTTAAAATGCCACCTTAGACCTTATTTTCTCCAAGTCTGGCAGCACTTTAATGGCACTTCATCACAGTTGCCCTAGGCCAGAATGAATGAGGTATGTTTCCCATCTACTAGTTCTAGACTCCTTTCCTCTGAACTTTAAACTTTCTGCTGAAACGATGACTGCATAAAAGCCACATATCAAGGTAAAATCCAAATGGTCTTACAGCATATTAACACTACCTAGAAGGTCCTAGAAATTATAAATTATTTTTCCAAAAACCATAATTCCAAAATGCCTACAGCCAAAGTCATGCAACAGAACCTTTACAAAGAAATGGTACACTGGTAGTCACAATATTGTATTCTTCGGGTACCACCCAAACCTTAAGAAATTAATTGGAACTAGTCAACCTTGAGGGGGAAAATAATCCAAAAATAACCCAAAGGGACTTCCCTGGTGGCGCAGTGGTTAAGAATCCGCCTGCCAATACAGGGGTCACAGGTTTAAGCCCTGGTCTGGGAAGATCCCACATGCCAGAGTAACTAAGCCCGTGCACCACAATTACTGAGCCTGCGTTCTAGAGCCTGTGAGCCACAACTACTAAAGCCCGCGCCTAGAGCCCATGTTCTGCAACGAGAAGCCACCACAATGAGAAGCCCGCACACCGCAATGAAGAGTAGCCCCCACCCACCGCACCGGAGAAAGCCCGTGCACAGCAATGAAGACCCAACGCAGCCAAAAAAAAAAAACCCCAAAAAAACAAAACAAAACAAAATAGCATGAAAGGTCAATTTGAAAGAAGAAATTGACCAAGTAAGTAATAATCACACAAACTTCCTTAACCAAAAGACAAACATTTCAATGACCATGGAAATAGACTAACAGCATTAGAAATCAGCAGTAGTCTGACCAAGGAATTCTTATCAGAGATAAAGATTTTATAACTGTGGCTCTTAACCACGAGATGCTGTGAAAACATAGTGACGCTTGGGGGTGTTGTTACAATAACATGGAAGGAAAACCAGGAATGAGAAATATCAAGCAGTATCCACAATCCTCCACAACAAAGAACCGCCCCATTGAAAAATGTCAGTACTACTCCCTAATCGAGAAAATTTGAGTAAATGAACTGGTAAGAAAACTCTAGTTAATAATGGCCACTCTCCAAATTATACCCACAACCTTAGATTAACTTCAGATATAAACTAAAATCATGCAACATCTAGCTTGAAAGAAACCAATTCCCTCACCTGTGAAAGTAGGAATTTGACCCACCCATGGCTGTTACATAACTATTAAGAGGTAGCCTTCTGACTCCAAGTTCAGTAAATATTTCCTGGATAGTGTACTGAAGGCATCCACATCTCCTATGGATCATTCCTCTACCACCAAAAACTGCCTACCCAAGTTGATTGATTCTGAAGACCAAAAGACATTTCTGACACTTCTGGAACCTTAGAACCCAACACAAATTGTGCAGGGTATACCCTACCAGCAATATTCAGCTCTATAAATCTAAGTCAACATTCTTCCCCCAAGTTAACTCCTTTGAATGTTCCAAAGGATATTATTAAATGTGGGAAAAGGTTTACATAGGACATACTTGGGAGATGTAGTATGCAGTTTCCCCAAAATCTGAACACCAAACCTACCTCAGAGTATATCTTTTAGGACTATAATTATATAAAACACACTTTGCAAAACTGTGGAATTAACACTATTGAAGATCTAGGAATATTCTTAAGTTGTCCAAGTACACTTCTTCTACCCTAACCACTGCACATCCTTCGGTAAGACCTTGCTTCATTAAACAGAACTTCTCTCAGTCTGTGAAAATTTTGGGGTGGAAGGAACATACTTCACTTAATCGTCTTTGCTACTCAGATTTGGTGGATTTAAGCTGGACTGTAAATTGCAATTCTGGTTAGATTCTGGGTATGGAACCTTGCTGCCTCTGACATACTCAAAGATAAAATAACAATAACCTGAGACTGAAAATGATGAAAATAAGTCTCTTAAAAATCTAGTACAGGAAAGGAACTCAGTGCGCTCCCTTTACAAAAACAGGGAAAGAAACAGCAATGTCTGGGAAGTCTTACCAATATATCTAGATGCCCCATGCCCTCTAATCCTAGCTTCAGGAAGGTACACTGAAACAAAAAGAAATTTTAAAAAATGACTGAAATGAATACAGTATTTTTAAAACAAGCTCTGGCCAGTTTTATTAAAGAAAAATTGTGCATGATTTACTTTTCACCAGTCTGTTCTGGCATGCTTCTAATGATATCAGAATCACCTAGAAAATAAAACACAGTAATTTTACAATTCATTTAATGTCAACAGGTAATCATCAAATTAGCAATTGTTATCTTCAAAAGTTATTACACTAGCTGTGCTACCATTTCTCAAGGTTGATAGGATACCTAGAGTCACAGACATTTCCCACATAAGATTCATCATGTAAATCAGACTTAGTTTATCACCAGCATTTATAAAACCAGACCTAGGAAAAGAACTAGGTCCGGGGACACATGCATGGTCTTAATATAGCGAATGTTTAGCCTGCCCTGATTATTACAACATCAGAACAGCGAGAATATTCGCAGTATTTTATGAATTAATTAAAAATTCGTAAGTTCAAAACATGACATGTTTTTGTAGGCCCTTCTTTTTCTCAACTTAATTTTATCCATCTGTTCTCAGGCAGCCAGTAAACGTTCCTTTTTTCTACCGGTTCACCTGATTATTCTGTCCCTTTATAATTTCACCTTTTACCAAGGCCCTGAAGTCATCATTTCTTAGGTGCTGCATGAAATGAAACTCATGATCTCAAAGTAAAGAGAATTTCATTTATAAAAAGGTAATTCTGTACTGACCTTCATTATCAATTCTCTGTAAAATAAAATTACAGGATATCCCTTGCTGTATCCAAATCCTCAACATCTGAACTTAGAAACTAAAGACATTTGTATAGCAAGAAATACTTGTATTACATCATAAAGGAAAAGAATTACTTTATGATTTAAAAAGCATACCTGGATCAATGATAGCAAGTGTGCATACTCTGTAGTATTTTCCACACGCTGTGCCCAATTCAATATTATTGCCACTGTAGTGATGGACACCAGTTTTGGCCAACATGGCATAATACTCTATTTCAGATTTCCTTTGGGAACCAAAACAAGGTAGATAAATATCATACCAAGTAACACAGATTAAATGTTACTTCTCTCATCAGTTCTAATGTTGGTAAGGTCTTCAAACAGTAAGCCAGTTATTACTTTTAAAAACATTACCATATCCATTATTCAATACAAATCATCCTTCCTCGGATCCCTTACAAGGGATGGGACAACCAGTAAATACCTGTGCTTGTGGAAAACAGTAGAGTACAAAATAAAATTATCATTTACTTAGCATTTACTATCGCCAAACACTTTACATTATAAAATTCCCATGACAACTTCTAAGCCGTTTCTATCACCCTCTGGTGCTCTGAAACCTAGATGGAGAGTGATATTACAGGTATACCTCAGATACTGCATATTCATTCCAGACCACTGCAATAAATCAAATATTGCAATAAAGCTAGTCCCAGGAATTTTTTGGTTTCCCAGTGCATACAAAAGTTGTGTTTACTCTATACTACAGCCTATTAAGTGTGCAACAACATTGTGTCTAAAAAAACCAACGTACATACATTAGTTAAAAAATACTTTATTGCAAAAATTAATAAATTAAAAAGCTGCTTATCACCCGAACCTTCTGGGAGTCGCAGTAGTAACATCAAAGATCAGTGATCACCATAACAATAGAGAAAAAGTCTGAAATATCTCGAGAATTACCAAAATGTGACATAGACATGAAGTGAGCAAATGCTGTTGAAAAACTGGAACTTACAGACTTATTCAATGCAGGGTTGCCACAAACCTTCAATTCGTAAAAAAAACAAAAAACAAACAACCCCCCCCCACACACAGTATCTACGATGCACAATAAAGTGAAGTGCAATAAAACCAGGGATACCATATGCTTGTACTTACCCAGAGTTAGCAGTTTTGTGTCCACTAAGTAGGCAGACATGAATGGTTTTACGAATTTGAAGGGAGTCCTAATACACTTTTGCCACTACTCACTCAAAGTGTGCATCCGCAGACAAGTAGTGCCAAAAGGTGCTTGTTAAAAATGCATAATCTCAGGCCCCAATCCAGATACATTAAATCAGAAATTGCATTTAAACCAGATCATTCGTGACTGTGTGCATATTCATGTTTGAAAAGCACTGCTATAGAAGGTAAGCATGAAAGGTTTGGAATAAGACCAAAGGTTTGGGAGGGGATGGGATGGAAGAAGAGATCTCTCCAGGCTTTGCCAATTACCTACAGACACTACATAAAATGCTGTGAGGTTATGTATTACCACAGAAAATCAACAAGGGAAAGGGACTGAAAACACGGCTTATATTCTGCATGGTCCAAGTTTCTTTAACTTATTTAAAATACCCACTAAATTCAGTTTCAAAACAGTGAGGCAAGCAAAAACTGGGTGAACTGGGAACCTGCAGCTCCACAGGCCAGCCTGAACTTCTCTGATCTTAGCTTTTCTACACTACAAGTTCATAAAATGAACCTCTTTTAAAGCATCTTAAAGTTAAAAAAAAAAACGACCCAAAAGGCAGGACACATGGACACACAAGTTGTTTCTGCGCTGCCCTCACACTTTGACGTTCTCTGGTTTTTACCCCTTCTGCCACGCATTTCTCCCAAAGAGAACCTCATACGAGGAGAGACTATGATGAGGGGGAGAAAAATCAAGAGCCCCAAATCAACAACCGTTAAATTATTCTCCAGGTGTCGCTCTGTAATACAAAATTTTACATGATACCCAGTTTATGCTACCCAGATTGCAAGTTCACATTCCTGGATATTCGCTCACAACCAATTTGCAGTGGGCGACAAACATACGCAGGTTCTTTCAATTACCTCAAGGCTGGGCAGTTGTTGGCGAGGATGACCAGTTTCGCTTTGCCGTGTCGGATCATTTTCAGAGTCTGCTTGTACCCCAGCACGTACTTTCCACTTTTCATAACCAGTTGGAGCCTAGAGTTGATCGACTCCAGTGACTTTTTCTACAAAGCAAACATGTAACACGGACTTGAAGGCCTTGTTTGTAACCACTTAAAACTGGATCCAGCTTCCTGGAAGCTGAACCCCTTAATAAAACCTCCGCAGAGGGTCCCAAATCCCTGGGAGAGTCCTTCGGGTTTATTTTGGACCCCCACAAGGCCAGCGGACACGCTGTGCGCCCACTGTGCTCGGACCCGCCCGCCCCGGCCGAGACTCATCTCTCCATGTGAACAGGCTTCCGGCCCTGGCCTGCTACACTCACCGTCTTCTTTGCGGCCACCATCTTCCTGCCTTAGGCGCGAGACGCCCCCAGCCTAGAACACAGAGGACAAGACAGGAAATTTAGGATCCGAAGCTCCAAACGGCAACTCCCTGGACTCCCCGCGTGGCCTAAACCTCGGTACGGAACAGCCTACTCACCCACTGCAGCCGCCAAGATGGCCGGAGAGCGAGAAAGGAAGGAAATCCCACAATGCCAAGCTCTTCACGTCAGGGCTAAGACCCCGTGACCGGAAGCTGAAGCAAATCACAAGCGGAAGGGGCGGGGCAAGAAGAGAAGGTCTGATGTGGGTATCTCTAGCGGCTTCGAATTAGTTTGGCAGCTGGCTGGTGCTGTTCACTTGCCGGCTGCGGGCCGTAAACCTCGCCGTCTGTGTTGTTCCGCTGCTCATAGCTGAGGACTGAGGAACGTGGAACCGGACGCGAGTTGGAGAAACCGACTGAGAGTGAGGCGGGAGGGGCGGCGGCGGCTGGACCTCGGTCTTAGCGCCGCTGAGTGCATCTCTGCCCCAAGTCGGGGCTCTTGAGGAGACTCGGGGAGGACCGGAGTGTGCCGCAGCTCCTGGGTCTACCCTCTGCCGTCGGTTCCGCCGGGGCTGAAGAAGCTCCGTGCACTCACCCAAGTTGCCTGTACAAGTTGTCAGAGAACGGTGGCGCCCCCCTCTGGCTCCCCTAAACTTACCTCTTTTGTGGCCGTGTTAGTGGGAACTCGTAAGCCGAATTTTCACTGGGGGTGATAACAGGTCTAATTAAACATCTTTTTGTTGTGAACGTTGGACCTTGATACAGATATCAGTAACGAATCATTCAAAATATTAGGCACAGAAAGTCACCACCACACACACACACACACACACACGCAAAAAAAGGTAAAATCTGACCAATAGGTAAGATGTCATCGTGTGTCAACTTTTAGGAATCTATCCTACATTCTCATGCCCAAAGACATGAGAATAAGGATATTTATTTCAGCATTAATTTTTAATAACAAAGCAAAAATAGAAACATCAAATATTCATCATTCTTAACCAGTATATATGTTGGTATATGCATAGACAATTCAAGTCTGGAAAACTAATCATCGGAACGTATCTTGGATGAGAGATAAGAGTAGGTGGTGAGGAGAGAACATTTACTTTTACTTTGTATGTTTCAGTACTGCTTGAATTATTTTACATTGTATTATTTTACAGCACGCATTGTTACGTAAAGAGCTCCGTTTTAATAAAAAAAAGTGGTTGTTTTCAATAGAGCTTGTGAAACATCAATTATATCTTAAAGCAGTATTTTTCAAAGTATGGCTCCCAGATCACCTGATTCAGAATCACCTGGAATTCTGAGTCCTGGGCCCCACCCAGGTCTGTGGAAGAAATCTTTGGATGTAGGGCCTGGGAATCTGAGGTTAATGAGCAGCCTCCACGATTCTCATACATAAATTTGAGAAGTAGAGAGGAATGAAATAGCCTAGTTGGTTCTGAGGCATGCATGCTTAGACAGAGACACAAACTAATGATGCCTTACACTTTTATAATGAGCTCTATACTTTGAATGCTTTTTAATATCTACTTTCCCTCAAAGTAATCAGGCCAAATATTACCCGCATTTTAGAAAGTATATGATTAAAGCACTTGAGGTGACTTTCCTCGGTGCTTTTCATTTTATAATACCAAATTTCTGGTCCGCTCCGCAGCATGTGGGATCTTCCCAGAGTGGGGCACGAACCCGTGTCCCCTGCATCGGCAGGCGGACTCTCAACCACTGCGCCACCAGGGAAGCCCCGTCCTCACTATATTTTAAAGAAAGGCCTTAGGTGCTTTCTCACAGGGATCTTACCATGGTTTTGTACTGGAAGCCAGGGAAGCCCAAAGTACTCATTCATCCATACATTCATATATATGAACCATGACCACAAAATGTTTGAGAATTCTTCCTAGGGTATCTTAACTGATTTTTGCCATATCTTTTTGGAGATATATTTAGGTTCTTGGTTTTTCTATTTAATACCTGCAGGACTTGGTCAAATTGTCTAACCTCTCTAAGCTTCAGCTTCCTCATCAAAAAAACTGGAATAATAATGTCTACCTCATGGTATTGTTATGAGGATCACAGTGAACATAACGGTGTATGAAGCACCTAGAACAGGGCCGTGTACATAATAAGTGCAGTGGATGTTAGTTCTCTTCCTCAGCCCCACTCCTATCTCCCTAACTCCCCACTGCAGCCACCCATCCACAGCTTAAGTTGTGGTTCACCACATGGCAAAACCCAAACGCTAGGGGAAGAAACACTTGCCATGCAAGAACAACAGTCAAATCCTTTGGCTCGTGAAGATTTTGTAAATATTTCCACACTTGTATTTATTAGAGCAGGAGTTGGCAAGCTTTTTCTGTAGAGAGCCAAATAGTAAAGATTTTAGGCTTTTGGGCCATATGGTCTCTTTGGCAACTACTTAACTCTGCTGATGTAGCACAAGAGCAGCCACAGTATGTAAATGAGTGAATTTCATTCATTGAATGAATGAGCACGGCTGTGTTCCAGTCAAACCTTATTTACAAAGTCAGGATTTGGCCTGCAGGCCATAGTTTGTTGACCCCTGTGTTAGAAGATGACTATTACTTTCGTTAAAAATAGCTACTTTAAGTCACGTCATTATTCTAAAGAGATGTGTATTGAAGTATTTACAGATGAAGTGTCATAATATCTGCAACTTACTTCCAAATTGCTAAAATAAATGTAAATAAAATCCTAAAATAAATGTAGATAAACAAGTAGGTAGAGCAAATGCAGCAACATGTTAACAACTCTTGACTTTACAGTGCGGGGGGGCGGGGGGGCGGTGAGGTGGGACTCCCCTGGTGGTCCAGTGGTTAAGACTCTGCGCTTCCACGGCGGGGGCCTGGGTTTGATTCCTGGTCAGGGAACTAAGATCCTGCATGCCCTACAGCATGGCCAATAAATAAATAAGTAAAACTACAGAAAACAAAAAAACCAAGAATATTTTAAAAAATAAAAATGAAAAACCACATGGGGGGCATACAGGTATTCATCGTACTATTCAACTTTTTGTGAGTTTGAAAATCTTCATACCAAAAAGTCGAGGAATTTATATGTTTCAAGAAAGGACTTTGCCATTCAGACATTATTTTATTTTTTCTGGATGCTAGTCTGTAGCATTTCAGAGTGATTTAGAAAGAATACCAACAGGTAAATGTGACAGGACAGAATTCACACAAGGCTCTCTGGTTTTCCTTCCCCAAAATCACTGCTCTAAATTTCTGAGAATTCTGCAGACACCTGCATTTATTGTGCTTCTGGTTTTTACTTGCTATGAGAATGAAAAGTGACAGGCTGCATTCCCTGTTAGAGCAAATACCAACAAGATCATCTGCTATTCATTGGTTCAGTACACTGGCCCATCCCCTTATTGTTAAGCAGTTAAATCTATCATATTCATTGTCATAACTCAGCCTTCATATTCTTAAGGCACCCTGGACATTAAACATGCTCAGAAATAAAGCAGGGACAGGGAGGGATTGTGAATCCAAGTGAAAAGACCCTGTAAACTCAGTGAATGTTGGTGGCCTTTCAGCTAGCTAAACATACATACACTGAGACGTGAATTCTGAACCCATAGAGGACAAGAGGGAATGAATGCCACCTATTCCTCTCCACCCTTTCTGCCTCCACAATAATGAAGAATCCAATGTATTTCTCCTATACCCCTTTCTGTTCAGACTGGGAATGCTCCAGACTGCACTGCGTTAAAAATAGGGCAGAGAAACACCTTCTCCTATTTTCTTAAAAATAATTTTTCCATTCTTCAAAATGGGTATATTTTTATACTCTTGGATACAAAGAACCCAGAGCACTTTATTCACTATTTTACTGTGGAGGAGTGACACTTTTGGAAAGTAGAGTAGTTTTACATTTCTTAGAGTCAGTTTTTGAAATTTTAGTGTTAAATGAGATTCCTGTGTTTCTAAGGGTCCACAAAAGTATGACGTTTTACGTTTTATTTTTAATAATTTGAAAAGTCTAACATATACTTTTATTCTTAATAAAGCTATAATGCACAGGCTTCTTTTTTTTCTCTTTTAAGTAAAATTTAATTCCGTAACACTGCATGTCATGCTGATCAGAAAATGTCCCCGATTACTTAATGGAGAAATAGATAATAAATGCAATTTTGTGACAACATCATAACATGGGTATGTCAAAGAAAAGTGATAAAAGGAGTCCTTGAAGGTAAAAAAGATGTATGAACTATGCCTTCAAGATGTAACACATCAGCCTGTAAAATCACAGTATCAGTTATGATTCCGTATTATCAAGATAGGACTAAAGGAATAAGGACTGGTAATTGCTAAGAATGAGTGAGGTCTGGGAGAGGGGAGGGAGAGTAAGCATTATATCTTAGCTTAGATACTTATTTTGTAAGCAATAGAAACAAATTAGCCAGTTAAGCAGAAAAGGAATTTATTTTGTAGTTCACCAAATGAACAGGAAGCCTGGAGAGCAAGAACTGGATCTGTGTATACTGGTCATGGGGGAGGCACAGCCATTTATTAGTCACTGGTTCAGAGCACACTCTGCAAACCTCAGGACAGCATCCCAACTTTCAAAGGTGCTTCACCTTGTCTGTGCCATAACTGAGTGCCACCCTATCATCCTATAGGTTTGGCTTCTTCTGGATGATGAGGTATATGGAAAGACCGGTAAATCACATAGAAATTAACCCATTACCTTGCTTGTCTCATAGTAAAGTGAGTTCTTTGATAAGATATGATGCTGAATGTAATGTCTTGATGGATGTGTAATGGCTTGATAATACCATCCCCTAATTGATGGTGTTGGCAGAGGCATGATGGGCAGGAAAAGCAAATTTAATCCAGTGTGTATTACAGTAAAGATTCTCTACTGTCCCCAAAGAGGTCCAATAAGTCTTCTGCAAGCAAGATCTTCAAAGTAAGGATATCATTTCAGAGGCTTACAGTTGGTTACTCTTGCTGCTGCTGGCAAATCAGGCACTCAGCCAGGAAAACCATGTTAAGTGGTGTGAGCCCGTACATACCTCTATCCTTGTCATTTTATACTTGAGCCCATTGAGCAAGCATTGGGGTGTCTCGTGAGAAAGATCTCCTAACATCCGTGGGGCACCTGATTATTACTGTTCACCTGATTATAAAATGCTTCCTCTGAAAGAAATGGAAGAGACCATGACTTGACTAACAAGTTATCTCTGAGGCAAAGTAAGATACCCAAGTCAACTCCTAAAACATAATTGATGGGGAAAAGGGGGAACTTACCTGGGCTCAATAAGCCCTGGTTTAGCACGAAAGCATTAAGAGGCAGAGAATTCCAAGTCATGTATTTATGTTTAATCTGTGAGTGATTGCATTCCTTTTTGTAACAATGGAGTTTTGAAAATTTTCACTAGCTAAATAAAATGTGGCTTTCACTTAAAAAAAGAAAGAGAATCATCTGAAGTGGGAGCCTGCTATGAGCTGACTTGTGGCCCACCCCAAAGCCCTATGTTGAAGCCCTAACCCGCATAGCGGCTCAATCTGGAGACAGGGTCTTTAGGAGGTAACTCAGGTTAAATGAGGTCATAAGGGTGGAATCCTAATCTGATAGCACTCTGGCTTTACAAGAAGAGGAAGATCTCCCCCCCTCCGCAACCCCCCACGTGAAGACACAGTGAGAAGGTTGCCATCCATAAGCTAGAAAGTAAGCTCTCACCAGAAACCACATCGGCCAGCACCTTGATCTTGGACTTCCTAGGCCCCAGAAGTATGAGAAATAAGCATCTATTGTTTAAGCCACCAAGTTTATGGTGTTTTGTTGTGGCTGCCCACACTGACTTCTACAGGGCCTTTTGATAACATTTATATGAGAAATATTTCCCAAATCTAGGCTTATTCTGAAAGGTCCATCCACATTGCTCCTTTAAACTTCCTGGCACAAATCCTGTATTCTCAGTTCTTGACTTGGAATCCAGCCAAATCATTAGCCACTTTCAAAGTACTTCTCTTTCCTTGGGGCACAGTAACCCCAGGTAGAAGGTAAGGAGAAGAATCACAGTACATATTTGTAATGTTATGAAGCGTACTTCCTCAAAGATACCCAGTCTCCTCTTCCTAACAAGGGATTTGTGAACCGACTGCTGGATGGCCAAGGCTTCATCAGGCTTGTGCTGCAGAAGGGAGAGGGAGGGGAAGATGGAGAGAGAGAATAGAGACAGCATCGGGAGGGGGAGAAGGGAAGATGGGAATGAAGGGAGGGAGGGAGGGAGAGACCTCTAAGTATATGGTAATGTCCATAGCTGTGTACCCCATGACCCATAGAGGGAAATATGACAAATTTTAGGCAATTTGAGCATCAAAATAAATAATGATGGTGTTATGAGCTGATCGTGTCCCCACCAAATTTGTATGTTGGAGCTCTAACTCCCTATACCTTATAATGTGGCTGTGTTTGAAGCTAGGGCCTTTATAGAGGTAATTAAGGTAAAATGATATCAATCCAATATGACTGGTGTCCTTATAAGAAAAGGAGATTAGGAGGCTTCCCTGGTGGTGCAGTGGTTGAGAGTCCGCCTGCCGATGCAGGGGACACGGGTTCGTGCCCCGGTCCGGGAAGATCCCACATGCCGCGGAGCGGCTGGGCCCGTGAGCCATGGACGCTGAGCCTGCGCATCTGGAGCCTGTGCTCCGTAACGGGAGAGGCCACAGCAGGGAGAGGCCCGCGCACCGCAAAAAAAAAAAAAAAAAAAAAAAAAAGAGTAGCCCCTGCTTGCCGCACCTAGAGAAAGCCCACACGCAGCAAAAAGTTATATCACCAATAATAGGGCAAACTGACATCATGTGCCCCTTTATATGAATCCACAGACAACTAACGTCTGCCCATTCCAGACAAAACTGCATCACCTGAAAACAATCATGAGGAAACATCAGACTCAAACAGAAACTTTCTACAAAATAAATGGCCTGTTCTCAAAACAAAGAAAAAACAAAACAAAACAAGAAACGAAAGACGAAGAAAGACTGATGAACTACTTCAGTTCGTTAAAGCAAACGAGAGGCACGACACCTAAATGCAAAGTGTGGTCCTGAGTTGGACAATTGACCACACCTGAAGAGAGAGTGGATTAAATAGTATGTTATCAACGTTAAACTTCCTTGTGGTAACAGTACTGAAGTTATGTAAGAAGGCTGTCATCACAAATCTAGTCACCAATCAATACCACTGACTACAATCGCCTCCTCCCCTCCCCAGAGATTTCGCGATGATTCAGATGAGCCCTCCCAGGCCTTCGCCCTCTTTCTCCCTGACATCATCCCTGTCGCTGCTGAAGCCCTTTTCCTCTCTGCCTTTCCCACCCTCTCCACCTTCTCCCTACCTGGCTCCTTCCTTGTCTCTGTCCTCTTCTGCGTCCTTGCTGTCCCCACCCTGGCTCCTTCCCCCAGCGAGCGGCTCGCTTTCCTTTCCAGGCTTGCGCTCTGCAGCCGCAGGAGCGGCCGCGCGAAGTCAGAGGAGCTGGTGCTGAGGCAGCGGTTCGCGCGGGATCCGGACTCGGGGACCCAAGCCCGCGCGGAGCTGGGATAGGGGGCCGCGCTCGCCCGCCGGGCGCCCTCCTGCCCGCGATGGGCTGCTCCAGCAGCGCCCTCAACAAGGCCGGCGACGGCATCAGGCCCCGCAGCGGTGAGCAGGGGACCCGGCCCCACCCCCGCCCGGGCCTCGGGCTTCTGGTCGTTTGCTCCCCGGGTGTCCGTCAGGTGCGTCTCGTGCCCAGGCGGCCCGGCAGGGGGCAGCTCCTCCCTGAGGATGCGAGTGGAACCCGGAGCGGCGCTGCTGTGCCCCAGGATACGGCGGTTCCCGCGCGCTCCGCCGCGCACGTTGCCCCCCGCGAGAGTCCAGGCGTGGGAAGGCCCTGCTGGGGGGTGTGAGCGCGGAGAGTTCACCTTAAATCCCTAACGCGGTCAGCCACAGCGTTCTCTACAACAGAGGCGGAATTTCCTCAATTGACGATAACTGCTGTTAATCTCTTAAACGTACGAGATTTCAGATTACTCCATCAAATAGGTTCCTGCACTTTTTTTTTTTTGCGGTACGCGGGCCTCTCACTGTTGTGGCCTCTCCCGTTGCGGAGCACAGGCTCTGGACGCACAGGCTCAGCGGCCGTGGCATCTCCCGGACCGGGGCACGAACCCGCGTCCCCTGCATCGGCAGGCGGACTCTCAACCACTGCGCCATTAGGGAAGCCCCGGTTCCTGCACTTTTAAAGAGGTCAGATACATTTTCCTCTATCCTTGACTTAAGTATTTCTTGACGAATATGCATGTGATTAAAAAAAGTGGTCTTCACTGAATCCTATATAGAAATTCAACATGTTATCTAAGTGTCTACTGTATAACAGCCAGGTGCTTGGCTAGATGCTGAAGGTATTCAATGTAAGTGACCCTACTCTTGGGGGTTGAGGTTGGAAGAGACAGACAACAAACAAGTTAAACAAATGATTGTAGGGAATGTTACTCTTGGGGAGGGACAGAAGTGTCCAACGGATGGAAGGGTTTTTTAATCCTCTCAGAAAAGAATGAGTAACCTTGTCTTTTTTTTTTTAGTAACCTTGTTTTAAAAAACATTTTATCGCCAGTATAAATAACATCCACATGAGTCACACCGTTTCATTTTTTATTCATGCTTTCATTGCTGTTCTAAGTTTTCGCAGATGTTGTTCTGAAAGAAGTGTTAAAACGAGTAACAACCAGTTGCATAGAAAATCAATTAAGACACTGCATAAATTGCTCAATGCACATCTCGAATCAATCAACAGGTGTATTTTGCTTCTGATCCTCAGACAGTACTCTCTTGTAATCGGATACTATTGTATGTTCATTAGCATTTCAACTCCATGGTCTTGGAGGCCCATAAATAATTCATTCCTGTTTCTGTAGCTCACAACTTCCTTAAATTCCGTATACAACCCTAAGCCTGTGTTTATGTGCTTTTAGATAAAAATAGTCCAAGGTTATTAAATGTCCCCTACATGCATTTACTCACTGTACCCCCAGTGCTTAACAATGCTTGGCACATGAGTGTTGAATGAATTACTTCATTTAATCCTTATAACAATGCTTTGACTAAGTATTATGATCATCCCCATTTTACAGAGAAGAGTAAATAATTTGTCCAAGGTTGCGGGGCTCCTTGAGAGTCAGAGCTGGGCTTTGAACTCAGGTACTGTGATTCTAGAACTTGACCTTTCATCTGTTCTTTTCCTCCTTAAACCGGTTTGTGATAACTAGATTTAAACCTGTTTTTGTCTCAAATCACTCTGGTTCCCCATTAGGTGTGTGGTCATCCACTATGCAAACAACAAAAGAAATATAGTAAAGTATAATAGAGTATTTATTATAATTTAATTAATTTAATTTAATAGTATAATAGAGTTTATTATAGAAATATTATAGTACATGCACATAATATATTCATATGATATAAATATAATAAATATTATCACAAGTAAAATATTTTATCCCTAAGTATGAGTCAGTAAAATATGAAGTTTATATTTGCTTCCAAGTTTAAACTAGGAATATTTGGAGGACATTTAGCCTTAGAGATATTTTCAGCAGCTACATAGATGTAGAGAAGTTTCCTGTGCCCTCCCATAGAGCTACAGATAATCTTCATATCATAAGAGATTCTTTTAAAATTCACAATATCAACCTTAGAACTCCATGAGTTAAAGCTAAAATACATCAACTAGCCTGTAGACTGGATTTCTGTTTGTACAGTTCTGCCTAACAATTTTCTGTAACTGGCTTAAGAACTGTTATACATAGTGCAGTATTAGCCTAGAAGCAAAAGCATCATAAAATAATGGCTTGGACTAGATTACCTCTAAGATCTCTTACAGCTCTAAAATCCTGTAACACTAAAATATGGAGGTATAATACTTATTTTCTGGGCTCCAACGAATCAGATAGTTACTACTGGTCAGGTAGCTGTTAGGCTGAATAGGAATAGTCCATACTATTGATTGCATGCAGACATTTGCTCTGACCCATCAGACACCGAATCCCACTGAGCTGCTTTCCATCACCTCCAAAAGATGACTCACTAGGGAAAGAGATGTGGGGGGGAGGGGACGAGGACAGAGGTAGAGACTGGCCTCTGGTGTAAATAATTATCCAGTGCTACTCAAAGTGCAGAACAGAGTCTGGTAAGTGGTAGTCACACATAGATTTTTACTGAATGCCCTGAAATGTGTGAGGAAAGAGGCTTTTCTTTTCCAAAGGACGACTAGACAGGTTGAATTTGGAATTTCTTGTGTTCATGGAAGCATGTTCTACATATTAGGACAATTTTTATTCCTTTCAGTGCCTTGAGGAGCTGATGAATCTGAACACAGAGATTCTGTTGACTTCATAGACATTAATGGACCCAAAGGTTTCCAGGTCTTTGGCATCTGAACCTTCCTCCCTGTGCTACCAGCCCCCTGCCTCTAGGTGTGATTACTGTTCCACTCTTTCCTAATATAAATGCCATCCGTTTCTGGCAGACTTCTTCCTGAGATTTTATAGCTTAAGCAACAATGTGGACAGAGTAAACAGATGGTAATTATTGACAAATTCTTTGCTAGGTTAATGTGTACATTTCCACTGACAGCTGTAATCATGTGTTTGTTCTTATCTGAACTCTCACTAGCTGCTTGGAGTCCACACTGCCTAGGTAATAGGAAGAGGGTTGAATTTCACAGTTATGTGAATTGATCTTTGTACTGTAGAAATACCTTCAGTCATCAACCAATATTTTCACACAGTGACATTTCAGTCCTAAGTAGACAAACACTTCTTTGTAATTGAAGAACAAACATCATTAGCATTAAAATGAGTTTTATAGGCTTTTCTGGCATACACATATTATATAAATGGGATCACTTTCATTCAAGTGCTAGAAGTCTCTGGACTGTCTTGTATGTCTTTGTGTCACCTCTAGAGCTTGGCACAGAGAATGCTCAGTAAGTCTTTGTGGTGGGCCTGATTATTACATACAGCTAATTATAATGGAATATAAGAACTATGTGCGTGGTTCAAAAAATTGAAAACATTTGAAAAACGCGTACAGTGAAAAGTATACCTCCCACCCTAGCCCCACCATCTGCTTAGTTCCAATCACAGCCATGGGTAAATACTTTTATTAGGTTTTCTTTTTTTTTTTTTGTATATTGTTCCAAAGTTTCTTTATATACTGCAAATATTATTTCCCTCTCCCATCTTTATTCATAAAATATAGTGTATTATACCCATTATTCTTCACCTTGTTCTTTCAGCTAAAAATATGGAGCTCTTTCTATAATCTCTCTATAATATAGAGTACTTCTCTCTCCTTTTTTACCCTCGTTTAAGAATCCGTTGTGTAATTTATTTACCCAGACCGCCAGCAAGGGGCATTTGATTTGTTTCCAGTCTTTTCCATTGCAAACAAGACTGCAGTGAATTCCTTTACACATACATCATTTTGAAAGTATGCAAGCATAACTGTAAGACCATTTCCCAGAGGTGGCATTACTAGGTCAAAGGGTATGCACATTTATAATTTTGAGAGCTAACTGCCTAAATGCTTTCCATAAGGGTTGTACCAAATTACACTCTCATCAACAACATAATACATCTTTTTCTAAAATTGAAGGCTTTTGACATTAGTGCAACCTCATCAAAACATGAACATGGAGCAGAAATCAGGAGACAAGGTAGGAGCACCCAGTTGGTTTCAGATACTTTAGCTCATAATCTCATGTAATCCCCATAAGAGCCTTAGTTTCACCAAGTACAGCTAGAAAACTGCAGCTTAGGGAGGATAGGTAACTTGCCCAAGGTCTCAGAGCTAGTAAGTGATGGACCTGGGGCTTAAGCCCAATGTGTGTGCCTCCAAACTCTTGTTCTTTTCACAAACTCCAGTTCCATCTGGGTCCTGTCCTGGTTCTGCTAGAACTCGTCATGTGGCTGTCCACGAAGGAGAAATGCAATCCATATCTCTTGAGGGGGTGGTTGGGTAAATGGATGGACTGATGGAGATGGGGATTCAGGGGGATGAGAGTACTACTGGAAAAAGCAGAGGGAGAGTAGGCATCAGGACCCATGGAATAACAAAGACTGGAAGGTAACATTGGCCGAGATGGACTTGAGAAGACAGGGTTGGGTTGTGAAGAGACTCTCCTAGTCATGCAGGAAAAGATCAACACAGCAAAACAAAGCTTTATTGTGTTCTATGAAATCATTCTTCTGTAAGATTGCCGCACATTCCAGCTCACATGTACACTTTCACTCTTTCCCTTTTGTGTTAATGTTTTACAACATCAAGTTTAAAATAAAAAACGAATACTTGTGAGGGTTCCTGAAAGGCTCACCAAAACTGATTAAAAAAGCCATCAAACTTGGCCAGGCTTCGAATCCCGGTGTATATAAGTGTAGGTAGTACAGGTAATGATTTTGTTTTTTTAAAGCGAAATATCAGAATATAGCTCTCCAAGTGAGTGTTAATGTCAGGGAAGTATCATGATGGCCTCAGAAGCTTCCTTACAGTCCCGGAGCTGTTGCTGTCGTTCACATTCCTTAAACCCTTCCTTGGGAATTGCCATCAGGTGCTAGAGATCATTCTTTTGTGTGTATTCAAGGGTGTCAGAGCTTCATCCCTTTAAGGATGAAGATTGCGGGGGGGGGAACCCCAAAAATCCAAACCATAAAGCCTCACATTGTTTTTTTTTTTTTCCCAACCCCCCCCCCTCCCCTCACATTGTTTTTAACAGCTAAAACGCCGTAGGCATTACGCTTTATGAAGGTGAGTGAAATAAGCCAGGTGGTGCTCGCGTGCTCAGAAACAAGGGTGGTCATTGGAGATGGAGAAAAGAAAGGGCAACCTGTGTCATGGGGTCAAGTTCAGCTGACACCATTTTCTTCTCTGTGGAAGGGCCCAAGGGGCTGTAGGGTCCCCAGGACTACTGGACTGGGCTCTGGTGACGTGGTGACTGTGTGGCCATAGCCCCACATCCAAGAGAGATGACCCTCTTTTCTCAGACGACACAATCAACAGTCTTTGGGCCTCTCCTCCAGCCTGGCTTTTCTAATAAGACAAAAGCCCCCGAGGCCTGATCACATGCTCTTTATTCCTACCAAACACTTCTCGACTTTCAAATCTGTATGGCTTTACCTGCTTTGAGATGAGCAGATTCATATTAGGCCCGTTTAGATAAGTGACAGGTCCAAATGAACATTAAGTAGGAGAGGCAAGATGTATAAAGATACAAGAAGCATCATGACATCTCTGCCCTATCTATATATTTTCCAGGTCACCGAAAGTCACATTTCATTTATATACAATTTACTCTATGGCCATGACAGTATAATTCAAAGTGGATATCAAAATAGCACCAATTAACATCGCGTAAGACAGATAAGTATAAAATGAACTTGACTTCATAGGCTAAAGATTGAAATGACTCTCGGTCAAGAGGCTGCTCAACAAGGCTTCTCTACGACCTGAGCCCCCAGCCTCGGCCTGCTCCTTTGTGGCTGTTCCAACTTCCTCTCCCCCAGGTCCCCCCATGCCAGGCCCCTGGGGGTCAGTGATAGACCTGCTTCCTCTTCACTAAAAGAAAGGCCCTTGCGATCTGCTTTCTTCCCCTACAGTCATAAGGATGTACCATCAAATCAAGTTTTTTTTCCCCTATCAATTAATTGTCTGCCCCTTTCACCAGGACGCTCATTCGGGGACAATACTTTTTCAAGCCTGTAATGTGTTTGTCTTTATACTCAGTGAAAAGGCCCTTTCTGCTTTCTCCAACAAGCAGCTTTTCTTTAAAACCCAGTCCTAAAGGGTCCCTGCAGGATGAGAACGTTCCACCCTTTGCAGACCGCCCTGCTTCATCTATCTTCTCAGCCTTGCCCAGCTAATGCTGCTCTAGTCTATTTTTGGTGACAGAAATACATTTGTCCCTGTGCTGTATGTATCAGAGCTTCCCAGCCTGTGAGCATGGGATCCAGTGTGCCAGCCTTCCTCCCAGCCTCTAGGGAGGCAGGGTCGGGATGGTCCGAGCCCTCTGGGTACAGCTTTCTCCATGTGCCCCGTGTGCTGCACAAATACCATATTCTATGTGTGCTGTGACATTAAAGAGATGGGAAGCCCTGGGCTAGGCCTTCCAGCTGCTCTATCGCTTTCACTAGTAGTTTCTCTTACTGAGAGAGAACATTTGCCTTCAGCCATCCCAGTGAGGACCTCTGTTGAAATGTCCTCCCCAAACCGCCCTCCCTGCTTCTTTCTCACTGACATTCGTAATGATAAGGAACTTTTTTCCCCTCCTTATTCTTTTCCATTTTTCTAAGACTGATAGGAACCACATGGTTTCCTTTGGCTAATTCCCTTTTCCTTTGTTTGCCCTGGAGTAGCCTCTACAGACTAGATGGTTTTTTGTTTTTCTTTATTTTTATTTTTGGTTGCATTGGGTCTTCGTTGCTGCGCTCAGCTTTCTCTAGTTGCGGTGTGCGGGGCCTACTCTTCGTTGTGGTGCGCGGGTTTCTCATTGCGGTGGCTTCTCTTGTTGCGGAGCACGGGCTCTAGGCGTGCCGGCTTCAGTAGTTGTGGCACATGGGCTCAGTAGTTGTGGCTCGCAGGCTCTAGAGCGCTGGCTCAGTAGTTGTGGTGCACGGGCTTAGTTGCTCTGCGACGTGTGGGATCTTCCCGGAGCAGGGCTCGAACCCATGTCCCCTGCATTAGCAGGCGGATTCTTAACCACTGCGCCACCAGGGAAGTCCTTTACGGACTAGATGGTTGTGAGAGGCTATAATCACCTGTACATCTTGAATTAGTGTGTGTGTGTTTGTGTGTGTGTGAGAGAGAGAGAAAGAGGTGGGGGGCACACGTGAAAGCGAGAATTTCAACATACTAAGAGACAGTATAGAGTTCCAATTTAAAATGTGGGTCTGGAGTTGACTGGGTCTAAATCATGGTTCAGGATCATTTATTAGTTGTGTGACTTTGAGCCACTCAACCTCTTTATGCCTTAGTGATCTGTAAAATAGGATTAACAGTAGTTCCTATTTCATAGAGTTGTTCTGAGGAATAAATGATTTAATACTATAGTGTACCTATAGTACACTAATGGAACTAAATGGAACCTAAATATTGCCTACACCAGGGATTGGCAAACTGGCCTGCTGGCCAAACCAGCCCACCACCTGTTTTTGTAAATAAAGTTTTATTGTAACACAGACATGCCCATTCACTTACACATCGTCTAAGGCTGCTTTCTCACTACAATGACAGATGACAGAGTTGAGTAGTTGCAATAATGACCCTATGCCTGGCAAAGCTGAAAATATTTACCATCTGTCAGTCCCTTGACAGAAAAAAATTTGCTGACCCCTGGCTTAGAATATTGTCTAGTAAGTCCTCAATAAAAATGATCAATTAATATCAATTTTAGTAAATCTCAATTTTTATTGCTTTTCCAAGATCAAGTTTTGTTTTTTCCCTCAAGATCAAGGTCTAGATCTGAATCTGTTGATTTTCTGAGCTTTTTTTCTTTTTAGTAAATGTGTTAAAGGAAAGTGACAAAAATACTGTCAGTAATAGCACAAGTGGTACAAAAATATTCAAAAATCACAACAGCGGTTATGTGAATGGCCCAAGTTTTATGAACATTTTTCTAAGGCTTCTAGAGCTTATTTTGCTAGGTTACTTGCTCCTGTACTTTTGCTACTATAATTTTTTAAAAAGAGACTTGATTTTAGAATTGTTTTAGATTTACAGAAAAATTATGAAGATAGTACAGAAAGTTCCCATATAGTCCACATCCACTTTCCCCTATTATTAACATCTTACATTAGTAGGGTACATTTGTCACAAGAAATTAACCAAGCTTGATATATTATTATGAACCAAAGTCCGTACTTTATTTATTTTTAAATTTACTTAATTTATTAATTTGTTTATTTTTTGGCTGCGTTGGGTCTTCCTTGCTGTGCGTGGGCTTTCTCTACTTGCGGTGAGCAGGCTTCTCATTGCAGTGGCTTCTCTTGTTGTGGCGCATGGGCTTAGTTGCTCCGCAGCATGTGGGATCTTCCCGGACCAGGGCTCGAACCTGTGTCCCTGCACTGGCAGGCGGATTCTTAACCACTGCGCCACCAGGAAAATCCCCCCTCACTTCCCTTAATGTGATCTGTACTAACCATGGCAGCAAAGTCATCTGAATTGCATGTGGATCCCTAACCTGAGAGAGCAGTAGCAGCGGTCAGCTGAAAGACCTGGGCTCACAATCGTACTTGGTCTGCCCGCTGCTTTTTCTGGGGGGCTCTCAGGGTACACTAACCACCCAGACTTGAGGTCCAAATGTCTGGTGTGACTCTGACTGCTCTGTTGCAAAATTTAAGTATTCCGTCCCAGCCACAGACTTGCTAACTGCTAATGGGAATATTCCCTTCTTGAGCACAGACACCTGCTCTTGGCCACAGGCACCTTTGTACTCTGCACCGTGATGGAGTGAGGCACAGACACAGTGGCTGAGCCGGGAGAACAGCCACCAATATGAGCACCGGTGGAGCCGCTTGCTCACAGCCCTTAGAGAGCGAGGTGCAGCGAGTATTAACCTTCATTTCAGATGAGAAATTAGAAGACCTCTTTGTCTTTTAGCCAAGGTGGAGGCTTAGCAAACCCAGCCAGTTCTGGGACATGAGGAAGCTTGAGAAAAATCTTGCTCCCCGGTATGGAGCTCACTTAGATCAGCTCTGGCCCTTGCTTCATTGCTGCAGCAATATACTCACCTCATCTCTTGTGTTGCCATGGCATGCTAGCATGAGGACAGAGACCATACCCAATGTCTAAAGATGGGCAGCACTGCCTGCGGAGAACACGGGACACCCACACCCATCAGTTCTGTGTGTTTGTCATCCACTTTAGTCTCTCCTAACTAATCCCATCATGCCTTTCCCCGATAAACCCAGAGTGCTGCCATAGATAAGCTAACTATCTGGGGATCTTATTAAATATACTGATTTTGGTTCAGTGGATCTGGGCGTGGGCCTGTGAGTCAACACTAAAACAAAACCCCAAAACCGCCCAGGTAATACTGATGGTGCAGGTTCTGGAACCACAATTTGCTTTAAAGCGCCTAAATCTTCCAAGTAGGATCACACTTCCTTTGGCTCACATCTGAGCTCTGCTACTCCGAACTGTGCACCCTTCCCGGATAAATGTTCCTAATCTTTCTGTGCCGTATTTCCTCAACTATATAATGGAGATAATAATGGACTTACCTTGTGGAGTTGTTGGGAAGATTGAATGAGATAATCCCTGTAAAGCTCTAGGCACAGTGCCTCAATAAATGTTAGCCACTCTTGTTCCTAGTGAAGCATCATGGGCGAGGCCTGTTTAGGTTGGTGAAGTGTCACGATTTATACATATCAGAGACATAATCTTCACTTTCTCTCTCTTTTTCCTTGTTCACTGACGAGTCTTTGATTTTGTAGACTGGATTTCTGCTCAAATGTTGGATTCCCATGTGCCAATAATGACCATCAATCAATGAAACTTGCCTTTTTTAGTACAAATGCTGTGGATAATTTTTAAAATGTTTTATGCAATCACTGTAAAATATCTTTTTTGAAATAAGAGTTTATCTGATGGGAGTCTAGAAGAAACCAAAGAAAATGAAACTAGAAAATCATATCTGAAGTTATGTTTGATGACTGGCTCTGTAGCTCTTCAATGTCAGCCTCTCCCCTAGGCAGAAGCCCCCCATCTCCATGTGTACTTACCAAGTATTCCAGAAGTATCTTTCCAACTACATGTTCTTGTTACTCTGTAGTTAAATTTCAAAATTAGATTTACCTTCAAACTTTATTGCATTTACCTTGTGATATCAAAACTAATTTTAGGGACTTCCCTCGTGGCGCAGTGGTTGGGAATCCGCCTGCCAATGCAGGGGACACGGGTTTGATCCTTGGTCCGGGAAGATCCCACATGCCGCAGAGCAGCTAAGCCCGTGTGGCACAACTACTGAGCCTGAGCTCTAGAGCCTACGAGTCACAACTACTGAGCTTGCGTGCCACAGTTACTGACTCCTCTGCGCGCCTAGAGCCCGTGCTCCACAACAAGAGAAGCCACCGCAATGAGAAGCCCGTGCGCCGCAGCAAAGAGTAACCCATTACCTAGAAATGGTGGCAGCAAGGGAAAATACCAGGATGCCCTTTCTCATTGATTCTCCAGAAAACTCAGCAGACAATCCAGTGAGGTCTTTGGGATGGCTGATGTGCCCTAGCCATGGATTAGGAAATATTGACCTCAAGTTTTTCTCCTTGCTGGGTAGAAACTTTTCATTTTTGATTAGGGTAATGAACTGAGTAGAAAAGCTTCCACCATAATGTGAATTTCAGGTATGTTAGTTCTGGTTCTAATCCCTTCTGTAATGTTGCCTAGTATTTAATTTCTTTGTGTGCCTATCACAATGGTGCTTGCAACAAGGGTTCTGTTAGTTCAGCTGTCACAACAAATTTGTGCAGGGATCAATTTACAACAGAATCAAGAGAGATAATGAGCACCGAAGGATTAGGCCCAGAGCAGTGTATGATTTGATAAAATGTAGGGTTCAGAAAACAGTCACATCCTTAAACAACTTCGGGTGTGGAAACAATGCATCTGTCCACAATATTTATTACATAAAAATACAGATTAGGCATAAAATGTCTCCTGTTTTTGAACAAAAGATCTCACTGCTTTTCAAGTTAGAGTGCTAGAAGAAATGGTGTAGAACCTTCTTCCACCTCAAGGAGTTATCCTGGGGATTCACAAAACCACATGGACAGAGCGTGGAGACCCTTGGGTAAGAGGTCGTGCGTAGGTACCAAGCTGTGCTTAATAAGGGAAGTAGCTATTATTTGAAAATCCTTGCAGACAGTAAAGTCTAGGATGGCGAGGACCAGATCTTCCTTGTTAACTGCTGTAACCCTTGTGCTTAGCCCAGAGCAGGCATATAGTAGGCACTTGATCAATACTTGATGAATAAACGAAATTAAAGCCAACAAACAGAATGAAACATATTTGTTTATATAAAAGCTAACAGTGGCCTTTTTTAATGCCAGTCAAATCCGGTCAAATCATGGCTGACATGAATACTACTTCACTCTCTATCAACAATCATGATTTAAAACTTACCATTAGTAACAACAGAATTTTATAGGTCAACAGTGACAACTCTACAGTGTTTAGGGGACTGTTTATCCAAGCTCTTTAATGTTGCAGTTCATTCTTTCTGTTGCTAAATTAGCTATAATTTATTGACTACTACTGGGCTACTGCTAACCCACAGAGGACCTTTATGAAATCAGAAAAAGCTGCCCTTCCCACCCCTGATGCATGCAACCTTGCTGGTGCACACAGGCTGGAGTTCATCTCTCCCTCGCCCCTTCAGCGGGACACACCCCACGCATTGAGAAACCTGCAGAGCCGTTGGCTGCGTCCCTGTTTACTGAGTACCTTCTCATGTCACATACCATGTTGAGTAATCACACACATATCACCTCAGAATTATCAATGATCCTAACAAGCCTGAAAGGCAAAGATAATATCCCCACTTGATAGATAAGGAAACCGAGGTCCAGAGAGTTTCGTAACTTGTCCGTGTTGCACAGTTAAGTAAATGATGGGATGAGGGGTCACACTGAACATCAGAACAGTCTGGAATGTCCTGCTCCAGCTGAAGAGGAAGGAGCCCAGATGGATCCCCAAATTGTACTTCCCTCAGCAGCTGGGGATAAAAACATTCCGAAGCATAAGAAAGGAAGTTTTGTGGTCACTGTAGTCTTTAGTATTGTGTCCTCTGAGAGAGGGTTTGAAACAACCATTTGTTTTCCAACCCTTTTCATGTATTGACTCTGATCTTTCTTTTTTTCTGAATAGGCTCAGAGAAAGATACCAGTATTAGGATGAATGGAATTACCTTCCCTTTCTGTGTGTCCACCACGGTCTCTTCCTTGCTAGGGCTGGCAGGTGAAGTGTAACACTTTCCATGGCTAGCTTGCTTGGCGTTCAGGGGGTGCCAGTCGCTGTGCTGGTGTTTTCCAGGTATTGACTCGTGTAATCCTCACAACAGCTCGACCGCTCCTCTTCCCACTCTACAGGTGATGAAACTGAGGCACAAAGAGGCTTAACAAGGCTAGTAAGTGGAAGAATGAGGATTCCAACCTAGTACATTGGAGGTGTCATTTTCAAGATCATAAGATCTCTGTCCTCCCTTTTAGAGCAGATTACTCTCTTCTATCACATAGGAAAAAGAACTACTGAGTGATTAGTGAGGAGTTATTAACTCCAAAATACATTTATTTCAAAATTCAGAGTGCAGTTAATCAACATGAATTACACAATGAGTGTGTCACTACACTTCTCGCATTTTCTCTAATTTTTGGTGATCATTTTAAAGATGTTTTAGCTTTTGGGGCTACCTCAGAAAAATGTTAGAGACAGTGACTTCTTCTGTAATATTTCCCAGCTTGGTTGACTATTTTCAGGTTACAGTATAAGAATATTACATGTTGAGGACATTTCTCTACTTCACGTATGCCAGTAAGATTAGAAAAAGTATATAAGAATGAAAATCGATACTGTGATCATGGGCATCAACGTTCTAGTTATGGCAAAAATTGATAGATCCTTTGGAAACGTAAGACACCATTTGTGTATAAATAAATTTTCACAAAGCTTTTGGTTTTAGGGGAAAAATACTTGACTTAGCCTGATAGCATAATATATTTTTCAAAATATAAAATTGAGTGGCTATGATTTGGGTGTGTCAACACATTTTTTCCTTCAAGCTTTCTGCTCTAGAAGAATGATGACGATAGAATGCACCCACAGCTGGCACAGCTGGATGAAAATCATTCGTCTCATTTAACTGACAGTACTGATCACTGTAATAACTATTTTACCAGAAAATATAATTTGGCAGACATCTGTGATTAGCATAATAATACATTTCCTTGTCAATTCCCTAACGCAGCCATCGCCTAAACATCCTTTGTGTGGTATCTAAATGAATTATCTTGTCATAATGAATTTCTTTATAGACTTGAGAAATTGCTTCTGTTACGTTGCCTTCTGTGCTATTAATTTGAAGGCTTCGTGCATAATGAGGCTGGAGGGGGAGGCGAAGGCTAGCCCTCCTCCCAGCTCTGGACCCCAGGCCCACAGCCTGTGTCCTGTGTCTCACAAAATCCTCTCTGAACTCTGCTTCTCCAGCTTCGGGCTCTAATTCCTTTCCACTGGGGGATTCAAACACAGTCGCAGAGGTAGGGTGGGAGACTATTTGATGTGAATAAATGTATTAAAAAGAGAAACAATTGGCAGTGAAATGAAGTAACGAGAATACATAAACTAAGGACGTGAAGATCCATGACAGTTACTAACTCGGGAAAAACAAACTAAAACTTATTTACACAAGTAATAGTTTACTACATGGCTCAGTTCTTCGTAGCAGACATATTCATTATGTGTACATATAACTGAATATCGATATAACCCAAATTACAACATGATTACTATTGTATTTTATTTTTATTATTTATTTATTTATTTATTTATTTTGCGGTACGCGGGCCTCTCACTGCTGTGGCCTCTCCCATTGCGGAGCACAGGCTCCGGACACGCAGGCTCAGCGGCCATGGCTCATGGGCCCAGCCGCTCCGGGGCATGTGGGATCTTCCCGGACCGGGGCACGAACCCGTGTCCGCTGCATCGGCAGGCGGACTCTCAACCACTGCGCCACAAGGGAAGCCCTGTATTTTATTTTTTAAAAGATATTTATTTATTCATGTATTTGGCTGCATCGGGTCTTAGTTGCGGCATGTGGGATCTTTGTTGCGGCATGCGGGATATTCCATTGCAGCGTGCAGGCTCCAGAGTGTACAGGCTAAGTTGCCCCACGGCACGTGGGATCTTAGTCCCCCGAGCAGGGATCGAACCCGCGTCCCCTGCATTGGAAGGCGGATTTTTAACCACTGGAACACCTGGGAAGTCTCATGATTACTATCTTAAATCATTACTAATATGCAATTACTGAATTGAAAGAAAATGTGAATGTGTAATGGGAGAGGGTGAAGGATGATGGAGATGCGGAAAAAAAGAGCTAAGTCTTTATTTTCCATAGTGGGAGTTAGTTGAAATGCCCAAACTAAAAAATAATGAAGTAGCAATTCACTTAGAGATACAGGAAAAAAAAGTATCCCTCCCAGACAGCTAAATTTGACCCTAGAGAAGGGGAAAAGAGAGAGCAGACCTGAGTCTTAGTTGTATATCTTAACTTACATTAAATAAGCAGGTAACTCTTTAAATGATATGCATATATAGCTGGGGTCAGGGGTAACTTAGGGAAAAAAAGAACAAGAAAAGATGAAAAATTATCTTTGGGGAAAAAAAGGTAGAAGAGGAAATATATCACCTAGAGGCCCATTTTAACATGCTGGTTTATTTTCTTCCAGTATCTCCCCCTCTGTTTGCTTTTCCTGTCTTTCTCCTTTCCAATGATCAACATTGCTATAATCATACTGTATATAAAATTGATAGCTAACTTATTGAGCACATAGTTGCACAGCAGACCTTGTGCTAATATACACTTTATATCGATTATTTTATTTGATTAACCCAACTGGGAGTGCTGATTTTTTAACTTATTATATAATAATTATTTTATTATTTTAGCATATGGTCTTCATAATCATCTTTTTCGTGGTACAATAATATTCCACCCAATGGATTATTGATCTTTCCCCCAAATTATTAGACTTTTAAGTTGTTTTCCAGATTTTGCTGTTATAAAGAATACTGGGATGATATACTTTCCCCCAGAGCATTTCCCTGAAGTTTCTGCTTTTAGGGTAAATTTCCAGAAGTAGGATCACTGGGTCAAAGAGTATAAACATGTTGCCACGTTGCTTTCTTAAATTGTCCAGAGGGCACTTATGCATTCATTGTTTAATGTGATATGATACCTCTTGCAACTCTGACGTAGGTAGGAGAGACAGATTCACTGCCGTTTTACAGATATGATTATTGGGAGCTAAGTTCCCAAGGTCACACAGTTGGGGGAAGAGCCAGAATTAAAATGCATGTTTCCCAACTCTCTCTTGATTTCTCTTCTAACCAGGACCCGCAAATGAAATGAAACTCAGGCTGGACTGTGCCTGCCACTTTCTCTCGCAGACATCTTAGTTTTGACCTAGTGGGGCTTCTCTGTCATGGGACCCTTTCCTTTCACTGAGGGCCATTCTGCTTTAGGGGGAAGGTAAGACCTCTCTAGCAGCCCAAGGACCACTTCTTGGGCTATAAAATCTTCTACCAAGCCTAAGGAGGAGAAAGGGTGGGGCAGAGGAAAGAGCATGAGGAAACAAACAGTACTAAATTAGAATATGGGACTGGAGTCATGAGAAGGTGCACAAGGAACAAACAGGAAAAAAACCTGTGATTTTGGGGGATCTTCATGCTTAAGACTAGGTATTTGAGCTGAAAACACTAAAGAGATTTTGACTTAGGGCATGTTAGGGTCATGGTATGGCCTCTCTGTACTCAACTGTACTGTACCCAGGACTGTCTTGAACTGTTAAATCTACTACTTGATAGCAATACACTTTCTCAGGATAGAAACTAAACAATAATTTGTATTTTTTTCTTTTCAAATGAATGATAAAAAGTAACTTCAAATATGTATTTTTCAACCACAGAAGAAAGCGAGTCCTGCTTTGTCCAACCAAAACCACGTACACCAGGAAGAGAATCTACTTTATATGGCAAGGTACAAAACGAAAGCCTTCCTCGACTAGAAAAGCTCAAGATTTCAGCTGTGTCTACAGCTAATGGTGTTAAATCCCTCCATGAACAGCCCCTGGCAAAGGAGGCTGCAGACCCACCAGGATCCACAGAGGAAACTCAGCCTCTTAAGGGACTGAAGGAGTCTGGGTCACCTCAGCCAGGTGGCAAAGATGATACTCCAGAGGCAGGAGAAAAGAAGAAGGACGTGGAAGCAGTGACAGAGGCTCAGCCTTCTAAAGGAAACGCTGAGACCGAAGCTTTAGGAGCAGAAGCTAAGAGTCAACCTCTGAGGACAGCGGGAGAGAGGGACTCTCCTGGAGCAGTGGAAGGTACTGAGAATCCACAAGCTGCCGGAGAGATGACACCCCTAGGAACAGCTGAGAAAATTCCACCTCTGGAAGCAGCTAGAGAGCTACAATCTCAAGAAGCTATGGGGACGGATGAACAGTCCCAACTCCCAGAAACAGTTCCCAAGGAGACGGAATCTCCAGAAATATTGGAAGGAAGTCAGCTTGTGGAAACAGCTGAAAAGCAGCAACTTCAAGAAACACTGGGAGAAGATGACCAGTCCCAACTTCTAGAGATGATTCCCAGAGAGAATGGAACACCAGAAGTATCAGACAGAAGCCAGCTTATGGAAACAGCTGTCAAGGATGATTCGCTCCATAAAACTCCTGAAGGTCCAGGAAACATGGAGCAGATCCAACCTGAAAGAATAGTTGGAAACATGGAACATCCAGCAGAAATTCTAGAGACAGGGGCAAATGTGGAAACGGTCAGGAATATTCATGCTAACGAAGAGGACCAACACGTTGAAGGTAAAAGTCATGCTGTCACAGATTCAGGTTGTTTAGGTGTGCTCCATAAAAGATCATCTCTGGGGGACAGGGGTGGCTGACACAGCCCCTCTAGTCTCTGTTTCAGTGGTTGAAGTTCATTTGACCCAAACCAAAAAGGATTCCATACTTGAAAAACAGGCATTTGACTTTCTGGCACAAATTTTCTAAAGCATAGTCTGTGTCCAGATTTGTAACCTAGAGCTTCATTGTTGAATAAAATGGAATATTGAAGGAATGTTAAATTTCTGAATTTTTCCGAGTTCACTCTTCATCAGGCCCCATGTATGGCATGAGGATACAAATTAAAGATGGTCAGTGGAGGAACTGACTTTTTAATGAAAGAACACACAAATAATGCCTCTTAGAGTGTCACTTTCATCTTTGCACTCTTATCCTTAGAAAATTACTGTCAGCTTGCTCCTGTCCTCCTATAGTCTTTTTATCTTTATTAGAAGACTAGAGAAATGTACTACGTCTTAGCAAATGGTGTTTTTTTTAATGTACTTTACCAGTATAAAGCAAATGGTATCTATACTGTTCTTTATTGGAGTTATAATAAAAAAAAATCTTCTAGGGCAGGTTTTACGTTTTAGTAAATTTTGGCTTCACCCTCCAGTATAATTAAGTGAAACATTCATCTGTTTTTTAATTCTCTCATTAGTTAATGCAGCAGTTTTTGAGTGTCTAATCATCTGCTAGCTGCAGGAATAATGGGTTAGTCCCTGTTCTCAAGGGGCTCACAGTCTAGCAGGGAGAAGGCAGAATTTAAACAAAATACTACAGTCTACTGAGGTAAGTGCTTTAGTGAAGGTATATAAAAGTGCTCTGGGAATAACAAGGGAGAAGCTAGTAAAGGTATATATTTGTTAGATCAGGGTTGGCAAACTCAAGTCTTTAGGGCCTAGGATAATGACAGTCGGTGAAGTGAGGGGCACATGTAATGCTGTGGGAAGCCCTGGGCACCTTGGTTAACAGGAGCACCATCCTATCAAAAGAGGCAGCTGCTTCTGGGCTCCACTCAAAGCACGGGGACCAGTGTTGCCTAAAGTGACTTCTTAGGGAAAAATTTGTATGTGCAATGGCCAGGCTTTTAAATGTTTAAACTCTTTAAAAGTTCAATGATTGTTTTCTTTAAACACCAGAATGACCAAACAAGACGCTTTCTGGGCACCCATAGAACACATTTTGAATTAAATATAAATGGAATTTTCTATTTGTAATATGTTCTACTGTCTTTCTTGGGTAATTCTGCATCCTGATTTTATATAAGAAAATGCGAAGACTCGGAAATGGTAAGTGACGTGGGCCACTCCGAGGATCTAAGAGACCCAGGGCAATTGCCTTTCTTGACACCACCAGAGAAACTTACTGTCTAGACCTAAAGAGCAAGAGCTGCCCGCCTTGGAAACCAGCTGCGGGGCACTTTGTTGCTAATGCTAAACAAGTATCTCTTAATATCACCTTTGATTACTTTTCCAGGTGAAACAGGAGAAAAGGTTGAAACAGACGTGGAGAATGAGAAAGTAAGTGAAGGGGCTGAAACAAAAGAAGAAGAAACGGGAGAAGCTGTGGGTCTTTCAGCAGCCCCGTATATAGGTATGGTGATGGAAGGGTGAATGGACACAGCGTATTATAACAGAGAAGACAGAAAGCGGCAGTGAAGTTTGTGGTTACAGATCTTATCTTTCAACATCTACGTGTTTTATACAAGGAGTGTGGTTATCATGTTCTTGATTACATTGTTCCATAAAACTGCTAAGCTGTGAACAGTTTTTCTAGCTACTTACAATTCAAAACTACAAAAAAAAAAAAAAAAGAAGAAGAAAACTACAATAGCTAGAGCCAATACCAACTAGGGTATATGTTCGTTTAAGAGTGTGAGGGTGTTTTCTCCACTGTGGCAATGGGTCCATTCAGTGTAGAAAATGAGACCCCAAAAGAAAGTATAAACCTTTAAGTATAGGTGGCCGGAGAAAGGAGTTAGCAGATTTTAGGGAGCTCATGATAATAAAGTCATACAGTTGGAATTAGGATGGAGTAAGAATGATCAACAATAACCGGGCAAACTATACGTAGTATTTCTTTCCTATCACAGAATTTAGAGCTGGTGGGAACCTGGGAAAGTATGTCATCTAATTACCTTCTCACCTTAAGTCTATCTACTACCATACATGCTTATTGATCGTGGTGTATTAAATATGGTAACAAAATTCTTCGTAAAGGAATGCAGACTCTGGTGCTGTTATAAGATTAGGCATTTTCACAGTGAAAGGTTATACATGTTTTATGTGCCATTTTGAATCGTCTAGTGATTTTATACTTAGGTGAGGTGTTTCAATTGGTGTTATCCTTTTGACTGACATTAAAGGTATTTTAAATTAACTGACTTTTAAATATATTTCAGAGGCAACAAACAGCAAGAATTAAAACCTAGATTTGTTGCCTGTGTGGAGTCTATTCCTTGGGCCCTATTTTTTTTTTTAAGATTACTGATTTAATATTAGGCTTTAGATGTGGAAAAGAGCTGAAAAATCAGGATTTAAAAACCATTTATACTATCTCCTTTGTGTTAAAATGACACACCACAGAAAGTCCCTTTTCAAGTATCCCTCCAAAGTTGCCAAGGGATCTTGGTAAACGATGATATGTGAATAATAATAATGATAGCAATCTTGCCCACCAATGAGTGCCTTGTGTTTATGAATATCAGGATAGAGTTATATTCTGGAAACATTTTATATCTTTATCTTATTTGTACATATGTAGTTTAAAGATAACTGCTCAGATGAATTAACTAGACTATTTTTACTTTAGCTTCTATATTAAACTGACTCTTAAGATGATGTAATTAATTTTAAGAATATAGGATAGAGGGAAGAATTATCATCCTTACTCTGATTTTAATGTTAGTGTATGTTTCTGACTTTAAAGAGTTGAGGTAGCCAACAAGAGGAGTTACTTGAGTAGGTGACTTCATCCTTCCTGCAAAGTAAAGAAGCTGGGTTGTGATTTGATTGAGAACAAGGATTGTTTTATGTGTCTTTGAATTCATGCATTTAGCTCTTTTAATGGGACATGATAGGTGCTTGATAAGTATTTGTCGAATCAATAAATGAATAATAAATACCAAGTGTTCCCATTTACACTTAATTCATTAAAAAAGAATATAGGGCTTCCCTGGTGGCGCAGTGGTTGAGAGTCCGCCTGCCGATGCAGGGGACACGGGTTCGTGCCCCGTTCCGGGAAGATCCCACATGCCGCGGAGCGGCTGGGCTCGTGAGCCATGGCCGCTGAGCCTGCGCGTCCGGAGCCTGTGCTCCGCAATGGGGGAGGCCACAACAGTGAGAGGCCCGCGTACCGCAAAAAAAAAAAAAAAAAAAAGGGTGATGTATAAGCCAGGCTATGTGGATATGCTAAAACAGAAGTGTATGCTTACACATCCACATTTTAAAACACAAATGACGGGCTTCCCTGGTGGCATAGTTGTTAAGAATCTGCCTTCCCATGCAGGGGACATGGGTTCGAGCCCTGGTCTAGGAAGATCCCACATGCCGCAGAGCAGCTAAGCCCATGCACCACAACTACTGAAGCCCGCGTGCCACAACTGCTGAAGCCCACACGCCTGGAGCCCATGCTCCGCAACAAGAGAAGCCACCACAATGAGAAGCCTGCACACTGCAACGACGAGTAACCCCTGCTGGCCACAACTAGAGAAAACTCCCACTCAGCAACAAGACCCAACGTAGCCATAAATAAATTAATTAATTAAGAAAAAAACCCACGAATCACTATTTTGTCCTTACATTGTGAAAAAGTACATGTAAAACCACGAATCCATCCTTTCCACTGCTAGAAGTTTTTTCTTTTGCCTAAAACTGGTATATAGACTTTGCATATCAAAGTGCATTCTAAGTCCCCAGACTCTGAGAGGAGTTTATCAATTTTGCTTCCAGATTCAAAATGCACAAGTTGGATAAGGCTTGAGCTATTTATAATGAATTAATAGAAAAAACTACCATCAGGGCTGGATTTTCCACTGGATTTTCTAATTCCAGTGGCCATACAACCACTTTGTAACCCAGTTTTGTGATCTATTAAGATGATTGCAGAATTCTCTGTATCTAGCTGGGAAGGAAATGGTGAACGAACGATTCACCAGCTGGTATCCCCATTAGGGCGTGAACGTTGGCGTTTACTGATAGAGGGTGCCAGTTGCAAATCTGGGAAATTCCCAACCCAGACTCCAAAACTCTTGGCCAGATGTGCTCTGTACCATCAATTGATACCAAGCAGGGCCCTGTGGGGCTCCTGGGTACAAAGCCTTTCTGTGTCCCCCATTTCTTTGATTACAGGAAACAGCCTTCATTCAGCCTCCATGACCTTCCCTGAGTTCCAATAGGCAGATTCAAGCAGTTGTTAATTAGGGAAGGAAGGGGATGCCAGACCTGGGAGAAACAAACAGTCAAGAGCAGCCTTGGGGCAAGGCTCTGTTTCCCCATCAACGGATGCACACAACAATATCTTTGAGCTATTTTGCAGATACCGAAACCCCCTCCAGGTGGGAGAAGTTAACGATTAAGGACGGTATGCTGCCCACAAGCATGTAGACCCCAGACCAGTTGGACCTGAAGGTTGATGATGCCGACTCTTACCTCACCACCAACCCATCAGAACAATGTCCATGAGCTGATCACACTGTCTTTGAACAATTACTATAAAACTTCTCACTATCTTCTCCAAGTGAGGACACACAGTATTTTGAGGCAGGAGCCTGCTGTGTCCCCCTTTGCCTGGCAAAGTAATAAAGCTATCCTTTTCTACTTCACCCAAAACTCTGCCTCCAAGATTTGATTCGGCACCGGTGTACAGAGAAGCTGAGCTTTCTGCATCACTCCTGGGGGACCCACAGGATAGGAGTATGTGGCCAACATGTGACCTCATTGCTTTTTCCATTTCAGCTTTGCAGTAAGAGTCCTAGCATAGCTAATAGCCTTTGAGCAGTCAAAACACCCAAGTCATTATTTAAAAAAAAATTTTTTTGGCCATGCGGCATGGCTTGTGGGATCTCAGTTCCCTGACTAGGGATAGAACCCCGGCCCTCAGCAGTGAAAGCACAGAGGCCTAACCACTGGACCACCAGAGAACTCCCCATCATCATTCTTAACAAATGCTTTATTCCACACTTGGCCTTGAGTTAAAAATGGCTTTTAAAGGAAAATGTTTCTTTTCCACATTGAAGTAATCAAAGAGTGTTGGGTGGTCATAGTCAAATAATCTGTGCTCTTTTGGTAAATACAATAGCTTCTTATAGCATCTAACATTACAAGCATCTCATTTTTATAAAGCTAATCTGGTGACCCAATTCTGAATTGTTTCACAAAAGTCAGCAATGTGAACATCATAAAGCCATTCATGTAGCCTAGTGCATCTGTTGGGTGAAAGGAGAATGATCCTCTAATAACAAGGCATGGCTGTGTCTGAAAAGTTGAAAGCATTTGCTCACAAGGTATCATTTAATCTAAAACTTTGTCAGCTCCTCTTGTCCCCAGAGCGTATAAAGTTAACAAGTGAGATTCGTTGTAATCTCAAGGTTTTAATTGCAGAATCAGAGAACTGTTGACAGGTGTGGAATTTCTCTTTTCAGTTCTTGTTACTTTCAGCAAAAGTTAAGGAATTCCGTGTCAGTGTTAACCCATATGGAGTCAAACTGGAGACCTTCAGCTTTACTTCAGAAATACCACTCAGCAAATGTGTTGGGCAATAGTTGAGATACTGCAAGCTAACAACCATATCGTTACTTCTGCGCCTAATGAAAGAAGTCTCCAGACGTCAGCCAGGCTTTAACAACTTTTGAAGGTCGAAGAGGGGCCAGTCTGTATTATGTTAATCTAAATTACCCTTTCTGTTTAATAATGTGCAACTGACATGAATAAACATATAACTCTATCCACTACTGGGACAGAGATCTGCAAGCCTCACCAGTTTCCAGAAAAAGAGTTCTGAGAAACCAGATAGGGACAATAATTTTGGTTTGAAATCTGCCTCATTTTTTTTTTTCCTTGTAAAATATAGGTAGTTCTCAAACTTTTCTTAACAAAATAAAAGTAACTGTAGCAAAACATAATTCATGCTATCATATAAATTTATGAAAAAAGTAATGCATAGTATACTGAATCAATTTATGTGACCCTGATTCCAAACACTTAAAAAAAAATATTCAGTGATAAAGAGAAGAGGCTCTCCACAGCAGCTGTATTGTTGTAGAGGGACTTTGGGCTGGGAGGGAGTTTCAGCCCCAGCACCTCACTAGGAAGACACCAGGCCCAAAGGTGAACTCATAGCAGTCCACTGTGAAAACAAATGAAAAGTTTATTTCAGCTAGTGGTTATTTAGTGGATCAGTATGGATTTGCTTCAAGTTTTCTGGATATCAGAGCTTTGTTAAAAAGTGTTGTTGTTGTTGTTGTTTTTTGGTAAAAACACTGCTTCTAAGTACTTGTATATGACACAGTGATTATTTAGGTAATAATTGCAAGGAAGAACTCCTTTACTATTAAAATAATAATTTTTTCTTAGTAAAAAATGAATACATGTTCATGGTAGAAACTTCAGAAAATATAAACTTTAAAAAGAGGAAATCTAACATTACACATAATACAATCAGGGATTATTATTTTTTTAGTGTTGCAATAGCAAGTTAGCCAAAGCACAACTATTAATAGAACTTTATGTCTGTTGAACCGCTGAGCATAGCACTTCTGGATTTTCCTCACTGGAATCTATTGGAGATAGCAGGTTACAGAGAATGTTCCAATAATCCTTGCTATATTAGTAAATATTGATTAGTGTTACAGAGAGAGCAACTATGCCCAAGTATATTAGCACTTAGCTGACCACAGTTTATGATAACTAATTTTTTGATATCTTAGGAAAAAACACTGAAACTAAAAATTTTATTTGAAATTATTGTTAAAGCTTTCTAACTGTTGATCAAATGTCAGTGAAAAGATTGTAAGCTCTTTAGAGAGCAGGAAAAGTGCCCTACAGGGCCTAGTACAAATTTTGCGCTCTAAATGCTTGTTGATGATACATGCTCTTTATTCTTATATAATCATGATAATTTCCTCAGAACTGAATATAATTGGCTATAGGGAAAATATGGCCAACATTTTTATAAAATTATTTTGTACTGCTGGTTCAATATTTACAATTTTGATTGAATGTTATTAGAAATAAAGTGTTTGAAAGCTTTTCTCTGTATTTATGTGAATTTTTGTTATAGAAACATATTACTTTTGACTCATTGTGTCCTTCAGAAAGAAAAGCATTTTTTAAATTACCCACTCCCACAAAGGTAAGGAGTATGACAACAGCAGGGAAATATGGATGACTCTTTAGACATTTTATGATCACTTATTTAATGATAACACACTTCAAAGAGATTGCTATTTCTTTATGTTTAAAAGGTTAACGTGCAATGTGTTCCTCTTCACGTTTAACAAAATCATGATTCTCCTTGTGGCAAGAAGACTCAAAATCCCAACCCAGTCGCTAACAAACCAGCTTGGATATCAGCACTTTATTTCCAGCTTTCTCATGGTAGGGTTAGAATTTGAAGTCATGACCTATCTGTAACTATGCCCCTCAGACCCTGACTGGCCAGAGTAGTATCTGATTTCCTGACTACAGTGACTGGTTTAGGAATGCGTCCCTATCCTGGGCTGGACCAATCAGAGGCTTCTCTGAGACTCTCCTGCCAGAGATATCAGGAAATGATGTCTTTCTGCTGGGTTAGTACCTTGGTGGTCTCTCTCTACCTTGGTGGCCCTGCAGCATCTTCCCCTAAGAGACAGATGGAGCCGGGAGGTTTCTGGAACACACCTGCTTAAAGCCAGCTGTACTCTGGATTTCTCTGTTACATGAGCCTATGAACTCCTCTTTTTCTCCACTTATACTAGTGGAGTTGGGTTTCTGTCACATCCAAATAATAATATTTTAATTATTAATATTTTAATTTATTAATATTTTAATAATATTAAAAGTAGAAAGAAGTGTCATAAATGAGCTGAAGAAAATATTAAAGAGCAGAAATTAATGCTAAAGAAAAGAAAGGTAATAGAAAGAATCAAAGGAGCCAAAAAATGGTTCTGTAAATAGATTAATAAAATTGATAAACTTCTGGGCAAGACTGATTAAAAAACAATAGAAGCACAAATAAACTATATTAGATGAAATGAAGGCCCTTGAATACAGATACAAGAGATTAAAAAGGTGAAATTTAGATGAAGTGTGCAAGTTCTACGACAATGTAAATGACCCCAAACTGAAGTAAAGACTAGAAAATCTGAATGTTCCTGTTACCATGAGACAAATTGAATCAGTAATTTAAAATTTTTTCCCAAAGAAAATACCAAGCCCCAACAGTTTTATAGGTAAACGCCATCAAACATTCAAGGATAGATATTTACAACCATAAACTCTTTTATAAAAGAAAAAAACCAGTCTCACAGCTGAACATAAATGTAAAGATCTTAAACAAACAAAAAAATACATCATTCTGAATTTGAGTGTATAAAACATACATTATAATATATATATGTTGACCAAGTTAAATTTATCTAGGAATGAAAGGTTGGTTCTACATTATAAAAAATTCGTTACTATAGTTGTATTTTACCATATTAGCAAATTGAATGAAAAAAATCATATCACGACCTCATAGATAACAGGAAAAATTCAACAAATTTCAGCAACCATTTTAAACTCCAATGTCACCTCCTCACTGACCCTGTTAAACCTGCACTCCCCTATACTCTCCAACTCCCCTTGCTTTGCTTTTCCCTATAGCTCTTAACAATCTAACATAATTTTTTGTGTCTGGTTTTTCTTTCTTACTTTAAAAAATTGTGGTAAAATATAGATAACAAAATTTACCATTTTAACTGTTTTTAAGTGTACAATTCAGTGGCACTAAATACATTCACAATGCTGTGCAACCATCCCAATTATTTCCAAAACTCTTCCATCTCTTCCAACAGAAACCGTAACCCATTAAGCAATAGCTCCCCATAGCTTGCTACTCCCAACCCCTGGTAAGCTCTAATCTATTTTCTGTCCCTATGATATATATTTCCCTAGTATATAATTTACTTGCTTTGTTTGTGTAAATTCCCTGAGGGCAAGAATTTTAGGCTGTTTATTGCGGAAATCACAGCACTCATGACAATATCTGGCTTATTAAGTATTTGTGGAAGGAAGGAAGGAAGGAAAGAAGGAAGGGAGGAAGGGCTTTTAGCAAAGTAGGTCTAGAAGGAAATTTTCTTGATCTAATAAAAGGGATATATAAAAAACAATAGTGGGACTTCCCTGGTGACACAGTGGTTAAGAATCCTCCTGCCAATGCAGGGAACACGGGTTTGAGCCCTGGTTTGGGAAGATCCCACATGCTGAGGAGCAACTAAGCCCTCGAGCCACAACTACTGAAGCCCACGCCCCTAGAGCCCGTGCTCTGCAGCAAGAGAAGCCACCGCAATGAGAAGCCTGCGCACTGCAACAAAGAGTAGGCCTCGCTCCCCTCAACTAGAGAAAGGCCGCGCGCAGCAACGAAGACCCAACACAGCCAAAAATAAATAAATAAATTTATTAAAAGAAAACCAATAGGAAGCATCATACTCAATGGTGACAGGTCAAAGACATTCCTTTAAAAACAAATAACAACGCAAATATGATTTCTTTTTTCTTTTTCTTTTTTTTTTTTGCGGTACACGGGCCTCTCACTGTTGTGGCCTCTCCCGTTGTGGAGCACAGGCTTCGGACGCGCAGGCTCAGCGGCCATGGCTCACGGGCCCAGCCACTCCGCGGCATGTGGCATCTTCCCGGACCGGGGCATGAACCCGCGTCCCCTGCATTGGCAGGCGGACTCTCAACCACTGCGCCACCAGGGAAGCCCTGATTTCACTTTTGTTTCAGCTCAGAGACTTAAAATATTTCAATGATTCAAACATATGATAACAGAAGAAAGAAGATATGATAAATGCAAAATTCAGGTTTCCTCTGAGATGGGAGGGAAGGGGACATCCGGATTGGAGCATCACATCTGGTCTTATATAGCAGTAAGAGTGTTCTTTTTCTCAAACTGTGTAGTAGGAACGTGGGTGGTCAACATTCTTTTGTATCTGCTTGGTATTAGATGTTTAAAATTTTTTAAAACCATAATATTGAGTGAAAACAAGTCAGACAAATGTATTCTGTATTTTATGAATATAAAATTTAAAATCAGGCAAAACTAAATGATCTTCACTTCTTATTTGAATGCATAACTTCTAAATGGCAAAACTATAAAGACAAGCAAGAACAATTCATATAAAATTTAGGACCGTAGTTACCTTTGGCAGAAGTGAGGGTAATGGCTTATGCAGGGCTCCCGGAGTATTGGTGATGTTCCTTCCTTGGGCTGGATTTGGTACGTAGGTGTTCATTTTAGTATTGTTTAAACCATGCATAGGGCTTCCCTGGTGGCGCAGTGGTTGAGAGTCCGCCTGCCGCTGCAGGGATGGCCGCTGAGCCTGCGCGTCCGGAGCCTGTGCTCTGCAACGCGAGAGGCCACAACAGTGAGAGGCCCGCGTACCGCAAAAACAAAAACAAAAACCATGCATGTAAATTACATAGCTTCTTTGATAAGTGTGAAGTAGTGGATAATAAACCGGTTTTGATGGGTAACATAAACTCAGGTATTGTCCTAGACAAATTTCATCACCTGCCAACATTTTTCCAAGCACACTTTGCGGGGGGTGTTTGTCACCTGCTGATTTTCCTAAGCCTTTTTTTTAAAAAATAATTTATTTATGATTTATTTATTTTTGGCTTCATTGGGTCTTCGTTGCTGCGCGCGGGCTTTTTCTAGTTCCGGTGAGCCGGGGCTACTCTTCGTTGCGGTACACGGATTTCTCATTGCGGTGGCTTCTCTTGTTGCAGAGCATGGGCTCTAGGTGCGCGGGCCTCAGCAGTTGTGGCTCGCGGGTTCTAGAGCGCAGGCTCATGTGACACATGGGCTTAGCTGCTCCACGGCATGTGGGATCTTCCCAGACAGGGCTCGAACCCATGTCCCCTGCATTGGCAGGCGGATTCTTAACCACTGTGCTGCCAGGGAAGCTCTTTCCTGAGTCTTTATATTTTTAGGCAATACCAGTTAACTATGAGCAACATTTTTTAACTGAAAGGGAAAAGACCTTTCACTTAACAGTCTACCACAGACTGCATTACTACAGTCTTTAAAAAAAAGGTTTAAATTTTCTAGGGCATTTGTATGTACAAAGAGTACCCAAATACTCCTCCTCCCTACTGCAGTTTCCCCAATTATTAACGTCTTTAATTAGTGTGGTACCTTTGTTTCAATTGATGAACAGCGACACATTATTAACTAAAGCCCCTAGTTTACATGAGGGTTCATTCTTTGAGTTTTACATTTTATGGTTGATAAATGCATGATATGTATCTACCATTACAGTATCATACACAGTAGTTTCACTGCTCTAAACATCTCCTGTGCTTCACCTGTTGACCCCTCCCCTACTTCCTCTGCCACCCTGGCAACCTCTGATCTTTTTACTGTCTCCATAGTTTTGCCTTTCCCAGAATGCAACATAGTTGGAATCATACAGTATGTTATCTTCTTAGATTGACTTCTTTCATTTAGTAACGTGCATCTAAGGTTCCCCATGTCTTTTTTGTGGCTTGATAGCTTATTTTTCTTTTTTGGCTGTGCCACACGGCTTATAGGATCTCAGTTCCCCAACCAGGGACTGAACCCAGTCCATGGCAGTGAAAGTGCCAAATCCTAACCACTAGACCGCCAGGGAATTCCCTCATTTCTTTTTATTGCCAAATAACAGAAAGGTTTCTATCATTATCATCATAGCTATGTGCCAGGCATTATTCTAAGTGCTCTATACATATTAACTTATTTAAACCTTACAACTTTATAAGGTAGGTACTAGTAATATCCCCATTTTACAGATGAAACAGAGGAGATATTTTACAGAAGAAACAGAACAGAGAGCTTAAGTAACTAGCCCAAAGCTACAAAGCTAATAAGTGGTGGAATAGAATTTGAAATCAAGCAGTTTGGCTCCAGAGCCTACACCCTTGACTACTGTACTGTACTGCTTCATGTAAAAATATCTAAAATAATTTTCAGGGCCTAATCTTGTTTATCAACTCATAGTGCTATACTCCCCAACTCTATGTCCTTGAAGAATCCTCATTCTTATCTTTTATGTCAATAAATTTAGGTATGTAAAGAGCAGAAACTTTTCCATCTAGCACATTATTCTGTATGATAATTATTAAATACTGATGAATAGTGACAGCTTTTTTGATCCTTTGCTGTATGCTAGACACTGCTAAGTACTTTCCATATACATTATCTTATTTAATCCTTACAACATCCCTTTGAGAAGGTGTAATTATTATCTCTCAGGAGACTGAGACTTAAAGAGGTTAAATAACTAGCTCAAGATCATACAGCTAATAAGTGGTAGATCTGGGCCTTGAATCCCGTTAGAATTACTCCAAAGTCTGTGCTCTTAAACTCGTTATTGACTGGGCGATTTTTGCAGAAACTAACTCCTATAGCTGGTGATTTGTTATTAAGTGATATTGATATGTCTCTCTGGTCAATAACGTTCGGGTAACAAAAGACATTGATACATTTCTAGTCAATGTGTTATAACTGCTCTTCCCAAGTGCTTCTAATATTATCTTTTGGTTTACCAAACTTTTCAAATTAGCATGACATTTCTAAATTAACCTCAAACAAATAGGTATATGTAAAATGTTACATGTGTACGTAAGAATGTTACAGCAGCATTGATATGATAATTTTGCAAATATGGAATTGTTTGGATCAATGGTTAAACACCTAAGGTATATTTACACAAAAGATGACTCCGCAACCGCTTTAAAAATGAGGTAGATCAATATGTAGTTACATGGAAGACCTTCAAGACAAGAAGAAAGCAATCTGTAGACAAGCCAAAACCAAACTAGATGATTAAGTATATAATGAATAGAAAACTATCTGCTGGTTACACTCAAAACTCTTAGCAGTGGTCATCTTTGGGGAGGTAAGTGGAATGGCCAGTGAGTGAAGGGGACTTTTACTTTTTTTTTTTAAATTTATTTATATATTTATTTTTCGCTGCGTTGGGTCTTTGTTGCTGCGCGTGGGCTTTCTCTAGTTGCTGCGAGTGGGGGCTGCTCTTTGTTGCGGTGTGTGGGCTTCTTATTGCAGTGGCTTCTCTTGTTGTGGAGCACGGGCTTTAGGTGCACAGGCTCCAGTAGTCGTGGCTCGCGGGCTCAGTAGTTTTGGCTCGGGCTCTAGAGCGCAGGCTCAGTAGTTGTGACGCACAGGCTTAGTTGCTCATCAGGGCTCGAAACCGTGTCTCCCTGCATTGGAAGGTGGATCCTTAACCACTGTGCCACCAGGGAAGTCCTGGGACTTTTACTTTTTAATCTACATAATTCTGTGTTGGAATTTATTCTACAACAAGGAGGTATTCATGTAGTAGTTTCTGAAAATGTTAAAAGACTTCAAAGAACAAACACAAAATGGTTATACGTAGCCTTATTACCACAGTGTAAAAATGTAAAGCCAGAAGTAAGCTTGGAGAAAAAAAGTTGGAATTTAAACTTCATAGTTCCCCCACCTTTATTTAGGTAATAGGATTTAGTGTATACATTAAACTTTTAAAAAATGAACAGAATGACACAAAGGAAAATCTGCATGCTATTTTATTTCCATTAGAAAAATATTATCTATATAAAATTTGGTCCAGTTTCTTCTCCTTTACCTCTACCATTCAAACTTAAATGCTTTAATTTCACTCAAGTAAAAGCAGAATCATGTATCTGACATGAGAACTAAATAGTTCACACCATTAAATTAATAGTTTAATTGAATTAGGTGTGCTCTTTATTATTTCTCAGGAATAGTAACTCATCTTTCCTACATGCTATTTCCCTTTACTTTTATTTTTCTGAGTAACTATGTAATGTGTGTCTCTTTTCCCACATCCAGTAATGAGTGTTACAGAAGTGTAATTTATAACATCAGTAACTAGATTCATCATTAATCTTCAACTCCTGTTCAATTCCCCTTATTATATGGTATTTCCATAATAACTTCAGATATTTCAGTCAACCTTACACTTTCCAACAAATACTGTAAAAATTAAGATGTTAATTTAAAAACATTATTAAAATTCCAGACTAAATAACACTGGGCCCACTTAGAGCGATGCTGTCACGAGAGGTCCTTGGACAGCTACTGCTTCAATCTCAACACGGCCTCCCTGTCAGGAAAATAATGAATAAATTAAGAGAGCGCCATAATACCTACTAAAAACATATGCAATTTTTAACATATGCATTTTTAACATTAAACTTATCAAAGAAGTAAAGGAGGGGGCGCATGCACCAAGAATCTACAGTAGGCCAGGTTATCATGCTCAATGTGTTCGTCTATGTTAGCTCATGTGATTCCCACAGCAGCTCTATTATCAGGGGTTCTCTCAATGCAGAGGATTGATACACTGTAGCTTAGAAAGGTTGTTTAACCCATCCCAGGACACAAAACCAAACAGCAGGGCTTCCCTGGTGGCGCAGTGGTTGAGAGTCCGCCTGCCGATACAGGGGACACGGGTTCGTGCCCCGGTCCGGGAAGATCCCACATGCTGCGAAGCGCCTGGGCCCGTAAGCTATGGCCGCTGAGCCTGCGTGTCCGGAGCCTGTGCTCCGCAACGGGAGAGGCCACAACAGCGAGAGGCCCGTGTACCAACCACCCCCGCCGCCAAAAAAAAAACAAACAAAACTAAACAGCAGAGGTTCAAACCCATGTCTTATAACTCCAAGTTCGGAGCTCCTTCCATCACATTCTATACCTAAATAAATTTGAAGATACTGATCATTCCAAGTAACAAAAAATTAAAGCAACAAAAATACCACTCATAGAAGATAAATTTCTTTAGTGGAAAATTGCCAGAAGTCCATGAGAGCTGCTTCTTTATAGGTAGAAATACTGTGCTGCTAAGGGGCATAGGAAGAGCTTCTAGTTCGACTAGAATACCAAAGTAGGAATGGTGAGAAATCTATGAGCCACTGGTTTTCAGATGACTTTTTCTAATAGAACGTCTAGTGTTTTTTTGTTTTTTGTTTTTGTTTTGGTCACGCCGCGTGGCTGGCGGGCTTAGTTCCCCAACTAAGGATCAGACCAAGGATCAAACCCGGGCCCTTCGCAGTGAAAGCACAGAGTTCTAACCCCTGGACCAACCGCTAGAGAATACCCTAGATTTTTTATTATATGATAGAAAAGTAAAATTTTTACTGCAGAACTCACAGACCTGGCTCAGTTTATAGTCTCTAAGTAACAGTAAAACAATACAGCGCTATTTTAGTTTTTCTCACAATTTAAGTACTCTGATGCTGTTGTGTTCATGTCCATGTGTGGCCTTGATTTTTAATTTTCTTAATTTTAAGACAAATGTGTACTTACTTTGGGCAAAGCAGCAACCTGGTAGGCAGCTCTTGCAGGAAAACTACTCTGGAAATCTAAATTTAAAAGAATTTCATTTCAGTTTTCAGATACTATGCTGAAACTCAGCACTGCAGGATCAAGAATCTGGTAAGTGCTTCAGCTATGTGTCAGTTCTTAGATATAAGCAACGTGGAAAAAAAGAAGCTCATATTTATATTTGATAAGATATTTTGCCATGATTCCCATGATGCTTAATATTTTAAAAAAATCTTAGTTTTCTGGGGAAAAAAATGAAAATACTCACATACTCTGACACTTTGATCTTGTTTGACATGAAGGAGGTTGTTTTTAAAGTGATAGTTATAAGTAATGATGCCTTTTCCGTGTTATACCTTTGTCTTATCTCACCAGGTGGTAGGGATACTCATTTTCCCCACTAGGACAGCAATGTTAATAACGGATAACACTTACTGAGTGCTTACAACGTGCCAGCATCTGTTCTAACATGTTTACATGTTGTATTAACACATTTAAAATTCCAACAACCTTATAAGGTTTTATCCCCATTTTGCATATGAGGAAACCAAGGCACAGAAATATTAACTAACCAGCTAATGATTCTGAGAGAGTAGAACAGAGGTGGTGGCTAGACCTTATCACAGCGATAATAAATACAATCTATGTGTTGAAAAATGATTAGGAGGGCTTAGAAAGCCTGAGGAGGGTATAACAAAATGAAGCTTTAGGGAAATGGATTTGTCCGGTTGTAGTATGTTATTCTAGGGAATGCAATAGAAATATCTTGGATGTTTTCATGGGGGGGACACTGTGTGTTTCTAATCAGGCTATTAATTCTTTTAGGACAGGATCTATGACCATTTCTTTAGCATCTCCCAACATTCCTAATTCATAATGGACACTTATTAAGGTTAATAGATACATTTCTCTTTAAAATGGAAAATAGTAATAAAGCCAAATTACTTACATTGTTTGTAGATGTCATTGACAGTACTGAAGTCGTTTATGTCAGCCAGCAAAACCGTTGTTTTTACCACTAGGAGATATACACATTGTCATTAGGTTTATTTAGTTATTTGGTCTGATCCAAAACATTACTTAGAAAAACAGTACTGATGAAATAAATTTCATATTTTAAGGCAAGACAAGAAAAATTTAAACATAAAATTTTTTTCTCTGCCCATTTAGTCCTCCTCTGTCCCCTCTAGTGTGCAGTGTGCATCTGCACTGAGCATTAGCCGGACCCCTCCAACAACAGAAATACCTGCCCAACCATGAAGTTCAGTTCTTCTTCTGCTGGTGCCAGCCATGTGACCCCTTAGAACATAACACTTCTTACTTATGACCTTATTAATGGCACTAGCTATATTACTTGTGTTCTGCCTATTTTACAAGATTCTTGTTTCTTGCATGATCAAATGCGACTGAGCCTCCAATAAAAATAATAAGTAGATGACTTGAAATTATTCACCTGAAATATAGTTCTACAGGATCAATGATTATAATAGTGTAACTCTAGATATGGGAAGAAGCAACAAGAGAGAATCATTTCCTGGCTTTTGGCTACTATTAACAGAGCTTTAGTCCACTAATAGGACATTGAGTGGCATAGCAACGAAATCCCCACCTGACCTGGGAATGAGCATTTCTAGCACAGCGGGACAAATTGGTCACGAAATGCCTCCCAAATCTTGGCTGAAATTAAGATTGAAAGAGAGGGGATTGTAAAGTAAGAATGTTGCCCACCATCCAGTTCTACAAGAATCAAGTCATTAGCCACTGCGGTCGCTGACCTACAATATACTGAGAAAGGAATTCAGGTAAGAGATCAGGATAAGGCACTTTGTGCTCTGGGAAAACTGGCAGAACCGGCCCTCAGATATTTTCGGGAGAAAATTTTATGCACCTAGTTTTTCACATGTTCCCATACTAAGAGGAGCACTAAAACCATTAACTAAGATATCTGTTCCTCGCGAACAGCAGTAACCTTCTATCAAGATGTGTGCCATTTTGATTGCATGTACCTCTTTGCCAAAATCATATATATTCTGGCCTTTCCCCTTACCTCTCTGGAACAGTCCTCTGATCTTTCTGTAAGTCTGCCAGGTTATAATCCTCAGGTTGGGTCAAAGAAAATTTTCCATTTTTTTTCTTAGATTGACTAATGATTAACTTTTCATTGATATTATGTATATGGCTCTGGACTGTCTTGATTAAAATGGGACTGAAATTAAACCAACTTCAAATAACAAAGATATGGCATGATATATTACTGGATGCCATGTGTTCTTCAAAAAGACCAAAGAAATATCAAACAGAAATGTGAAATAATATCAAGTTGCTCACCATTTGTGAAGTCACAGCCTGCTGCTTTCAGAATTTCACCCATGTTTGTAAGAGCCTGTGAACCGAGGTAAGAAAGGCCTAAGGCACTGATGCTACATTGAAGCTTTAATTCAATTCAATTAACCATCTTCACTAATATCTCCTTAAATAGCCTATGTTGCAGAAAAATCTCCCTTTTCTAGGAAATTCTACTCTTTGTAGGCCACCTCTATACAAGTGAATTGCTTCTTGGCTTTCTTTAACGGAATGAATCTTTCTGAAATACAGTGAGAAGTTGCCTCCTTTTGTGAGGAAAAAGACTGAAGTCTCTTCCTCAGTGCTAGAATGGTGAAATTCTCAGCCAATGTCCACTAAGCTAAAATAGAATTATTACTGGGGCTCCTAATTCCATATCACTCTGAGGATAAGTATGAGCTAGTAAGCATTAAAACCTGTTTTCTTTAAAGCAATATTTGATTTTAAAAAGGTTCTTTTCCTTTTTCTCAAAAAACAATAGTAGTAAATTGTGTACATGTTTGATATTCTGGGCTTTGGAAAAACATTAGTTTTTCACCCTGTCCTTAATTTATTATTTTTCAATTCATTCTTCCACTTTGATTGGTCACATTATAATAGTTGATGACTTAAAAAAATTAATCTTCTAAATAGGTAATACATAGATATGACAAAAAATTCAAAAGCTATAAAAAAGCATATACAGTGAAAAGATGTCTTCCACCCTTACACTCCCTCCCCAGTTTCCTTCATCAAAGGTAACCACTGTTTCTAGTTTCTTGTATATCCTTCCAGAGACAGTCAATGCTTGTACCGACATAAATGTATGTATCCTTAGACACACACACAGAGGGGAGCTTATTGTGCTTGCTGTTCTGCATCTTGGTTTTATTTTATCATATAATAATTTATCTTGGAGATCTTTCCATATGAATTTAGTTGTACAGATGTAGCATGATTTATTTATCTAGTTCCTCATGGATGGACATTTAGATTGTTTTCTATCTTTGGATATTACAAATGACTCAGTGAATGTATTAAATTATAATTTAATTCCATTTATTGGATTAGAATTATATCCCCCATTCTTATTAAAAAAAAACGTACTGCATGTAACCTTTGATATTTCTCTTTCTAACAAAATGTTGACTTTTACTTTTGTGGTGGTGGATTTTTTTTTTTTTTGCAGGTCATTGGCCCTGATAAAACAATTTCCCAACCCAGGTGGAAGTGGCAAGATGTTTTCAATAATTCAGGGTTTTTCCCTCCCATTTTACTGAAATATAATTGACATATAACATTTATTAGTTTTAGGTATATAACATGATGATTTGATACATGTATATACTGTGAAATCATTACCACAATAAGTTTAGTTGATATCCAGTAATTCAGGTTTAAGGTCACCTTGGAAAGTAAAATCTTTTTTTTTTTTTGGTTGTTAAATGAGTCATCACATTTCCAACTTTCTACTGACATAAAACTGTCTTTAGTTAACCAGTAACTTAAAAAGTACTTATCTGATTATCTCTATAATAAACAAACCAGCCAAATGGATTCTTAATACTCCTCAATATTAAAAAGGAGTAGAGAGGGGAACTTCAAATGTGGAAAATGACTCACTTGTTTAGCCTCTTCTGCCACCCCTCCTGGCACAAGCTGTCCACTTGCAGGATTCATGCCTAGCTGTCCTGAAATGTAAATGGTCCTGTCGACTAAGACAGCCTGACTGTAATGAACAGAAATCCAGGATATACGTAAAACATAAACATAAAATGTGAAACTCAATGCTAAAAGATTTCTTTGCTAAGACACAAAAAGAACAAAATGTAAAATAAAATAATTGATAATTGGACTTCATTGAAATTAAAACCTTTTGCTTACTGAAAGACATCTTTAAGAAAATGAAAGCCCAAGTCACGGATTGGGAGAAAATATCTGCAAAACACATATTTAACAAAGGACTTGTATTCAGAATATATAAAGAACTCTTACAACTCAATAATATAAAGACAACTCAGTAAAAAATCGGCAAGTGATCTGAACAGACACTTCACTAAAGAAGACATACAAAAGGTGAAGGAGTAATGCAAACCAAAGGCACACTTATGATACCATCACACACAATAAAGCATCACTGATAGTAACAAGTATTGATGAGGATGTGGAGAAACTGGAACCTTCATACTTTATTGGTGCAAATGCAAAATAGTACACACTGGAAAATAGTTTGGCAGTTTCTTAAAAATTTAAGCAGGGAATTCCCTGGTGGTCCACTGGTTAGGACGCGCTTTCACTGCCGAGGGCCGTGGTTCAGTCCCTGGTGGGGGAACTAAGATCCCGCAAAGTGCGAGGCGCGGCCAAAAAAAAAACACATACACATAACATACAACCCAGCGACTTCTTTCTTAGACAACTACTCAAAAGAAATATGTCCAAAAACTTCACATGGATATTCAGAACAGCATTATTCATGATAGCAAAAAGGAAAAAAATAAAAAACACCCACGGATAGATCCAACTAAAGACTACATATTATTTGATTCTACTTATATAAAATTCTAGAAAAAACAAACAAAAAAAGCAGCAGAAAGTAGATTAGTGGCTGCCTGGGGTCAGGGGTAGGGGTGGGAATTGAACACAAACGGGTATGACGGATTGTTTTTGCAAGGGGGGGTGGTTTGCGGGGTTGATGTAAATGTTCAAAAACTTGACTGTGGCAGTAGGTGCATGACTCGATACATTTACCCAAACTCATGGAACTCTGCACTTAAAATGGTGAATTTTGTATGTAACTTATACCTCAATAAAGCTGTAAAACAAGCAAAAGAAAGCAATGCCAAGAGCACTTTTAAGAAAATAAGTAATTAGACAAGGTTGATCACTGCTGAAGGGTCAATTAAGGATCCACCTGTGAGGGTACACTTTTCTGCAAAGTGCTTATTTTTGGAACTGATTATTTCTGTAATGAGGATACTAAATATCAGAATTAGGATAAGGTCTCAAGAAAAAGCATAAGCTACACTGAGACCTGAAAGAGAGCCAAACACATCAACTTTAAAGGCAATTTATTTGTTTTTGGATAAAGAAAGCCCCCGCCATTGTTTTTCTTAACTGTGATAAAAAAATATACATCAAACATAAAATTTACCATTTTAGGGACTTCCCTGGTGGCGCAGTGGTTAAGAATCCACCTGCCAATGCAAGGGACACAGGTTCGATCCCTGGTCCAGGAAGATCCCACATGCCGCGGAGCAACTAAGCCCGTGCACCACAACTACTGAGCCTTCTTTCTAGAGCCCGTGAGCCACAACGAGTGAAGCCCGCGCGCCTGTGAGCCCGTGCTCCGCAACAAGAGAAGCCACCGCGATGAGAAGCCCGTGCACCGCAACGAAGAGTAGCCCCTGCTCGCCACAACTAGAGAAAGACCGCGCGCAGCAACGAAGACCCAACACAGCCATAAATAAATTTATATTAAAATTTTTTTTTACCGTTTTAACCGTTTTAAGGTACACAGTTCAATGGCATTAAATGTTTAAAAAATTTTTTTGATAAAACTATATCAATTTAAATTTAGAAGTAAAATTTGTTTTACCCCATTTCACGGTTATTTAGAAAACAAGATAGTCTCATTTCTAATTTTCTAATTCCCTATAGTTTGTTTTCCAACATGCTCCCAACTTTCCTTTCATTTCACGGCATTTCCCCTGATTTGCAGACCGTTATCTTTCTTCTTTATAATTTTAAATACAAAATTGATAATTTTATTACACGTAGTGGGTCTCTCGGTGGGCTTCCCGCCTTCCCGGGTTCCGTTTCCGGGTTCAGCATGTTGCATGAGGTTGCCCGGTGAACCCCGAAGGCCTGGCGCAGCTCGGACCCGGACTGGCCCAAGCCCCTAAATTCCGACCCCACAACCTCCGACCCCACAGGCCCCGCGTCCTTCTCAGCTCCCACAGGCCTCCTGTACCTGTAGGGACCAATGGCCGCTGGGGCTTTCGCGGTGCTGATCACCTTTCTGATCAAAGCCGACATGGCTAATCCTTTTTCCTTGCCGCCCCTCGGAGACAACTACCACGTATGCTGCTTCTACTCGTGTCTCACGGGTCTGAACAGCAGGGGCTAGAATCCCTGCTTTAAAGAGTCGCTGGTTGGCGGGGAGGGGGGGTTCGCTCGGCATTCTGGGAGTTGTAGTTTCCTTGCGACTCCGGGCCACGTGGAGGACGCAGTCACAGTGGCGCATGCGCTCTCCAGCTCTCTCGCCGCGCATGTCGCGCCGGGGACTGTGGTAGAACATTGTCATTCTGACCTGGGACCACGGAGCGTCTGGCAGGTAGGTCGTGAGGGGCTGGCGTCCGCCAGGGTTCGCAAGTATGGGGGAGTGTGTGTGGCGGTCCCCGGGCTCCCCTCCGATTCTCTCCCTCACACCCAGCTGACCTACTCTTCTTCTCTTGCTGCCTGCGCAGGGGCCCCTCTTCCTGCCTGGCACCTCTTTCGGTTACCCAAGAACTGGGTTCACGTCTTGGTGGATGTCAAGACAAACAAAACTAAGCAAAACCAAAAAAACCAACCAAGACAAAGATCAGGAGAAGGACGGATTTATTACTTGCTGCAAGTAAGCAGAACACCGGGGATCTTTCCCAAAGCAGTATCTCCCCAACAGAAAAATTGGGGAAGATTTAAGCTAAGGATGCATGCATATTCATGAAGGGGCTCCAGCAGAGGGGAGTTCAGCATTGAATTGTGGCAAAGGTCAACAGAGTCCAAGCTTTAGTTGAAACCTCCAGGGTCATAAGAAAGGTCAACATCATCTTGGGTTAGGTTCTGTTGATCTGGTGATTGAGTGCTCGAGGGGATTCAGATTCTGCAAAACAGCTCAAGAAAGTGCTTCAGGCTAATCTTGCCATGGAAATAGAAATGGGAGTTTACAACTGATTTTTACTGTTGTTACTTCTCTTGCCTGATAACTGTCGTTTGTTCTTTAGGTCCCTTAAGATCACTATTACTGAGACCTGTTTAAAGGCAAACATTGTGGCCAGGCTTAGATCACAAAATGGCTTGGGCCAAAAATGGCTTCTCTTATGTCAAGAAATTCATGCCTGCTTCTCTTTCTCCGGGGACCCGCTACTTCATCTACTTACACTTCAGCCCCTGTGACCGAGCCCACTGTGTCTGTCATTTCTCTGCATTGCACCTCCGGGCAGAGGCCGTCCTGGGAGCTGGCTTGCACATCCTAAAGGAATAAGATGGGTGATTGAGGGGACCACGCTGAGACCTGGGCATTGTTCACCTACCCCCTCCCATGCTCCCTTCTCTGGGAGAGCTCCCCAAGATTTTCAAGGTGTCTCTGCATTCCCTTTCTATCTCAGCAGAAGCCTAGTGACTGGGATCTGATTTCAGGTAGATTATAGGTCTTGGTCCAGCAGATGGCCCCAGAGCCGTTCTCTTGGAAGATATTCGGTCATGCTGTATCAGAAGCGGTGGCACTTGGCTAAACATTTTTTACTGTTAATATACGCATTATAGGCACGTTTCACTCCATTTATGCGTGCACATGTACATTCAACAAATACATATATTGAGTCCTTGCTTTGTGCAAGGCTAGGTCTTGGAGATGCAGCAGTGAAAAAGACTGGCAAAATCCCTGCCCTATCCTGCTTCTGAAACGGAATATAAGAAAATCCTCGTTGTTCCCTGGTGGCACAGGGGTTAAGAATCCACCTGCCAATGCAGGAGACATGGGTTCGAGCCTTTGTCCGGGAACATCCCACATGCCGTGGAGCAAGTAAGGCCGTGCACCCATTCACCGTTAGTGGGATTGTAAAATGGCACAACCAAAATAGAAAACATATCACCATTCCTCAAAAAATTAAAAACAGAGCTACCATATGATCCATAAATCCCACGTTTAGGTATATATTCAAAAGAATTGAAAGCGGGATCTCAAAGAGATATTTGTACACTCATGTTCATAGCAGCACTATTCACAATAGTCAAGAGGTGGAAGCAACCCAAATATCCATTGATAGATGAGTAGATAATCAAAGTATGGTATATACATACAATGGAATGCTAATTTTTTGCCCTCGAACCTAAGCTCAGAGATGTGACTTCTGAAGGTAACCCTAACCCTGGTGTCCCACCCAGGGTTCCCAGGTAGTGCTCTGTTTTGCTGGGCAAGTTCTGATGCAAGCAGGTGGAATAAATTGTTTTGTAGGATAATTTTGAATGATTCTTAATACAGACTGATCTGAATCATGTCCTTCACTAGCCAACAAGCTCTGTAAAACTCAATTTACCTCCTACATATTTTTTAGTTTGAAAAATGTTTTGGGGTGTAGATCTGGTTGTCTTTCATTTAGGTCAAAGCAGAATGGAGTGAGAAAGTGAAATGACATAAGTCTCTTATTTCATTTATTATTTAAGAATAAGAGCTACCATAAACTGAGCCCTTAGTTTATGCAAAGCCCCATGATTTGTGTTATGTACATTACCTTATTTAATACTCATAGCAACCTGCTGATTATTCCCATTTATAGAAGGAGAGACCGAAGCTCAAAGAGGGAAAGTAACGTTCCTAAGATTATACAACTAAAAAGTGTTAAGGAAGATAGTGAAGGCTCTTAAACACTATGCCACATAGGTTACTCTTAATTTTGCATGAAGTCTTGCATTGGAAAGGTGGTAAGTGAATGGAAGGTAGTTAATTCAGTGCTACTTATTGGACATGGTGCAAATCCGGATGTGGCATTTGAAAGTTTGTGCGGGTGTTTTGGTGGGCATAATGATGGGGGTAACACTGCTGCCATTTACTGGGCAGGGGTCAGAGATGTTAGCCATCCTGCAGTGTGTAGTACCTGACTCTGCTTTGCATAAAAGCATCGGCTTCATGGATTTAATATACACTGAATTTTCCAGGAATACAATAAATGAGGCAAGATTGTATTTTTAAAAAAAATTTTGTACTGTATCAAAGAGTGTTTACCAATTTGGGAAATTATGTCGCCAGTGGTATAACTACCTTCTCTTAGAGGTACTAGTACAACACACCCGTATTACTTTGCCTTTGTAGCTGTTGCAGACATGTAATCCTTTTTTTTTTTAAATTAATTTATTTATTTTTGGCTGCGTTGGGTCTTCATTGCTGCTCACGGGCTTCTCATTGTGGTGGCTTCTCTTGTTGCAGAGCACAGGCTCTAGGCGCGCAGGCTTCAGTAGTTGTGGCTCGCTGGCTCTAGAGCACAGGCTCAGTAGTTGTGGCCCCCAGGCTTAGTTGCTACACGGCACGTGGCATCTTCCCAGACCAGGGCTCGAACCCGTGTCCCCTGCATTGGCAGGCGGATTCTTAACCACTGTGCCACCAGGGAAGCCTCAGACACGTAATTCTATGTTTAGGTATGAGTAAAGACTAGTATTAAAACATTTAAATGCTTGGAGAATAGCTTGGTTCTGCTACTCTGAGCTTCCCAGCCTCCTGGTGTCCCCCTTTTCCTGCAGGACCTTTCCCTGTGTCCGACCTCCCTACAGTCAGCAAGGAAAGAGTTAATGACTGTTGCATGGGAGCTTCGGGACCTTCTCCAGCTCTACAGATTGTGCCCATGCCTGTGTTGGTGCCTGTGTCAGTGATTATCTCCCTGGGTTAAAAATATCTCTATTTCATAATGCCATCTAGTTATGGTGAAATATTTACATACAGAAAATAGATATTATTTTATTAGAATTACTTTTAGTTCTCCTCTGCATCACAATGAGGACATGTATTGTAGGACATGTTTTGATAAAAGTTATGTGTCTAGTAGGTTATGTAATTAATGAATTTCATTTAAAAATAGAAAACAGGTGTTCAAACTATTCAGTAAAAGAAAGGGGACATTGAGTCTGAGAGTTGAGAACTACTGTGTAATCAGGCTCCGCTAGGTTTTTGTCCTTTGTCCTTCTTACTTCAAATTGTAATCATTTTGCTATTCTAAATTAAAGGTACACCTGGCCTCATCTCAGCAGTAGAAATGAAAACATCAGTAATTTATGTTCAGTTTTTGGTGACGTTACCGTATCTGAATAGTGTGTCCCATATTTCATTAATTCATGTGACTCGTTTCACCTAAGAATTTTGATAAACTGGTTTAGCTAATTTAAGGTTTTTACCACGGCATAGGGATCTTATCTCACAGTTCATTTTTCATTCTTCCAATAGCCTTTATGCAGTGTCAACACTGGTATGTGACTTAATTATTTGACAGCGCAAAACAAAATTATTTTTTTCTGTTGAATCGGGTTTTGGGTCCTTGCTGTAGATCAATATCCTGATAACGTTTTGATATCGTCAGTCCAGCTATAATAAACGGAGATTTATTATATTGAAGAATCAAATTTTGAGTCACATGAACATTTATCCATTAAACTTATTTTTATTTTTGAAAGGAAGTTCCTTCTCCCTGTAGTAAATTTATTACTCTCTTTCCAGAAATGTCTAATGCAAAAGAAAGGAAACATGCTAAGAAAATGAGAAACCAGCCCACCAATGTGACTTTATCCTCTGGCTTTGTGGCTGACAGTGGTGTAAAGTACCATAATGGAGGTAGAAAACCTTTCCAGTCTCAAAAAGGTAAGATAAACATGGTGCTCTCTACACATACTTCCATTTGGATTGCTTTTGTCAGCTCCTTTTGTTAGTCATAATCTAAATGATAAAGGAGTTGAGTTAAAAATAGATACAGGTGACCCTCATTGTTTGCAAGTTTTGTATTTGCACATTCACCTAGTTGCTAAATTTGTAACCCCAAACTTAATACTCATGGCACTTTGATGGTCATTCGCGGACGTGCAAAGAGTGGGGAAAATTTTGAGTCACCTGATGTGGGTATTCCCAGTGGAGGTTCCCAGTGCCTTCCTGCTTCAGCTTCGTACAGAGATGACCAGAGGAGGGAGACTGGTGGGACAGGGCAGTGTAGTGCAGGAAGCTCCAGCTCTCACCGGGGTTTGAACCGCGATTGTGGGGCAGCTTGAGGCAGGTCACTTAACACTTCTGAACCTCATTTTCTCTTTGTAAAAGAAAGGAAATAGAATCTACTAGGATGAGTTGTTCTTACGATTTAAGGTCATAATCTCTGTGAGATGTATGTATACATACATACATAGATACATACTTGTTTTCTCTAGGAGCAGTGGTTCAGTGTTCACTAGTTCAGTGTTGGCTGTGACTTTCTAGAACATAACTGCTGGGAATAATGAGAATTGGCTGTAGGTATTTTACAGCTGATGTATTTTATCTGTACCTTAACAGTTATTATTAAATGACACTTCTATATTTCCTAAAAGAAATGCAGTGCATTCATCATATCTGCGTTTAACTTGTGTGCTGATTTTAGAACCTTGTAAAGTGATATGAAGGGGATAGCTGTTCATCAGGCAGCAACAGAAAAATGATTCAGATCCAACATTCATGCCCACTGTGCCAAGTGAGAAGCCATAGCACACATTATCTCATTTAAACCTCACAATGACAGACCTTGCAACATGTTTCATGATTATAGGGGCTTAATTATCACTGCCATGGAAATAAACAGGAAGGCTGTAAAATTCTCTACTGATCTTTCCCTGTATTCGTAGAGATATTGTGTTAAAGTCAGAATGGTTTGAATGCCTAGACATTTGTATAGAGACTGCTTTTATTTCTTTCTTAGCATAGTGGCTCTCAACTTGAGTGTGCCAGAGAATTATGATGAAAGACTGCGTATGCAAAATCATGTGGATTATAGTATTTAAGGGAGCTTAGGTGTAAAAGCCACATTGCACTATTTATATGGAGAAAAGTTCCCTCTGTTATACCCAAGGTTCTTTCATGTGTCACACTGACATGATTAGCTAGTGTGCTGCCTCCTAGCTATGTGACCTTGGGCAAGTCAACTCACCTCCCTGCCTGAGATCCCTCCTCCTTAAGGGGAGCACAGTAATAGCCACTTACAGGGTGGTTGCAGGATTAAAAACCTGATCAGTTTTCACCCAACACTCTAATCCTTATCTCTGATAAAAGTGACGTTTTTTCTTTTTGTTTTCTTTTTTGAAAATGTACCAGAGCCTCATTCTGGACCTTCACGACAGCGGCAAACCAAAACGAGCCACCATTCACTGGCTGAGTCTGATGCGAAGGAGCAGTCTTCCTCCAGGGTAACCTTTAAAAAAAAGGGAGGATGGAAAGCAGGTCCCGAGGGCACTTCTCAGGAGATTCCCAAGTATATAACCGGTAGGTGTTTGTACAGAAGCCAAGTTTGATTGTACCGGGAGCTCTCTGTTTCTCCTGCAGCCAGATTTCTAGTGCCTTCTCTCTGCCCTGGGCCTTGGCCCCGCCTCCCCGTCTCTCTCCTCCCTTCTGTCCACATGGGCGTGTCTCACCTCCAGCCTGGACTCAGACCAGCGCTTCTGGGCCTGCTAGCTCTCCCTCCTTCGGGCTCCCTCCTCTCTCTTACTGTCTTCTTAGAGGTTCTGATTTGTGAACTGTTCCTTTTTGTCTTAAAGTCATCTTTGTCACCCCCTCTCCCCTTTCTAAAAAGTATAAAACGCCATCCACACTCCTCAGCACAGCATCTCCAAAGATAAAACCCAATTTAACGCACTCTGACGGCAACCAAGACCTGTAAGTACCTGTCTCCAGGCCCTGTCCAGTCTCATTTCCCAATACCCCCCTTCACCGTCACCCCTCACTACCTGGTAACACTGTATTCCTTGTACACACCTTAAGCGTGCCTTCTGGTGTTTCTTTATGCCTTCTTGGAGGCATTCACTTAAATTTCTCCAGTGCTCTGTTTATTATTCAGAAAAAATAGTCTATTTTTCAATAAAGAAAACTGAAAATAGTTATGGGCACATATTTGTAAAAAAACAGGAAATATTAAGTAAGAAAACCCCTGGAGTCAAAATCATTTGAAATTTTGTTTTTTCTTTGTTTTCTTGTGGGATTATTACACTTAAGAATGGTTGTGGACTTCCCTGGTGGTGCAGTGGTTGGGAGTCCGCCTGCTGATGCAGGGGACGTGGGTTCGTGCCCCGGTGCGGGAGGATCCCACGTGCCGCAGAGCGGCTGGGCCTGTGGGCCATGGCCGCTGGGCCTGCGCGTCCGGAGCCTGTGCTCCGCAATGGGAGAGGCCACAGCAGTGAGAGGCTTGCATACCGCAAAAAAAAAAAAAAAAAGAAGAAAAAAAAAAGAATGGTTGTGATTATATTGCATGTAGCTTTCTGTTTTTTTTTATTTTTTTAATAAATTTATTTATTTTATTTATTTATTTTTGGCTGCATTGGGACTTCGTTGCTGCACGCGGGCTTTCTCTAGTTGCAGTGAGCGGAGGCTACTCTTCGTTGCTTCTCATTGCGGTGGCTTCTCGTTGCAGAGCATGGGCTCTAGGCATGTGAGCTTCAGTAGTTGTGGCACATGGGCTCAGTAGTTGTGGCGCACAGGCTCAGTAGTTGTGGTGCATGGGCTTAGTTGCTCCACAGCATGTGGGATCTTCCTGGACCAGGGCTCAAACCTGTGTCCCCTGCATTGGCAGGTGGATTCTTAACCACTGTGCCAGTAGGGAAGCCCAGCTCTCTGTTTTAAAAAAACTCTTTTTTTACCTTTTTTTTTTTTTTTTTTTTTTTGCGGTACGCGGGCCCCTCACTGCCACGGCCCCTCCCGCTGCGGAGCACAGGCTCCGGTCGCGCCGGCTCCACAGCATGTGGAATCCTCCTGGACCGGGGCACGAACCCGCGTCCCCCGCATTGGCAGGCGGACTCCCAACCACTGCGCCACCAGGGAAGCCCTTTACCTTATTTTTTAACTAAATTTTTTCTGATTTGAAAAGTAAAACCGAATCCTTAGTTTCACAATCATGTAACAGAAATAACTACTATTGGTGTTAATCTATTAGGAGTTAGGGTAGTGGGTGAATTGTAAGCTCATGTGCTTCAAATCTGTTTTCCTTCTGAAACCTACCAGGAAAAGTGTCAATTCAAGATGAGTTTTTAATGACGGTGGTGTTCTCTTCGACAGCTTCTACTTTTGCTCAAGCTCGAGCTGCTGAAATCAGTGCCATGTTGAAAGCAGTGGCCCAGAAATCTTCTAATTCACTGGTTTTCCAGACACTGCCACGGCACATGAGACGAAGAGCCATGAGTCACAATGTCAAACGCCTTCCTCGACGGTTACAGGAGATTGCCCAGAAAGAGGTATAAGTGTCCCTTAATGTAAATGTTTAGGTTAGTGGTCCTTAAAGGAAGTTGAGAAGTATTAACCTAACAGAATTTATTAAAATGAAGACTAAAAAACAACATGCTCATTTTGCATATTTTTTGGTTTAATCATTATCTTCCCCACCTCCACCTCCACTCCCCTCCAAAATTAGCAGGCTGTTGGATATTACAGTTATTTTTAAATACAGCATTTGGAACCTCTCTCTCTTTATGATGTTAAACAGTTGATGTTCCCCTGCCAGATTTAAAATGAAAATTTGACCTTCTTACCAGATAAGTAATTTTAGCTCTGCACTTTGGGGGTGTGACCAGTTGAGAGTTGGAAGGTTAAAAAAGGCAGCATCAATGCCTAGTATTTGCCTTTTGTCTTTTTTTAATGTTGAAAACTTGAACTTGGATTTAATTTTTTGTTCATGTCCAGTTGTTTTTGGCTTTACCAAAATTTTTGGCTTGGACATTCTATGATTGTCTAACCACACTATGTCTTTACTAATTGATTCAAAATTTCTTTATCAAGTGCCTTCCGTGTACTGGTATTATGCTGGTGGTGAGGTTAGGGTCCATTAAGGTAAAGTCCTTATTCTTAAGGGGCCCACAAACTAATGGAAAAGAGTTTTTCCCACAAAAGTTTAGCTTAGCTGTGGAAGAAGTGAAGAATGAAAACTAAACAGGAATTTTGTTCTCTCTAGATTTAATGTGAAGTCTGTTTCCTAGTGGTAACATTAAACATTTGTCTGTCAGTACCTAAGTGATATGAAATGTGCAGGTTTTCCCCACTTTTATATCTTTGGTCCTGAGTTTTGGGTTTAGTTATATTCTTAGATGTTAAAAAACAATAAAAAAAATCAACACAAAGCTAGCGTTTGATTTATTCTTTCTTGCTTTCTAATATTAATAGCCACAAATAAGTTTGAGTTACTGTGTTGAACATTTTATAAATATTCTAATCTTCCCAGTCCCCGAAGCTTGCCCAGTTAGTAAGTGATAGAACTGTGTTTCCTTCCTAGGTTTACCTTTTTCTAAAATCTTCACTCTTTCTGTTGCCTCCTCTACTTTTATTGGAAAAATCACCAAGTTAAAAAATTAAGCAAACTAATGGAGTCTGTAAGGTACTCCACTTCACCTAAAATGAGCTGTTTGAATTCCTAACATTTAACTTTGTTTTGAGATGGTTACAAACTAGGATCTGCCTGTCTTCTTGAAACTCCAGGCAGAGAAAGCGGTTCATCAGAAAAAAGAACACTCAAAAAATAAGTGCCATAAAGCTCGGCGATGTCACATAAACCGGATGCTAGAATTTAACCGGAGACAAAAGAAGAACAAATGGCTAGAAACTCACATCTGGCACGCGAAGCGGTTTCACATGGTCAAGAGGTGGGGCTACTGCCTGGGGGAGAGGCCAACAGTCAAGAGCCACAGAGCCTGCTATCGAGCCATGACGAGCCGCTGCCTCCTTCAGGTATGCTTTTCCGATTGCTTTCCCCTTTATTTTCGTTTAGACCCTTTCTGATTTCGACTTTTAGACCAGTTCATGGTATGCCAAAGCCCTATCTAAGATTATTCATTTTAAAAATAATTACTGGGCAAGAGGCATTTTGCCAGATGCTGGAGATGAAGCAGCCTAAAGTTCTTGGGGCACACTGACATTAATCAAATAATTAGCCAAATATACAGTTGTAAGGGAATACTATACGATACCGTGACCATTCGTAACAGGAATAGGAGTGCTTCCCCATGGAAGTGATGCTTGAGCGGAGCTCTAAGGGATAAGGAAATGGCAGAGTGGGTGAAGGCAGAGGCAGCCAGATAGGAAGGAAGGATTGAAATAAATTCATTGTGACAAAGATGAAGAGAGTGAGAGCAGGGCTAACATAGGGCGAGATTAGTTCTGGAGAATAAGTAGGAACCAGATCCTGCAGGATCTTGTCGGTCATGCTCGGGATTCATTCAGCAGTCATTCACCACCACAGATATTTGAGAACCATCTATGCTGGGAAGTTTGTTTTAAACTCTTTAAGAGGACAGTTGGTTTTAGAGCTACATAATAGTATTTATTTGGCTGTCCTGTCTTCTCCTGTGCATCCCCCCACCCCACCCCGCCCCCGGTCAGTTGCTAATTCAGCAGCTTTCTCTCTTCCAGTACGTGTTTAGAAATTTGTTCTTTGCAGAGGGCCTATCTTTCAATGGCAGGATGACCTTGGCCAACTTTTGAAAGCCGTTAGTATTAGCATCCTCTGCTACCTCTTGAGAGCAATGTAGCAGAATAATCAATACAAGAACCTTAAAAAAAATTGTGGTAAGTTAGACATAACAACAGCTTTGTCATTTTAACCATTTTTACGTGTACAGTTCTGTGGCATTAAGTATATTCACGTTGTGTAACTGTCATCACCATCCATCTCTAGAGCTTTTTCATCTCCGAGACCAAAGCCCTGCATCCATTAAACACTAACTCCCCATTCTTCTCTTCACCAGTTGCTGTCAACCACCATTCTACTTTTCATCCTAATGAATCTGACTACTCTAGGTACTGTATGAGCAGACTCACACAGGAAGCCAGCTCCTTTTGAGACTGGCTTATTTCACTTAGCATGATGTCTTCAAGATTAATCCATGTTGTATCATTCGTCAGTTTCCCTCTTTTTTTTTTTTTAAAATTATATTTATTTATTTATTTATTTTTGGCTGCATTGGGTCTTCCTTGCTGCACATGGGCTTTCTCTAGTTGCGGTGAGCGGGGGCCACTCTTTGCTGCGGTGCGCAGGCTTCTCATTGTGGTGGCTTCTCTTGTGGAGCACGGGCTCTAGGCGCCTGGGCTTCAGTAGTTGTGGCACACGGGCTCAGTAGTTGTGGCTCACGGGCTTAGTTGCTCTGCGGCATGTGGAATCTTCCCGGACCAGGGCTCAAACCCGTGTCCCCTGCACTGCAGTTGTATTCTTAACCAGTGTGCCACCAGAGACGTCCTCCCTCATTTTTAAGGCAGAATAATATTTCATTGTATGTATATACCACATTTTGTTTATTCATTCATCTGTCAGTGGTCACTTGAGCTGCTTCTACCGTTTGGCTATTGTGAGTAACGCTGCTATGAACATGGGTGTACAATATCTCTTCAGTTCCTTGCTTTCAGTTCTTTTGGGTCTATACCCAGGAGAGGAATTGCTGGATTATGTGGTAGATCTATGTTTAATTTTTTTGAGGAACCATCATACTTTTTTCCATAAAGGCTACACTATTTTACATTCCCATCAGCAATGCACAAGGGCTTCAGTTTCTCCATGTCCTACCAACACATGTTGTTTTCTGTTTTTTTGATAATTGCCATCCTAATGGGTGTAAAGTAAACACAAGAACCTTATAAGAGCCTTTGATTTGAAGACTCAGCAGCAGAAACCATGGATTATAGTCAAATTCTTCATTTTGATTGTTGAGGAGCCTGGGATCCAGAGAGATGAAGTGACTTGCCTAGGGCTGCACAGCTTGTTGGTGGCCTAGGTAGCAAGATAGGCCCTCCCCAGTGCTACGTCGGGAGCTGATTCCCCTGGCCTCTGCTTTTTCCACTGTACTCTGTCATCTCTCAAATTTTAAGGCAGACATATAGTTACTTCTCATTTTGGACAGAATTTTTGCTGAGGTTATCAGGTATTTTCTTTACATTTGATTAGTCCTAAGTAATAAAAATAATAGCTAGTAATAACAAATATTTTTGAGTACTTAATTTATGTCTGTTTTAGTACTTTACATGTGTTTACTCACTTAATCCTTACAACAACAGTATGGGGTAAGTTTTACCATTATTTCCGTTTTACAAATGAGAAAACTGAGACGTTGGGCAGTTTATCCCCGGCCATACAACTAATGAGTGGTGAAGTTGGGATTTGAGCCCAGGTAGTCTGGTTCCAGAGTTCCACGCTCTTAACCATTATTCTCTGCTGTCACCCAGTTGTACACACTCTGGTGGGGTTCCTCTGCCACTGACAGCTGAGAGTGGATCGCTATTGCTGGGAAGATTTCTGTGTGTGTGAGTGATAGCATTGATTAATGTGAGTTTGTCAGAGCCTTACCTATGACTTTAGTTTCAGTTGCTGCGTGTACTGAAATTGCTTCAAGGAGCCATGGCGGAGGGGTTGGTTGGGGGTCAGTGAGCCTGACTTGAACGCTAGCTTCTCCACTTACTGATGATATGGCTCTGTTCAAGTAACAGTGTCTGTCTCAGTGTCCTCATCTGTCAAATAAGATTACGATAGTACCTGGTTCATCAGGTCTTGGGAAGATTAAATGGCCGTCCATATAAGGAGTTAGCCCATTGCTAGCACTTAAGTAACCTTTCAGTATCCATTAACCATTATTATAGTTCTCTAATGTAATTGATTTTATTAGCTCAGTCTGAGCTCTCTTCATCTTACTTAAGTTGGTATGGCCTTACTCTGATTGCTCTCAGTTTTCCTTGTGCCATTGCTTAGTCAAATTTCGATATCATGGTCAAGACTGAGCAGTGGAGAAATGTGGGATAAACTGCCACGTGTGTCTTTAGGCTCAGTGTTTAGTAATCCTGAGGTCCTGAATTAGGGAACCAAAGTGAGCAAGCTTAACATAATATTGCTGAATTTATTACTGTCTTGCTTATTCTACTCTGATTCTTTTTACTTTAGTTAGGTTTTGGAGAGGGATAATCCGTTACTTAGAGGCAGTAGTTTTTACACCCTACTTCGAACTTATCTGTGAATATGGGATAAAACACATATTTTCTTTCTAAAAAGTAGGACACTGCCACTTACATTTTCAATGGAAATTCAAGTTTTTGATTGTATCTCCCTCTTTTTGCAGGATTTATCCTACTACTGTTGTTTGGAGTTGAAGGGCAAAGAGGAAGAAATACTGAAGGCACTTTCTCCAATGTGTAGCGTAGACACAGGTAAACTTGTTTCAGAGCTGAGTCCCATTTAATTTTATTCTAGTTTTTATAAATTTATTTATTTTTATTTATTTTATTTTTGGCTGCGTTGGGTCTTCGTTGCTGTGTGCGGGCTTTCTCTAGTGGCAGCGAGCGGGGGCTACTCTGCCTTGCAGTGCGCGGGCTTCCCATTGCGGTGGCCTCTCTTGTTGAGGAGCACAGGCTCTAGGTGCGCGGGCTTCAGTAGTTGTGGCACGTGGGCTCACTAGTTGGGGCTCTCGGGCTCTAGAGCGCAGGCTCAGTAGTTGTGGCGTATGGGCTTAGTTGCTCTGTGGCATGTGAGATCTTCCCGGACCAGGGCTCGAACCCGTGTCCCCTGCATTGGCAGGTGGATTCTTAACCACTGCGCCACCAGGGAAGCCCAGAGTCCTATTTTAGTCTTTATATAATGTATTCATTTCATGAACAAGTGTCTGCTGTAAGCATTTTGGAATTTAAACACGCTTTACTGAGACAGTTCATGTTACCAATGACTATGTTCATATAAGGAAAGCTTGGGGTGGCTTTAAAGCCATTTCAAATATTGTTGAGTGTAAAGTGAGAGAACCATTATTCTGGTGGAGTGAATTTAGGCAGGAGGAAACTCAAAACTCATTAAATCATTTACTCAAATATTTACTGAGAACTTCTTGAGTGGTTTTGATCACTTCTTGATCTAAGCAGTGATCGAAACCAACACCTCATCCATCATGGAGATAGACAATAAATAACAGTATGGCTATCAGGAACTAATAATGCAGTCTCAGCACTTGAAATCTTAGAATTCTGTTTCTGTTTATGTCAGGATTGACTTTTGCAGCAGTTCACTGTTTGTCTGGAAAGCGCCAAGGTAGTCTCATGCTTTACCGGGCAAATAAATATCCTAGAGAAATGCTGGGTCCTGTGACATTTATCTGGAAGGCTGAGAGGACCCCTGGTGACACTTCTGAGAGCAGGCACTTGTGGATATGGCTTCATCCAAGTCTTAAACAGGTATAATCCTTGACAGTATTTCCTCATCACTCTGTCACTGTATTCTTGATGACTGTTGGAAATCAGTGCTATAGAAATTTGAATAGTCTAAAAGTTTGATTGATAGCTTGGTATTTGAATATAGGGAGGATAGTTATGTGAATATTAAGTGGAGCAAATCTTGACCTGACTTTTAGTAAGCCCTAAGTAGAAGGAGAGATGAAAACCAACCTTATTATGCAAAGGGCTTGAAATGGTGCACTGGGACTAATGCTTCCATCAGCCTGAACGGGTTCATTGGTATTCAGGTGCTTGTGAGAGCCTGTTTGATGATGAGAATCTGTTTTGAGTAATTCTGATGATTTTTTAATACTGCATTTAGCTTAGCTTTCCTTTTTTATCATACTCCCTGCTTTTATACAGTAGACTGTAAATTTTCTCCAAATTCCTCTTTAAACTAGTTTTTTAAAAAACTGGTCAGAGTATTCATGTTGTTTTCATTAACCTTTGAGATTTCAGAGTTCTTTTTCTGTTCTAAGTGCAGAGGAATCAAAAAACCTTTTTGATGATGATAAATGTAGTTTAATTTGTGAAGAATAAAAATGTACATTTTTAAAGGTAGAAAAAATAACATAAACTAAACCAACTTAAATTCGAAACGTATTTAAATTCCAGAGTTTAAAAGTAAAATGTTTAAACATATCCTTAGGATATCTTAGAGGAAATAAAAGCAGTGTGCCAGTGTGTGGAACCCACCAAGTCGACTGTCTGCCTTCCTGATCCCCTTCTGACACCATCCCAAGAAAAAAGCCAAACTGACCTGCCCACAGAGAAAATTGGCAAGAAAAGAAAATGGAAAGATGATGAGGAAAATACTAAACCAATTAAAAAAGTCATCGGTGATGGAACTAGAGATCCACTTCAGCCGTATTCTTGGATCTCTCCAACCACAGGCATTGTAATCAGGTATGGGTTGAATTTGCTCTGAACCTACTGACCATTTTCAGTGAAGGTGTGCTGTTTTTGCCGGTGAAACAGACATCATATACGATGGAAGTTTCCATTTTAAGACCTTTTCTTTCTTTCAGTGATTTGACGATGGAGATGAACAGATTCCGGCTGATTGGTCCACTTTCCCACTCCATCCTAACTGAAGCACTCAAAGCTGCTTCTGTCCACACTGTAAGAGTAAACGTGCTTGTCATGTTTCATTCTGGTCACCTCCTTCTTAGCAAATTTGTGAAACCTAACATAATTTGGTAACATTTTGGGCCATGGCTTATAAATGTTTGTTTCCCTACTTATGCTGATTATCAAAGACTTTTATCTTTCACTTTTCCTAGAAGAGCAAATCTAAGTGAATGTAATAAGTAAACTGACTTGTTCTTATTTAAATACAGACTGCTCCTGAGCTTCTGAGTTTTGTAGAAGGTTCTTAACTTCTCCATAGGCAGCTAACAGGGAGCCCCTAAAATCCTGGAAAGTATATGCTAGTTTTTTTTGTTTGTACTTGTGTGATGCATATTTTCTGGGGCTAGTTTTAAGGGTGATGTCTAACAGGTTGAGAACAGTGTGTTGAGTGCAACTCTGTCCAATAGAATGTTCTGCGAGGGTGATGTTTCTTTGTGCCGTCCATTACGGGGCCACCAGCCACATGTAGCTACCGAGTTGCTAGCGTGACTGAGGAAGTGAATTGGTTCCTTTATTTAATTTTAATTAACTAACAGTTAAATTCAAACTGTTCTCTGTGGCTAGTGGCTGCCATGTTGACAGTGCAGGTCTGGAGAGTAGAGACTAGATTAGGAATCAGACACTTTGGGTTCAGATTCGGTTTGTTTTTCTGTATTTGTGCAATTAACCCTTCAGTGCCTGTGCCTCTTGCAGATTGGACACGTTGAATATGGTGATAGATCTGAACAGAGTTTGAGCTGTTAAAAGACAGATATTTAAAAAAAAAAAAAAAAAGACGACTTCTCTCTCCCTCTTCCCTGTTTCCACAGTAGTCTCAACCACTGTTGTCTCTTTCCTGGATCCTGAAGCAGCTTCTTAACTTTCCTTCATTGCTCTCACTTTTAACTCTATTCTCCACGCAGGAGGCAAAGTGATATTTTGAAAATTTATTCACATCGTGCTACTTCCTGATTAAAAGCTTTTGGAAAGCTTCTCATTGTATTTGAGATAAATTCCAAAGCCCTTAATTTGACTGGTAATCTTATACCTTCACGCCTGTCTGGCCTCGTCTCTCCTCGCCCTTGGCACTTCAGCCACCCTGGCCTTCTTCCAGTTCTGGAATATGTCAGATCTCACCTCCCTTAGAGCCTGTCTGAATGTCCCACCTCTATCGCTCTTCTTGGCTAAGCCTTCCTCATTCTTTAAGTTTCAACATCTATATCATTTTCCTCTAGAATCCTTTTCTGATCCCCTAAGTTAAATTATATCCCTCCTGTTGTTTTCATCCCATCTTGCACATTTCCTCTATTTACGTCTAGATTTGTTTGCATATTTGTTCGATGTTCGTGTCTCATAAGAGTCTGAGCTTTGTGATGGCGAGGACAGAGCAGTCCCGTTCTTTACTCTGTCCCCTGGGCTTAGCACAGTGCCTGGTGCAGAGTTGTTACTCCATGCTAGCTCATAAGTTGCAGAGGGAGGATTTGAACCTAGGAAGTTTGGTTCCAGGGCCTGTACTTTGAACCACTAGTTTGTGCCACCTGAGTTTGTGTGAGGTAATGGGCACATGTATTACAGGTTAGAATCTGTAGGGGCACATCCTACTTCAGTGAACTTTGGTATGAATCATAGCTGTACGTTCTCTTCCTGGGCATGCTTATGGTACTTGAAGTGCTATTTGAAACCTTTCCCAATTCCTAGTTCTGTTCAGAAAAAAGGCAAGTAAAATACTTGTGTAACTTCCTTGAAATTTCTAGAAATACTATAGTAGTAATAAATCCTTTTGCTGAAGATTTCTTCAAATGGTATTGGTTTGGTTTTTCTTTGGCGAGGAAAATTTTATTGCTTCATTCTGTGGTGATGAAGTTGGTAGAGTGGGAGAAGAACACGGCATCTCTTGTTGGCACTGTGCTACAGAGACCACGGGTGTGCAGTCAGTTAGGTAGGTAGTCTCTCAGAAAACCACGAATGTTTTTCTTAGTTTGTGAAATCTTGAGAGAAGTATAGTCCTGTGTCCTTGTCTGTAATTAGAAGAATCATTAGTCTGATGTGACAGTTTCCCTGGTTCCCCTCACAAAAGATTCATTCCCACAAACAGGGAAAAAAGGATGGGGCCAATAGCACAATGATTTTCACCAAAATTATTAAGTCTGATCCATTATTTGTCTGGTGAACAGGAGTTGTTGTTTTCCAGGAGGGAGAGGACACAGAGAAGACACCTCACTGTTGGTGGATTGAAACCTGCAGGAATCCTGATAGCGTTTCCCTTCATCACAGACAGGAAACCATCTTTGAATTGTTGGGAGGTATAACAGGGGGGATACTGGGTTGTACTGGGGAAGAAGGGAAGAGTGGGAAATGGGTTAAAAGAGCATCTTGCAGTTGAGCTACCTAAATGTAGTGTGCTTTTTAACTTGTAACTGTTTGTTAAAATACAGCAAGAAAGCACAAATGAGGTGTTAGTATTCTAAATAATTGGCATTCCATTGCTATAGATAAATGCGTGTGCCAGCTACTAAACTAAAATCTTACTTACCTTCGCATGATTGCATTTGTGTGTGAAGCTCCTGTAGTTATTGATACGAACATACATGCTCATGTAGTAAAATAACCTGTTATGTTAATTTAATGCTGTTTGTAAGAAACTTCACTCTTTATGAACGTTAATTTATTCTCTGAAAGTATCTTCGGGGAAAAAAAGGGGAATACGTGTCTTTACGTAATTAGCCCAAGGTGAAAGTTTCATTAGAGAAATTTGAAAATAAAAGCAAATATATATGTATTTGTGAATAACTTTTTGTTTGCTTTTTGTTTTGTTTTGTTTTTTTGCTAAAGGAATAACATCACCAGCAGAAATTCCAGCAGGTACTATTCTGGGACTGACAGTTGGTGATCCACGAATAAATTTGCCTCAAAAGAGGTCCAGAGTTTTGCCCAATCCAGAAAAATGCCAAGGTAAAGTTCCTGAGACAACCTGGTTTTCCTTACTATTTAGAGCAGTCAGTCCCATTAGAAGAGTTCTGCCTGTGACACTTCTGCAGTAACTTTATCTGTAGAAGAATTAGGGCAGTCTTTACCTGCCTACCTTTCAAGGTGATTATGATCAAAGGAGATGTGTATGAGGAAGTATCTTTTAGCTGTAAACATGTAGCCTGATCATTATGTTCATTTTTTCCCCTGAGTTCTCTATTTTTAGTATCTAAGTAAAACCTGTCTCTGCAAACTTGGTTCTCTGAAAATGCCTGGCTTTGCAGAATTTTAATTGTGAGGAAGGGATCTGCACCCGCAGCTGGTCTTGTGCTCTTTGGAAGCCTCTGTCTGACCATACAGATGATCCAGGTTCGAATCCTGGCAAGGCCATCCCAGGTGCTGAAGGGTAAGACGTCTTGGTGTAGACTCAGTAGAGTGGCCTGCAGGAGTTCTTTGGGGTGACACGGTGGGGGATGGGTAGGGGCTGGCTAAAATTTTAGTCTAAAATTGCGATTTGCTGCAATTGTGATCCTGTCTCGTATTTACTGTCATTTAAACACGGTTAATTGGAAGAATGATTAAAATCAGCTTATGAATTTTTGGAGAAAGGATACAGGTGTGTGTAGAAACAACTTCAGAATTTTTTTTTTACCTTCACATGTAGTTAGATAGCTTATTAAGGGGGCAATAAAGTACTCTGCCAGAACTTCACATGAAAGGTGGATTGGATGAGGGAGGAGTTTAAGATATATAGGTAAGTTAGTTAATTACGGAGCCTGACACTTTAATCAATTCATTGTTGCCTCTTTCTTTTTTAATAGCAATATGGTCTGGAACAACCATAAAAGTTAACAGCGTCTACTACACCAATAAATGTTTACTGTCGTAATCATCTCAAAACTGTAGTTAAACTCTGCTTAGTTTCTCTTGCTGCCTCAAACCCTTTTTTGGAATAAGGCAGTATTCAATTCTTCCTAAGCCTTTTGTCTTAATATAAATCAGTTCAAGGAAAATTAAAGTCTATCTTGAAAAACATGATTTAGTTTCTACTATTAAAGCTTACCGTCTTATGTCATTGTGTTTTTTAATAATCAAAGTATAATTGATTTACAATATTATATTAGTTTCAAGTGTATAACATAGTGGTTCAATATTTTTATACATTACCAAGTGATCAGGATAAGTCTAGCTACCATCTGTCATCATACAAAGTTATTTCAATATCACTGACCATATTCCCCATGCTGTACATTACATCCCCATGACTTACTTATTTTATAACTGGAAGTTTGTATCTCTTAATCTCCCTCATCTATTTCACTTATCCCCCCCCACCCCCCACGTCTCCCCTCTCACAGCCTCCAGTTTGTTCTCTGTATCTAGGACTCTGTTTCTGTTTTGTTATGTTTGTTCATTTGTTTTGTCTTTTAGATTCCGCATATTAGTGATATCATGTGCTATTTGTCTTTCTCTGAGTTATTTCACTTAGTGTAATATCCTCCAAGTCCATCCATGTTGTTGGAAATGACAAAGTGTCATTCTTTTTACGTAGTATTCCATTGTATATATACCACATATTCTTTATCCATTCATCTGTTGATGGACACTTCCATACCTCGGCTGTTATAAATAATGTTGCAGTGAACATAGGGGTGCATGTATCTTTTCGAATTAGTGTTTTCATTTTCTTTGGAAATATACCCAGAATTGGAATTGCTGGAGTGTATGGTAGTTCTATTTTTAGTTTTTTGAGGAACCTCTGTTCTGTTTTCCACAGTGGCTGCACCCATTTACATTCCCACCAGCAGTGTATGAGGGCTCCCTTTTCTCCACATCCTCACCAGATCTGTGTCCCCAGGAGGACTCCCAATTGCCTTCTGCCTCTCTGGGAAACTCTCGAAGATCAACAAGTGGCTCTTTTCAAATTACTGCCTCTGTGCTGGGACTTGGAACATGTAGATTTTACGTGTACCCTTTAAGAGTGGAGTCTGTGTTTCCTGTAGCCCTCCAGCTCTCCTGTTCTCAAGCCCAGCTGGCCTTCAAAGCCAGACGTTGTACAGGCTCATCCTCTCTATGCAGCACCCCCAGGCTGGGGTACCTGATGAGGAGCTCGGTCCCCCTGCTCCCTCGGGGAAACTCTGCAATTATGATTCTCCTCCTGTTTGTGGGTCGCCTACCCAGGGGTGTGTATCTTGACTCTACCATGTCTCCACCTCTCCTATCTGGTTCCTTCTTTATTATCTTTAGCGGTGGAGAGCCTGTTCTGCTAGTCTTCAAGACGTTCTAATAGATACTTGCTCTGTAAACAGTTGTAATTTTGGTGTGCCCATGTGAGGAGGTATGTTCAGGGTCTTACTTCACCATCGTGGCCACTAATCTTATTGTTGTATTTTATTAAAACCTGTTTTAAGTAATTTCTTTGAAGAAGTATCGGCATGTGAGCTATATAAAAAAGTAAACTTTTTAAGGATTTAGTATTACACAAATATATTAACGAATGTAACATACCATCTGGGATGACAATTCAAAACTAATTTTAGAAATATACCTTGATGAGCTGGATCAATTAATAAAAGGTGAATCCTTAGAAGAATCTTAAGGTCATGATGGTCTTAATTCTCTGACATAACTTCCAGTCTGTCTTTCCATATCTGAAGTCATTCTTTGTTTTGACTTGGACAAAACAGATCAATTCTGGTGCTACTTAAACCATAGGAAGGGTTTGCCTGACTTGCATAACATAAACAGTTTATCTTCTTATGTGTGCTGGGAATTATAGAGAGCTTGGAAAAGAGAAGATACAGCAATATGATACTGTGAGGTAATAAGAAATACATGTTTTGGTGTTTGTCCATAGTTCCTGGCACCTTGCTTCTAAAACTCTTGTAATTTCCTAAGTGACAAGAGCCTTAAAGGCTAAAAGGAGAGCCTTTTCTTATTCGTAACAAGCCCCTTTCAACCACACCTGAGTTTATGTTAATGAGGTGTCTTTTGGTAAAGCCCCTAAGGCTGGGGGCTGGTTGCCAGGGGAACCAATCAAAATGTTGGAACTTTCAGGCGCCACCCCTTCTCTCCCTGAGAAGGGAGAGGGGCTGGAGATTAAGCTTAATCGCTAATGGCCAATCAATCATACCTACCTGCTGAAACCTCCATAAAAATCCTAGAGTGGAGTTTGGAGAGCTTCCTGTTTGCTGAACCCTTGGAGGTGCTGGGTGGTGGGGTGCCCAGAGAGGGCATGGAAGCGCCACACCCCTTCCCCTTTACCTTGCCCTGTGCATCTCTTGCATCTGGCTGTTTCAGAGCTGTATCCTTTTATTAAAAAATCACCCAGTAATGTAGTAAGTGAACTGTTTTCCTGAGTTCTGGGAGCCATTCTAGCAAACTATTGGACTTGGCCAATTTATAGCCAGTTGGTCAGGACTTAAAATTGGCATCTGAAGTGGGAGCCGTCTGTGGGACTGAGCCCTTAACCTGTGGGATCTGATGCTATCTCTAGGTAGGTAGCGTCAGGATTGAGTTAAATTGTAGGACACTCAGCTGGTGTCAGAGAATTGTTTGCTGTGGGAAAAACAACCACACACTTGAGCGTCAGAAATATTGAGAGTAGAATAGAGTACAGAAATGGAAATGGTTTTCTCTTTCAGTGAAGACCCTGAGGGGATGATGCGTATCCTCAGGTGCTTTGAAAAAGTTTACTTGATCATTTCTTTCTTTTTTAAATAAATTTATTTTCATTCATTCATTTATTTATTTATGGCTACGTTGGGTCTTTGTTGCTACACGCGGGCTTTCTCTAGTTGTGGCAAGCGGGGGTGGGGGGGGCTACTCTTCGTTGCGTTGTACGGGCTTCTCATTGCAGTGGCTTCTCTTGTTGTGGAGTACGGGCTCTAGGTGCCCGGACTTCAGTAGTTGTGGCACGCGGGCTCAGTAGTTGTGGCTCGTGGGCTCTAGAGCAGAGGCTCTGTAGTTGTGGTGCACGGGCTTAGTTGCTCCGCGGCATGTGGGATCTTCCTGGACCAGGGATCGAACCCGTGGCCCCTGCATTGGCAGGCGGATTCTTAACCACTGCGCCACCAGGGAAGTCCTATCATTCATTTCTTGAGTTTGATAAATATTAACAATATGTTTTTGCGAATCTTTTAAACTTCATTAACACAGCATTTCACTGTGTAAAGAACTGGCTTTCTGGGTGAAATTTAAAAATACAAGTTCTGCTCTACTATCTGTTCTTTTAGTATTTGCTCTCCTTAACATCTGGTTTGCTTTGTTAGATTATTTTAACTAGTCTTTGTCTTCCAGAGATGAATTTGCTTTAGAAAATACTGACCTTACATTGTGCTAATGGGCTCCTTTTAGTCTTTCTCTTTATACCCTCTCTATTACCGTGTACCCCAAACAGTTGACTTTCTCAAGTTCCCAGTTATTGGTCATTATTGCCATGACTTCTCAGTTTCTGCTCTTGGGAGAAAAAATATCTGATAGCTTCAGCTGGGCCTTTTTAACTGTTCTGCAAATTTAATTTAAAATAGAGTGAATTTGAAGACTGTAACTTTGGTTCATTTGAATCCCAAATGATTAAACCTTTTATTCATTTCCCTTGCTTCTCTAAGAAACACTTAAGGAAATTTTAAAATCTGGTAATCTTCAAATACATTTAAGAAAGGAGAAGGTAAGCTATTCAACCTTTAAGTCACAATTCTGGAGTTATGTAGTCAATTAGCTTTGGTCCGAGATGAAAGAGAATGTGCTTTATGTGAGTCTTGGGGGAAGGACTTAGAATTACGCAGGGAATTGACAGTCATTCTGGGCACGCTGAGGGGCGTGCTGACTCAGCTGATAATATTTTTTTCTCAGTAGTGAAGACTGTTGACTTAAAAGGCCTCCTTTGCCTTCAGACATACTCTGCTTTGGCATTATAGTATCACACAGAATAGTTTCACTATCCTAAGTCAGCTGTGCTCTCTCTTTTCATCCCTTTCTCACTGCTTCCAACCCCTGATCCTTCAACAGTCTCTATGGTTTTGCCTTTTCCAGAATGTCACATAGTTGGAATCATACAGTATGTAGCCTTTTCAGACTGGTTTCTTTCACATAGTAATATGCTTTTAAGGTTCTTTCCTGTCTTTTAATGGCTTGATAGCTCATTTATTTTATTTATTTATTTATTTTTTTACATCTTTATTGGAGTATAATTGCTTTACAATGGTGTGTTAGTTTCTGCTTTATAACAAAGTGACTCAGTTATACATATACATATGTTCCCATATCTCTTCCCTCTTGCGTCTCCCTCCCTCCCACCCTCCCTATCCCACCCCTCTAGGTGGTCACAAAGCACCGAGCTGATCTCCCTGTGCTATGCGGCTGCTTCCCACTAGCTATCTATTTTACGTTTGGTAGTGTATATGTCCATGCCATTCTATCACTTTGTCCCAGCTTACCCTTCCCCCTCCCCACATCCTCAAGTCCATTCTCTAGTAGGTCTGTGTCTTTATTCCCGTCTTACCCATAGGTTCTTCATGACATTTTTTTTTTCTTAGATTCCATATATATGTGTTAGTATATGGTATTTGTCTTTCTCTTTCTGACTTACTTCACTCTGTATGACAGACTCTAGGTCCATCCACCTCACTACAAATAACTCAATTTTGTTTCTTTTTATGGCTGAGTAATATTGCATTGTATATATGTGCCACATCTTCTTTATCCATTCATCCGATGATGGACACTTAGGTTGCTTCCATCTCCTGGCTATTGTAAATAGAGCTGCAATGAACATTTTGGTACATGACTCTTTTTGAATTATGGTTTTCTCAGGGTATATGCCCAGTAGTGGGATTGCTGGGTCATATGGTAGTTCTATTTGTAGTTTTTTAAGGAACCTCCATACTGTTCTCCATAGTGGCTGAACCAATTCACATTCCCACCAGCAGTGCAAGAGTGTTCCCTTTTCTCCACACCCTCTCCAGCATTTATTGTTTCTAGATTTTTTGATGATGGCCATTCTGACCAGTGTGAGGTGATACCTCATTGTAGTTTTGATTTGCAGTTCTCTAATGATTAATGATGTTGAGCATTCTTTCATGTGTTTGTTGGCAGTCTGTATATCTTCTTTGGAGAAATGTCTGTTTAGGTCTTCTGCCCATTTTTGGATTAGGTTGTTTGATAGCTCATTTCTTTTTAGTGCTGAATAATATTCCATTGTCTGGATGTACCATCTACTTTGTTTCATCTTTTTACTTAGTATTTTTTAGAATATTTGAAGATGAAATTGTGCTTTCCTATGCCTTTACACCCTAAGTATTAGCCATCTCTTTTGTCTGCAGCCAAATCTGAATAAAATCCCAGCTCTGTCACTCAGATCTATGGCAGCACTCCACAGGAAAGCCTTCTCGGCAGACAGCTGTTTGATGGGACTTTTTTGCTCCTAGACAGGCCGTGTGAATTTTTACAGCACACGCCTTGTCACTTGAGATGCTGCTGGTTATTCTCTCCAGCTGCACTAGAAGCAGTTGCTGCTTTTAAGGAGCTTTCATCTCAGATCTTTTCACAGTTTAGTTTTTTCTAACTTGTTTATCCCTGATATCTGTCACATTATGGCCAAGTCACTTCCAACTTACTTTTGTCAGCCGTCAGACCCATGCAGGTTGAGTGACCTTTCTGTGTTGGCATTTTAGGACCTTAGCCTAAACTCATGAATTGTCTGACTTTTTACTTTTAATTCTTCAGTCCAACAAAGTAAGATTTGAAAGATTTTTTTCCCCCTAGTGTTTAAGTAAATTGCATGTAGGAAGTCTCTTCTATCAATATATATGTTTATAACTGAAAAAATTCCTCCTCCTTTCCCACTAGAGTACTTTTTGGCATGGTGTAGCTCGTTTAAAGGGATGAAACAACATATTTCACAACAAATATATTCGTTTTAAAGGACTGAGAAAAATACGTTTTACAGAAAGGAATACATTCAATTCAATAAAAAAGGGTTATCAGAGACTTGAAGTAATAGGACAGAAGAAAAGGATGGTATCTGTTGGCTCAAGACCATTGGGTCAGGGATGATATAAAGAGCCCTGAAGCCAATAGTTAAAATATGATTTGTGCTGTCAAGAGCATATAATCAAGAAATGGTTCGCCTCTGCAGTGATGCCTAGAACGTGATTATCTTAAATGTGGAATCAGGCAGATATTTAGAGGCAATTTAATGTAATGTTTGCATCTTACAGACTAAAAATAAATGTCAAAGAAATAAGTTTAGGAGCCTTTGCTGTTTCACAGATTATGAAACCAACTGTAAGAATAACAATTTCTACTCAAGTAAATAAATTCCTCTAGAGAAGCTAGGCTTCTAGAGGAGCCTATAGAATAGTTTCTTGTAAGAAAAGGTCACCTGGCTTTGTTTAGAATTTGACCTCACTGATCTAAGGAATGTGGTTTAAGGCTATTTCTTTTCCCTCTTAGATAATGAGAAAGTTAGACAGCTGCTTCTGGAGGGTGTGCCTGTGGAGTGTTCGCATAGCTTTCTTTGGAACCAAGATATCTGTAAGAGTGTCACAGAGAATAAAATCTCGGATCAGGTAACTAATGGTAAAGTCGTGAAAACAGGCTGAAATTCATGGTCTATTTCATATTTAATAGAATCCCATAGACTTCCTTTTATTTTCAATTTTTGGATCCCTTACGATATATACAATGCTATTTTCCGTTCTTAGAGAAGAATAATCTCTAGAAAAGGTTAATACAAAGACTTTTTCTTGAAATGATAATCTTATGGTTTAATTTGTTTTTCTTTTACTATTTTTCCCCTTAAATGTTCTCTGTCATTAATTTCACAATGATTGAGCTCCTATCAGCACCAGGTATTGTATTAGATAATGGGGTAGATGACTAGGATTAGGTTGAAGAAGTACAGAGTACAAAGGAAGCCCAAAGAAGGGGTACTGAGCCCGGACTAGGGAAACTGGGGAAAGCTTCCTGGGTGGAGGAGCTGGTATTTGAGCTAACTCTTAGGTGTGTGGTGAGAATTAACCAGGCTTCTTGCCGGCCAGGGGCCAGGAGCCAAGGCTAAAGTGGAGAAAGGATTGTTGGAGTTGAGAACGAGGGCAAGGGCCCAGGCCAAAAACAGGATGGCATGTTCAGGAATCTCCAAGTAGATCAGTATCTTGGAGTTAAGGGTAGGGTAGGAGATGGAACTGAGGAGATAAAAAGGGGCTATAGCATAAAAGACCTTGAGGCATTTTTGGATTTGGACTGAAGATGCAGGGGCCATTGAAGATTTTAAGTTGGGCCATGACATGATCAGATTTCAGTCTGACAATGCTATGGAGACTAGGGACGGGGATAAGGGGCGGAAGAGCTGGAGAGAGGGCTTGTGGTTGGATGGCTTAGAAGAGACCCTTGAAGTAGTCCAGATGGCATGATGGGGGCCTGAAGTGTGGCAGTATGCCTGGAGTGGAGGGGCTGGGGTTTAATACATATACCTGGAAGGTAAAACTGCCTAGACTCAGTGGTTGATTGGAAGATGGGAAGTGAGAAAGGAGGAGGCCTGTGGGTTAGGTCCTAATTGTCTAGCTTGGTTTTAGGAGCTCAGCTAAAAGAGAGGCAGAGCCAGGTCTGACTTGTCACTGCTGTCTTCCCAAGTTCTAGCTAAGTGCCTGGCATATAACAGGTGCTTAGGAAATATTTGAATGAACAAGTAAATGAATGAAGACTAAACATTTGAAAGGGTGAATGAATGAGCTAATGAACTGTGAAAATTGTATGTCATCCAGCCAGCCGGGGCACACAGGAGGAGAGTGACGCAGCGGGGAGGATGAGTTTAGTCTCAGATAAACTGAGGGGCCTCAGGACGTCCCAGGAGCAGATGTCCAGGAGACAGGTTTCTATCCCAGGAGGAAAAGTTGGGACTAAAGAGATAGATATTTTGGAATTACCAATATGTAGAAGGTAGTGGAAACTTGACCAAAGGTAAACAAAGGAGACTCGGGACTTGGTCATGCATGAAGGGCATTCGTGAGTTAGACTTCGTAGCATGGAGGTGGTCTCCTGTGTAGTCTTCTCAATTGAGCGTCAGGCCTGTCTCCACCTGGCAAGACTGCAAGGATGTTGTTATCCACTCCCTGCAGTCCACTTAATAGATCATTTATAGCATCTTCTCTTTTAAGACCTGCTGAGAAATTTTCTTAAAAGCTGGAGTATTTTCCCACGTGCCCCTCCTTGAGAAGTTCTTGTTTATAGCCCTTTTACTTCATGACCACCAATCTTAACCAAAATAAATGTAGGGACAGGGTATCACAATGTAAGATTAATCCTGATAGATAAGGAATTAGCAGAATGAATGTATATTATTTTATTACTTTGAATCACTTAGTATATTCTAATTTAAGACAATTTGGCATTTTCTACCAAAGCACTTGTATAGAGGAAAATCATCCTGGGAGAAATACCTTGTACTTAAAATGGCTCACATTTATTTATTGAGAACACCTTTTTCTTGCTTTTTAAAAGAGCATTGAACTTTCTAAAGCTGCTTATAGGGAGACCCAGTAGGATCTCCCGGAAGACTAGGGTTGTTTGTCTTGAATTATTTTCTTCCACTTCAGGATTTAAACCGGAAGAGGAGTGAATTGCTGGTGCCCGGGTCACAGCTTTTTTTAGGTCCCCATGAATCCAAGGTTCCTATACTTTTGATTCAACAGCCAGGAAAAGTGACTGGTGATGACCAGCGAGGCTGGGGAAGTGGCTGGGATGTCCTCCTCCCAAAGGGCTGGGGCATGGCTTTCTGGATTCCATTTGTAAGTTACTCTTCGATTCTGACCAACAGTTTCAACATTTAAAATACATTCCTAGTGAATGCCAAGCACTGAAAATGTTCCTGACTTTACGCACGACCTAGAAATTGAGTGCTAGTTTTCTGCCCTTTGAGCTATAATCCTGGATATAAGATACTTCATAGAGTCCCTGGAGCCCGGTTTTCATTACTAAGAGTTGTGCTGACATTTTTTGAATTTTTGAGGTTTTAAAAGTGGCCTGATTTTTGAATAATAGTGGCAACAAAATGTTGAGGTTTCTTTACTTGAAATTTGTTACAGTTTAAAAGCCAAAAGACTTCGTTTTTATAGATGTATAGAATACAGTTTTTTTTTAACGTACTGTTCCATTTATTCCTCTTTTATTAACTGCAGCTAAAAATTTTATTAAAAATCTAATGTGTGTTTTTTTTTTTCCTGGTTAAATAATTACTTTGAGCTAGAAAGCATAAAGGACATGACATGTAAGACCGTTAGATTCAGGCAGATAATTAATTTTAGTGATTATGCATAGTGCAAAGGACATTCAGTTGATCATTTAGGAGTGGGAATATTTTTAAATCTAACTTTAAAATTATGAACTGTTTTAAGCATACAGAAGGTATACCTGTGTACCTTTCACCCGCCATCCAGCTTAAGAAATAAGACATTACAGGTTCATTGGAAGTGCTCTGTGTATCCCTCTCCAATCCCATTTCCCTCTCTCCTTCTAAAGGAATCACGAGTCCTATTTTTGGTGTTTGTCACTATCATGCATGTTTTTATAGCTTTATTAAGTGTGTGTGTATATCCTAAAATAAAATAGCTATATTTGACATGTTTTTAAACTTTATTCCTTGTATAAATGCTTTTGCAACTTGCAATATTCACTCAACGTTGAGATTTTTCCATGTTGATTGGTGAAGCTCTATTTCGTTCATTTTTACTATTGTATGGTAACCCATCATGGGGTAGTTCCCCAGTGTATTTGTCCATTCTATTTTTGATGGGTATTTAGGTTTCCCATTTTTCTCCATACAAAGAATTTAGCAGTTTCACTTTAAGTTGGTATAGTGACAGGATCTCTCTGGCATTTCTTTTAGATCTATCGAGGTGCAAGAGTTGGAGGATTAAAAGAGACTGTAGTGCATTCTCAGTATAAAAGGTCACCTAATGTCCCAGGTGATTTCCCAGACTGCCCTGCTGGGATTCTCTTTGCTGAAGAGCAAGCTAAGAATCTTCTTGAAAAGTACAAAAGGTAAGAAACTGGCTTCTCTAGTTTGATGTCTTTTTTTTTTTTTAATAAATTTATTTATTTTTTGCTGCATTGGGTCTTCATTGCTGAGTGTGGGCTTTGTCTAGTTGCGGCGAGCAGGGGCTACTCTTCGTTGAGGTGCGCGGTCTTCTTATTGCGGTGGCTTCTCTTGTTGCAGAGCATGGGCTCTAGGCACGTGGGCTTCAGTAGTTGTGGCACGCGGGCTTCAGTAGTTGTGGCTCACGGGCTCTAGAGAGCAGGCTCAGTAGTTGTGGCGCACGGGCTTAGTTGCTCCGTGGCATGTGGGATCTTCCTGGACCAGGGCTCGAACCCGTGTCCCCTGCATTGGCAGGCGGATTCTTAACCACTGTGCCACCAGGGAAGCCCGGCAGGCGGGTTCTTAACCACTGCATCACCAGGGAAGTCCCTAGTTTGATGTCTTAAGGGGAAGACACATTGAACAATCATGTTTGTCCTGGCTTCAGGGACTCTTACTATATAATGTGGAGTTCTTAGACTTGTCAACATTCCCAAGACATAATTAAGAAGATGCTACTTAGGTCAGGAGATTGCCCTATATCTAGATTTTGTAGCCCATGCAGGTTACAAGCCTTTCTCTTTGTTATTTGCTTCACTGATGATGGTGTACACCTAAGCTGTGGACCTGAGTTCCGGGCGCTTGTTAATTGATTCCCGCTACTGAGCCCTGCCTCCTCAAAATGGAAATTGTGTCTTTCGTAATGGTTATAGATGGAGTACATACTTATGAATTTTCATGAAAGTATGGAAACATACAAAAATACTTTATAAACTGGTGTATTCCTTTTATCCAGAGAGATAGCACTGTTTTTACATTTTGGTATCTATCCATCTAGACTTTTTTCTTTTCCATTGGAGGAGTGGCCAGTGAGGGGCTTTATTTCCTTTATACTCTGGAAAGGAAACATAGGGCACCTGTATTTCCTACTGAACTGTAGACTTCGGGAAGCACAAAAACTCTCGTGTTTGTTGTGGCATCTGCAGTATCTAGCCGGTGCCTAGTGCGCAGTGGGCCTTAATACCTGTTTTTTTGTTGACTGATGAATGGGTGACTAATTGAATGTTGTATTTCCTTGACTGTGAGCTCCACAGTTGTGCTCTCCTGTGCACGGCTGCAACTCTAGAGACAGGCTTGGCCACAGTTGGCTTGGCTTTCCAGCTATTGTTTGAATGATGGATGAATGAGTGAGTGAGTGAACAGGGATACGTTCCTGGATTGCTGGTTTACAAGCCCTTTGAGGGCAGCCATTGTGTGTTGTACATCCTACGCCTCCCATAGTGTGCAGGGGCTTCTCCATGCTTGTTAAATAATAATTGACAGTAATACTTAATTTCTCACCCTTTCGATTTTTTTATGTATGTAAATTTTTCATAGACACAAATGTTTTTTAAGGCATTGTATTACATCTACTATTTTGAAACCTGCTTTTTTCATTTAGCTGTGTATTATGGAAAGTTTTCCCATATCAATAAATATGACTCTAAACCAAGAGTTGGCAAACTCTTTCTGTAAAGGGCCAGATGATAACTATTTCTGGCTTTGTGGGCCCTTTGGTCTCCATGGCAGCTGCTCAACTCTGCCATGTGGCATGAAAGCAGCCTCAGAGGACGCATAAATGAGTGAGCACGGCTGTGTTCCAGGCTCACGCTATGGACAATCCTATTTGAATTTCATAGCATTTTCATGTGCCACACGATATTATTCTCTTGTGTTTTTTTCTTTCCTTTTTTCTTTTTTTTGGCCGCACCGCGCGGCTTGTGGGATCTTAGTTCCCCAACCAGGAATGAAACCCGGGCCCCCTGCAGTGGAAGCGCGGAGTCCTAACCACTGGACCTTCAGGGAATTCCCTCTTGTGTTTTTTTCAACCATTGAAAAATGTAAAAACCATTCTTAGCTCGCGGGTCATACAAAAAACAGGCAGTGGGCCAGGTTTGCCCAGTGAGGTGTCGTTTGCCAATGCAGTATGGCTGTCCTGTGATCTATCAGTGGCCCTTTAGTTTCTTTCTGAATTTCTGCTCTGTGCTTCTGTGAACAGCTTTCCATTTGTATCTCTACGTATTTGTCTGATCTATTCGTTTAGCACATGTTGACTTAGAACTTGCCATGTGTCAGAAACCTTTCTAGGCACTGAGGCTGCAGCAGGGGACAGGACGGGCAAAGTCTGCTGTGCCCTTGTGGGGCTTATTCTTGATGGAAGTACGTGTTTCTACACTAGTGGGAGGAATCCAGGCAAGGGGAGGGAGGCTAAAATGGCCAGAGCAAAGCCCTTGAGTGAGGAAGACGGGGTGGCATCCAGGGCATAAGGGGAGGAGTGGCATTCCTTAGGGTCAGGCTTAGCTGTCTTATTTTTAGTAAGGCTGGAAGGCTGACTCTGAAAATGTGAATACAGATTTCGGTAGGCTAGACTCTGCGCAGAGGTTGGGTAGTAGTCTGACTGTGACCGTCTTCTCTGAAAAATAGGCAAGGTTATCATCTAGGAATAAGGGGCAGAGAGGCTGTTGGAGATTTGAGGAGAGAGGAATTGATATAAACAGTGTTCTGGGAGAGTGGAAGATAGAATCGACTGGAGAAACGTATCAGATTTGTAAGAAGTGTAGGAGTCCACTTAAGTTGTGTTGATAGTGAGACCCTTCGGGACTACTGCATGTTCTTCCCCAGCCATGTTCTGCCAACGAGGTGCTGGCGTGGGGTAGTGGAGGGTTGAATGTAACCAGCAGGGGCTTTGCCGGAGGAGGGACTTGGGGGTATGTGTAAAGAGAGTGACTCTCTTAGGAACTGTGGCATCTAGGCTTCCAAGGAGAGAGACGTGAGGACGGTAGTGAGCAGTGATGAAGTGGTAAACGAATACAGTAAGTCTCCTACATACGAACCTTCAAGTTGCGAACTTTCAACGATGTGAACGTGTGTTCCATCAGCGTCAGGCGTGAGTGAGATTGCAGCTCGCCCTCCGTCTCCTATTGCTGAGGAGCTCTACCATCTCCCACCTCCTCTCCCTCCTCCAGTCAGTAACTCTTCTTGCCTGTTCACTCGATGCCCCTGTACGCCAGCTGTTGTACTGTACTACTGTACTTTTCAAGGTACCATACTGTAAGATTAAAAATGTTTTCTTTATTTTTTGTGTTTGTTTTCTATGTATTATTTGTGTGAAAAGTATTGATATTATAAACCTATTATAGCACTATATAGCCGATTGTGTTAGTTGGGTACCTAGGCTAACTTTGTTGGACTTACGAACAAATTGGACTTATGAATTCGCTCTTGGAACGGAACTCATTCGTATGTAGGGGACTTACCGTAGGAAGTTCCAGTGGTTGAGGAATTGTTGCCGTGGAGAGGTAAATGGGCAGGCAACATAGGAGGCGTCATTCTGAGTGAAGGATACTTGAAATTGAGATTTTAAGGTGGAGCAAGTGTTGGCAGTGACCAAAAGGTAAGGTGTGACCAGGAGAGTGGGTGGTTGAGATGGGGGGAAGTAAAAGGTGTGAGAAGTTTCTGGTGGGCCAGGGTACTAGAAGGATGAATGGGTCGGGATGGAGGAGAAGGCAGAGTGGCGGGGAATGGGGTGCCTGGGGAGTTGACCGAGGCCCTGGCTGAGCAGGGAGAGCCAGGTTTATCTGATGGCTTGTGCCTCAGGGGAGCGGGAAGGAGAAGAAAAGCGGTCTGGGGGCATCAGGAGGAATGTGCCCACCCCTGGGCCTGTGGGGTGTGAAAAAGAAAGAGCTATCACTTGAGAGGAGCTGTAGCGGAAAGAAGGCAAAGAAGGACCTTAGGCTCAATCTCATAAATAAGATTTCTAGTTAAAAAGAAAAAAAAGCTGCATGCTTTGAGGATTTGACATACCATTGGCAAATGGCTATTTGTATTAGTGTAGAATTTTACCGCTAGTTCCGAGGGTGCCTGTTTTCCCTCACGTCTCGATAACATGGGCTATTACCAATCTTTTATTTTATTTTTTTAATTAATCAAAAAAAATTATTTATTTATTTATTTTTGGCTGCGATGGGTCTTTGTTGCTGCATGCGGGCTTTCTCTAGTTGTCGTGGCTTCTCTTTGTTGTGGAGCACAGGCTCTAGGTGCACGGGCTTCAGTAGTTGTGGCTCGCGAGCTCTAGAGCGCAGGCTCAGTAGTTGTAACACATGGGCTCTGTTGCTCCGCAGCATGTGGGATCTTCCCGGACCAGGGCTCAAACCCGTGTCCCCTGCATTGGCAGGCGGATTCTTAACCACTGCGCCACCAGGGAAGTTCTTACCAATCTTAATACTGACAAAACATACATGAAAAAATGGCATCTTACCGTTCTCATTTTTTGTTTGTTGGCTTACAAGTGAGGTTGGGTACTCTTAAGTGTTTTCACCATTTTTTGTCTCTCTTTTTATAAACTGCCCGTCTCTCTTTTTAAAAGTTTCTGGGTGAGGCAAGTACCCTGAGAGGGTTTTTCACCAGCTGCCCCTCTCAGGAGGTCAGAACACATTTGGTTCAGTCTCCAGAACATAGGCTCAAACTGAACCTCTGATTAAGTGTACAGGTTCATTTCCATTTGAGGTCCTAGGGCATAGCACACAGTAAGAAACAGAGGGGGGAAGGAATGTCTGGGCCTGTCCCCGAGGAGACCATCAGCCTGAGGGTGCAGGCTGGGACTCCCACAGAGTACCCCAGCCCGGAAGCGCCCATGGCCAGGCTGCTCCCTACCTCTTGGGGTCATTACATACCAGAGCAGGCCCTGGTTCCCACTAGTTAGTGGTTTTTTGAAGGTTCTCCCTCACTTACATGTTGCTGGAAAAGTCATTTGGTATCACCCATGTGGAGGGCAGTTTGGAATATCTGTCAGAATTGCAAGTGCTAATAATACTCGTTGCCTTAGCACTTCCACTCCCAGGACTTTATCCTGTGGATATACTTGTACTTGTACAACATGTTCAAGGTCATTCATGGCAGCATCGTTTGTAGAAGCAAAAGCTTGAAAATAACCAAAATGTCCTCGAGGAGAGGACTGTCTAAATAAGGTATAAACCATCCAGTGGGATAAGACTTGTGCTAAAGAATGAGGGATGTCTTGATGTGCTAATATAAAATGACCTCCAAGATATTTTGTTAAATGAATAAAGTTAAGCAAAAGAGTACAGGATCGGTTTGCCACCATTTGTGTAAAATGGGTAAAAAAAGAAATATGTATATATCTGCTTGTAAGTTTATAAAATGTCTCTAGAAGGATATATAAGAAACAGATGATGATATTGTCTCTGTGGAGGACAGCTGGGTCACCAGAGGTCAAGGGTGAGAGAGAAACTTCACCATCACCCCTTTTGTACCTTTTTAAAAAAAATTTTTTTTTATTTTTGGCTGCATCGGGTCTTAGTTGCAGCACATGGGATCTTGTGTTGCAGCGCGTGGGCTTCTCTCTAGTTGTGGTGCGCTCTCTAGTTGTGGTGTGCGGGCTTCTCTCTAGTTGTGGTGCACAGGCTCAGTAGTTGTGGCACGCAGGCTCTCTAGTTGCGGTGCATAGGCTTTCTAGTTGGGTTACGAGGGCTCCAGAGTGTGTGGGCTCAGAGTTGCTTAGTTGTTCCATGGCATGTGGGATCTTAGTTTCCTGACCAGGGATCGAACCTGCGTCCCCTGCATTGGAAGGCAGATTCTTAACCACTGGACCACCAGGGAGGTCCCCCTTCTGCACCTTTTGAACTTCAAACCCTGTGAGTATTCAGGGGCATCACTGCACAGCTCCAGGAGCACCCTTTACCTGCAGCTCTTCAGGAGTGGCGCTCCCCGGAGTGATGCACGTAGGGCGACTTCGTGGGTGCATCATCTATTACAGTAAAAACCGAAGAAAACAAAAACGCTCAGCCACTAGAGTTGGTTATTAGTATTTTTTAAAATCGTATTTCTTAGAAGACTTTTTTGTATGTTTGTTTTTAAAATAGAGATGGAGTACGGTGGCCATGGTTATTTTCATTGTCCATCCTAAATTGTTCAAAATTGGTTCTCCTCTTTGATTTCCATTAGACATCCTCCGGCAAAACGGCCCAACTACGTTAAGCTTGGCACCCTGGCACCTTTCTGCTGTCCCTGGGAGCAGTTAACTCGAGACTGGGAATCAAGAGTCCAGGCCCAAGACGCATCGTCTGCAGCTTCCTCTCCAGGTGGTGAGGAGAGTAGCCTGAGGAGAGATGTGGTGCCTTGTGCTCCCATGCCTGGAAGGACTCGACAGCTGTCTGATGACGAGGGCACACCCCTAAACGACTCCAGCGAGCCCAAGGGAGTGATGGACACAGATGGTCCAGCCCGGCCGGGGACTGAGGGGGTAGTGGGCCAGGGTGCCACCGGCAGTCTCCTCTGTGTTCTGAGGTAAGTGCACACGACTTCCGGGTACGTTTTTGGATTGTCTGTTTTTTTGATACTGACCAGGAAGTAAAAGTATCATTGCTCCTTTACACAAAGCCCAAGTGAATTTATGGACCTTCTGGAAGGGAAAGCCAGTGAATCATAGAGGGCCCAGGGAAAAGGCTAAATCACATACATTTGCTTTGGGGCATGATGCTAACTGACGAAATGATTTAAAATATCGCGTCAATAGACCTAAACCAGGGCAGTTTATGACCTATTTTATTTAGTCTTTGCTCACAAAGCAGTCCCCTCACGATTGTGATCTTAAGTAATGAAGAACCCCTGCAAGCATTCTTTAAATCGTTGAATTAGATTTCTTCCCATTGCTTTTGAATGACCTGCATTTGTGGCCGACTAGATCCCCATTCATTGTGATATTGTCATATCACAGAGGTTACTGTGTAAAATGTGTTCTTCTCTCAGTGCTGCTGCAGGCTATCCGATTCTGCTTATCATTAACCCTTTATTCTGTGCTCTGATTTTAAAAGAGTGCCACCCCTTTGCTTTATACTTATTTTTCTGTACAGTAATTTCATATCCTTCCTTCTTACTTTTCAGATAAGTGTCCCTTAGAGTTTCTTTTTTCATCAAAACATCAGTTCCTTTTTACTCGAATCCTCTCACTGTGAATATAGCCATAGATTCTACTCCACTGTCTTACTTTTCTCTGCCTTCAACTTGAAACCTTTAATCCTTGAGTCTCAGAGTAGTAGACACATAAAAAGAAAAGTATCATCACACAAATGTGTATTTTTGATTTTTAAAAAATCGAAGTTTTGATCCTTTCCCCCCATAGAGTATCAGAAAATCAAATGAACTCCAGCAACGTCCAGTCTTCTAACTGCATATTTTCCCCTTGAACAAAATATCCTCAAAACGTGTGTCTCCCACTTCATGCAGGAGTAGAAAATTACTGAGGCAGCTGTCAGCCTGGTGTGGACCCAGTTCTGGGAACAGTCGGGCAGCCCCACGAGCTCCTGGCACAGGGCAGCAAGAATTGAGCAGAGAGGCCTGCCTGTCCATCCTGGACCGCTTCCCCAAGGCCCTGGTGTGGGTCAGGCTGTCCCTGCTGAGGAAGGGCAGCCCCGAGCCGCACACCATGATCTGTGTTCCAGCTGAGGAGGACCTCCTCCAGCTCAGCCAGGATCGGCTGTACTGTGGGCCCCAGGAGCCCAAGCATAGTGACCCATTCAAGAGCCAGATCCGGAAACAGAAGGAGAAGAAGAAACTAGAGAAGAGGCAGAAGCGAGGCTGTGCTGCATCTGAGGGCCTGGCAGAGGGGGACTCTGCAGCTGGACAGCAGCCTCTGACCCTGGGCTTGTGGTCAGGCCCTCTCCCGGTTGTGACTTCTCACTGCTCCAGAGTTCTCCTTGGCTTTGTCACACAGGGAGATTTTTCCATGGCTGTCGGCTGTGGGGAAGCCCTGGGGTTTGTTAGTTTGACGGGCTTGCTGGATATGCTGTCCAGCCAGCCAGGAGTGGAGAGGGGTCTCGTGTTGCTGAGGCCACCTGCCTCTCTGCAGTATCGATTTGCGAGAATCGTTATTGAGGTGTGAGGTCGGTTTACATCCTGGCACAGATAATAACTGTGTTTGCCAAGTCCCACAACTGGAGAGTTGTTTTTGCTGTCTTCCGTTTCAATATATCATGTTAAATTCCTTGGAAATGAGAATTTAAAAAATTAATGTATTTATGCAAATGGATGAAATGTTTACCTCATTCCAGTAATGTCCTTGATTTCCATCTTTCCCTGTCCTTGCTGTAATACTTTAAAATTTTTTGGCATATATAGCCAAAAGCTTTCGTATTTTGATTTCTTGGTCTGTGTAATTCTTGCTGAAAATAATTAGAAGCCCTATTGTTTTCTTGTGTCCTTTCAAGAACAAAGGGCTGTCAAGTCTATTTGAAAAATCTTGTAGTCATGTGATAAGCGACGACGGTTGTTTAATGATTTGATTGTTACAGAAGTGGGAAAGACTAGAAACATCTGGTCTCTGTGCATGAAGTATGGGGCCCTGGGGGCCACGTTAAATTCTGTACTGTGATCAGCATGCCCAACGCTTTACACCATAAAGAAGGATATCGTGGAAAACGTATTGTTGCCTCTTTTCAGGCAGGCTCAGTTTATGGCAAAAGTGTTGAGATGGAACTAGAGTGGTGGTCTGTGGTTTTATGACCACTCGTCCTCTGTGGTGTTGACCAGCGCATGATTCCAGGAGTTACTTAATTTTTCTGTGCTTTGTTTCTGCAAAGAATTTTTCAAAGCCATAGAGGAGCATTTCTCAAAATATGTTCTATGAAGTATGTTACCTAAGGAAAAGAGTCCAAGGACAGAGTGGGAAATTCTGGGTTAAATACAGTTAAGCGGGACTTCCTTGGTGACACAATGGTTAAGAATCCACCTGCCAATGCAGGGGACATGGGTTTGAGCCCTGGTCCGGGAAGATCCCACATGCCGCAGAACAACTAAGCCTGTGCGCCACAAACTACTGAGCCTGCGCTCTAGAGCCTGTGAGCCACAACTACTGAGCCCGCATGCCACAAGTGCTGAGGCCTGCGCGCCTAGAGCCCATGCTCCGCAACAAGAGAAGCCACCGTAATGAGAAGCCTGCGCACCGCAATGAAGAGTAGCCCCTGCTGCCAGTGCAGCCAAAAATAAATAAATAAATAAATACAGTTAAGCACTTCTTTTTAAAGGACTTCTAGAACCTTCCATGTGATAATGTATATTGTGATTCTCCAAGAAGTGGATGATAGTCTATAGTATCTTTTTTTTTTAATAGTATTTTATAAATCTTTTTGAGCCCCAAATTCTGTTTTCAAGGACCAGTGTTCTTAGGGACATACTTTGGGAAGTGCGGCCGTGCAGTGCAGCGATGACCTCTGCAAGGTGATAGCTAAAATGTCGAGCTGCTTTTAAACGTTCATGTCCACCTGACATTTTGAGCAGGGTATAAAAGAGGGGTCTCATCCTGCCCCATATGGAAGAGTGGCGTCATCACTGCTTTTTTTCACTTGCAGGGAAGCTAGGTGCTCATCAGCTTTTGGTGGCTGTGCACTCACACTCATATGTCTCACTCATACTCTTACTCCGTCGTTTTCTGCCATACATTTCTAGCAGAGCTTAGGTGGGATTAGTATTAATTTTTTATTTAAATGTACAGTTAGGTGTTATTGACGTAAATGCATTGTGTTTCTGCAATAGCGTTTGGCAGTGACTGTCTTTGGGAGTGACAGGCTGGGAAGAGATACAGCAGTATTACAGTAGCCAGTGAAACGTCTGTCATTTTCCCTCTCACTCTGCCTCTGAAAGTATTTGTGTCCAACGCAGATGAGACTGAAAAAAATAGTATAATTCTTTTTTGGTTTCTGTAAGCAGAATAAATTAAAATGGCACCTGGTGCTTGGTTGTTAATATTTGATGGGCCATTCCTCATTTATTTTCTAGGCTCTAAGCCACTTCTGTGGCTTAGCTCGCTTGATGACAGAAATCTGAGCTAGCTGTGTCACTGTCTCATTCCGTACAGCACCCCGCGTGGGCCCTGCTGCCCTGCCCTCATCACGGGGGACAGGGCACAATTGCTCTGCTTTGTGGTGGCAGGTCAAAGAACTATGCGCTAAGAGGATAGACTAGCATTTCCCAAAATACATTCCTGGGAGCACTGGTCCCTGGAGATGTTTCCTGGGAAAAAAGTGTTTCATGGCTACATAAATTTGGGGAAGGCCATATACTGTACCCTCCTATTGCACATCCACAATGAATATTTGTATAGTTGAGGCTCTGCAAATACCGATAGGAAGGACATCTGTCTTTCACAGACCACCACTTTTTTTTTTGCATACCTATTGTCCGAAGAATGCTAGTTTCGTGAAATATACCTTGCAAAACAGTGTGACAGAATTTGCATAAGTAGATAAACAGGAAAGTGTCCATTTCTGTTGTGAAAAAGACTGATAGGAATGGCCTTATTCTCTATAGCAATGAAATGAACGGACGTGTTTATGGTGATCCTACTGGGTGTCTGCCGCGCAACCGAATAAGGACAGTGTGGCTCCCGCCCTCTGGTTGAGCGGCAGAGATTTCACTCGGTCAGGAAGTGTCCTGAGCAGCCAGGTTGTGAGCTGAGCACCCGGAGACCAGCTACACGCCTGAATTGCGCATGAAACAGAATTCTGTCTGTGTGATTATGCTCTGCTTTTTAAAACTAGTACATAAGTAATGTTTTGATATTAATAATCCACATTCATCATAAAAACCTAGAGAATGCAGATAAGCAACAACCATCACAAAACTTAAGTCACCTGGATTTTCACCATCCAGGTTGTAGGCCCAGTTACCTTTCTGGTGCCTATCGTTCTAGGCATTGAGATGTATGTCGGCAGTTTTCTTTTAAGGAAAATAGCATCAGCAATATATAGTGTATAAAAAACCCATGCAGGACATGCGCCGCCTAAGTGCATGTTGTCAGTTCCTTATGGAGCTTATCGTGACCCTAATGTTCATTCTCCTTTTATCGAAAGTTAGTACTCAATGGTGCATTGCTGTCTCGGCTGCCACCTGCCCAGGGTGAGTTCTTTCTCCCCGGCCAGTGGCAGGTGATGTTGCCGAAATCTCAGCTTCTCTGTGCACCGATGCCGAACAGAAATAGGGAGACAGAGGTTTTGGAGGATGAGAGAGATGGCTTTATTTTTCTGCCAGGCAGAAGGGAAGACACAGCAGGCTAGCAGCCTCAAGAACTGCGCCTCCCTCCTCGGGGAATCGGAGAAGATTTTATACGCGGGGCTTGCAGTCCGGGGTATGTGATAAGGATCAAAGTAGTGAAGGCCTTGTATTCTTTTTCCTTTGCATTATTTCAAAACAGTCATAGCTGGCATCAGGCAGCCCGGTAACTTGGGTCAGGTATTCTGGTAGTTGGGTCCGTTTGTCTCTGGTTTATCGGCCGGCAACCTTCTCTCTGAAATGGTGACCCTACAGGGGGTGATTTGTTAGAAGGGGGCGATTTGTTAGAAGGGGGCATAGGGAATGTAAGCACCAGGGTGTAATAAGGTTAGGGAGTGATAGGCACAGGGTGTAACTCACACAGAGTTAGGGGTGACAGGTGCAGAGTGTAATTTACATAGTGTCAGGGAGTGAGGTTAGCTTTGTGAAGTACAAATCTAGTTACAGACACGACGGATTAGTAACAGTCCGCCTGCCAATACAGGGGACACAGGTTCGAGCCCTGGTCCGGGAAGATCCCACATACCGCGGAGCAACTAAGCCCGTGCACCACAACTACTGAGCCTGCGCTCTAGAGCACATGCTCCGCAACAAGAGAAGCCACCGCGATGAGAAGCCCGCACACCGCAACGAAGAGTAGCCCCCCGCTCGCCACAACTAGAGAAAGCCAGCGCGCAGCAACAAAGACCTAACTCAGCCACAAATAAATAAATTTATTAAAAAACAAAACAAAACAAAACACAACTAGGAGTGATTAACTCTTTCAGGCCAGGTTATGTTTCTCCCCTGGTCTGTTTGCTGTTCCCTTTTTTTCCCTTGCTCTTAGGGAAAGGAAAATTCATTTCTATTTCTGCTGCAAGAAATTCCCCACTGCTAGTTCATTCCCTCCATATCAATGAAGGAAGGGAAACGGTGTCATTCTCGTCTGGCTGAGGACAAAACTTCACTTTTGCTCCACTTGACAAACACCAGCTGTCTGGTCCAGGGGCCTATCTCCTACTTCAGGCCCACCCCAGGGATGCCGACTTCACGAGTCAGGGGTGTGGCCTGACTTTAGGATTCTTAGGAGCTCCAGGTGACTTGCAGCCAGGATTGAGAACCCGTGGTCTAGACTTTAATATGAGGTTCAATGCAATTAGCCAAGGACACAGAAGCTTATCAGCTTATCATGCAGGGCAGGAGCAGATAGATGTAGGCTGTCTTCAGCAGGGCATGCAGCTGTCACTGACGTCCCCGGATGGGGTCCTGCTGCATTGGAGCAAACGGCCAAGTTCACATAATGGCATTTTCCTTCTTCTTTTTCTAAAATTAAAATTCAACCAGGTACTGTTCTGGAAGAACCCACCCTAACCACCCGTGTGCTTTCGCTTAAGGAAGTGTTTACAAACGTGAACCACTCCTAGGTCCTTGCCCCAGCCTCATTGCACCCCGCTTCGTCCCCTTCACTTTGCACTGAACACACTGATCTTTAGGCTCCTTGACCAGCCAGGCTCTTGATGCCACCAGACGTGTGCTGTGCTTTGCCTTCATGGAATGTTGTCACCCCTCCCCCATGCTTTCTGCACCCCTGTCCCTCTCATCCCATCCTGCTGAGCTTGGCCTGATGTTTCTCAGGGAGACCCGCTCCTGCCTACGTTATTTTCTATCACACAATGGATTTATTTCCCGATGTGTAATGATTATTTTGTTGTTTACTTGTTTGTTGTCTTTCCATTAGGCTGTGAGCTTCACGAAGGGGAGACCATGTCTTATTTGGTTACCTTTGCACCTCAGATTCTAGCACAGTCCCTCACCCATATCTTTTTTAAAAAATTCATTCATTCATTTATTTTTGGCTGCATTGGGTCATTGTTGCGGTGCGCTGTGGCTTCTCGTTGTGGAGCACAGGCTGTAGGTGCGCGGGCTTCAGCACGCGGGCTCAGTAGTTGTGGCTCGCGGGCTCTAGAGCGCAGGCTCAGTAGTTGTGGTGCACGGGCTTAGTTGCTCCGCGGCACGTGGGATCTTCCTGGACCAGGGATCGAACCCGTGTCCCCTGCATTGGCAGGCGGATTCTTAACCACTGCACCATCAGGGAATTCCTCACCCATATCTTGTATTTAATATATTTTTGTTGAATCGATGTCTTAATCAAAGAGGATGTTTGTGTTCAAACTACAAAACCATCTATCCCCAGTATATGTTGTAATGGACTAAGGAGCCACTAGGTGGTGCCAAGACCTCATGAGAAAACCGCCTGCTGTGGAATAACATCAGAAGTGGAATACAATTCACTCGTGTGTGTGTGTGTGTGTGTGTGTGTGCGTGTGCGTGTGCGTGTGCGTGTGCGTGTGTGTGTGTGTGGTGTTGGACTGGGGGAGTTTATGAGGTTACAGATCAAGCAATGTTCTCTCTTCTGGGGCAGACCCCTACTCCCAAGATCCTACTTTGAAAAGGCTCCCTGATTTTTAAAGAGGGGCCTAGAGAAGAAACAACTTGAAAAGCTCTCATCTAAAAAATAAATCCCATACACATTATCCCCAATAAGTTTGCTGAATGCCTCCCATGACGGGGAGCTCATTACTTCACCCGAAGATGCCATCTCCCCCTTGGCAGCATGCTGATGGGCGACCTAGCCCTTTAGCCCCAGCTTCAGCCTGTCTCCCCTCCTCCCTGCTTCCGTGGGCTAACATTGAGAACAAGCAGTTTACTTTTAGGAAGTCAGTTATTAACCTTTTTGCTTTCTCTTCTCCAGTCTAAACAAGCCTCCTTTCTTTTAGCTTCCCTTCTCTTGGTTCCAGCATCTCACAGAGGACCTTAAATTAATTTTTGGACAAGACATAATTTGTTCTCAGAACACCCCTGCACTGCTGCACGAGCCTCGGGCAGGGGCTGCTGGCTTTAGGGAGCACCTCGAACATTCTGGCTCACTGTGGGTCCTCTCTGAAGTCTCCAGCCTTCTCCTCCCTTGCCCTGCAGGATTTAGCCGCTACTGCTTGAGGCGTGTGTGAGCGTGGTTTTCCTCAAAAGCAGAGCCTGGATGGCTTACGGGCAGGTAGTTTGTTTTAGGAAGTGACCTAAGGGAACGGGAATGCAGAGCCGGGGCAAAGGGAACTGGAGAAGGAGTGAGAGCCGATGAAGCGGGCATTATTCAGCTGGTCACCCGTGGAGACATGCCCTTACAGCTGGACAGGAAGGGCACCCCGCACGGTCCACGTGAGGCCCAGGAGAGGGGAATCTCTGCATCAGCTCTCATTCCTCCTGGGCAAGGGCTACCCCAGGGAGTCTTCATTTCCTTGCACCTCCAGGTTTGCACAGGGGCTAGAACGGCAGAATCTGCTCGTGGGCATCCCAGGGAGGCCTGTGCAAAGCCCCGAGGCAGAAGAGGTGCAGCTAAGGCAGGGCTGCAGCAAGCGCTGAACAAAAGCTGTGCCCGGGGGTAGAGCCCTCGGAATAGGTGACTCTCTCATGGTGCCACTTTTGAGAAGCCAAGGTGTGTGTGTGTGTGTGTGTGTGTGTGGGCGCACGCATGTGCACGCTTGTATGGGGAGGTGCTTGATGAGTTTTCTGGAATAAGTCCCAGCAGTTGGCGTGTAGACTCTGAAGCTGATCTTGCCAAAGTGGGGACAGCTATGGTCCAGCCGCTGCCACCTGTCCTTCCGGGGGTGGGGTGTCTCTGCGGAGAGCCTTTCTCCTTCGGTGAGCCCCGCCTGGCATGGTTCTGAATATTCCCCATTGTACGCCTGCAGCCATCGTTAGGAAACAAGTCCCAGGACTCCTGTCTGGTAAGGAAATCCCCCATTGGAGATGTTCTGCTGGCTCTAGGGCTGACTCTCCCGTCGTTTTTGCCCAACTAGCTTCCAGCTCCCTTTGGCTCGTCCCCACCCACCTCATTGTTTTCCTCCGAACTCAGCGGTTCCTCTCTCAGCCTCCCCCATGCCTGCAGCTCAGTGTATCCGTTTCCTCGGTAATATTGATAGGGACAGAGAAAAGGGCCAAAGTAGGTGATTAAATAATTAATCCCATGGGGGATTGCGAGTAGACAAAACAAGTATGGGAGTCCCCTGTAAATGAATGATCACTCAAGAAAGCAGGCTTGCTTAGCAACAAAACATGCAACAGAAGCATGAGACATGCCCCCAAACAACAAAACAAGGGTAACGTGAGACCCACATCCTGCCCAGTGAGGTCAGTAAGTTAATGAATCCTAGGACATGCTCTTCTGTGCACACTAAAAACAAAAATACAAGGAAAAGATGAAATTAGACTGAAACCTGAGCTGGTTTATCATATATTAGTGTATGTTACTTGCCTTTTTGCTTATTTCCGTTGTGCCATGACAGTCCCAGCTTGACCATGTAGGGACCAAGAAAACTCCCCTGCCCGACATGCGGGAGGAACCGATGATGAAACGGTGACGTCTACTCAAGAATGAGGAAGAAGGTGGTCTTCCCCTCCCCCCAACTTTTCCTTTGATTATAAAACTGTAGCCCACTAGGTTCTCAGGGCACCACTCCTTTGCCCGCCCGCTTGTATCTCTCACAAGCATCCTGTACTAATAAATTCTTTCCTTACCCATTAATAGTTGACAGGTACATTTCTACCTCGACATGTCTTTTCTGTCTGAGAAATACACACATTTTATCCAGTCTTGCTACTTAGAATGTGGTCCTGAGACCAGCAGCATCAGCATTAGAAATGCAGGGTCTCAGGCCGTACCCCAGACCTCCTGAAACGAGTTTGCATTTGAAGAAAGTCGGTAGGGGATTCACGTCCACAGGAAAGTTGCAGGTGCAGCAGATCGATTCAGTGGTTTCTAAACCTGGTTGTTATCAGAAGCACCTGGGGAGTTTGATAAAAAGACAAATTTCTGAGCATCGGTGGCCCTGAAATCTGTAATTTTTATTAAGCTCCCTTTGTGATTCCAACACAGGCCATTCGTGGGATCATGTCTGAGAATCACCAGAACAGGCATCTTTTGGTTTTTTTCCACTTCTAAGATTCTGACATTTTTGCCGCTCACTGACTTTTCACAAATTTGAATGTCGCTCTTTTTGGGTGTTATGAATTAGCAGGACCTAAGGTTTTTGTGTGTTTGTGTGTGTGTTTTAAACAGGCCTGGTTTCTAATTTCTGAATATTCTGGTCAGGAACTTGTCTTTCTTCCAAGATCTAATGGCCCTGGAGTCCCAGTGTCCTGATGTCCCTTTAAGTAACTCATGGGTACTTTGCCAAGCCCTGCAAGCTCCCACTGGAGACGCTCCAGTGGCGCCTGGGATGGCGTTTTGCCTCAGCCCCTTAGGTGTTAAGTGCTGGATGCCGTGCCTGAGATGCCCGGTCCGGACTCCCTGGTTATGCTATTGAGAGATGGAGCCCAAAGCGTCTACGGAGAGAAGTCAGAGTGTCTGATTGCATTTGGTCTCATCAGGCGTCTTGGATGCCCCGAGTTGGTCCTGTCCACCGACTTCACGCCCACGCAAGCCTGAGCAGCCTTTGAGAAGCAGCTACAATCCTTCGCCGTGGGCGCCTTGGCGGGGGCATCTGTGGTAGCACCTCATGTGGAGAGGAGCTTGGCTGGCTTGGCACTAACTGGCCCCGGAGCGCAGGGCACTGAAGCGGCTGAAGACCTCCGGGCACCCCAGCCGGGTGGCAGGAGGCACCAAACCGAAAGAAAGATTTCCTTCGAAGGTGCTCCTGGCACTTGGGCTCTCATGCAAAGCCTAATATCTCACCCCATTAAATCCCTTGATGTGTCATTCATGGTTTTCTGCCTCTCCGTGGCAGGCAGAGCTATCCCTTTGGAACAGAGAGGAGAGAAGGTAGGAATTGTTTTTTCCTAAGGGCAGAGCTTGGCTCCCCCAAAAGCTTGCCATTCGTTTAGCTGAACACACTGGGGACGGGGTACCCTGGACGGGGAAGGAAGTGGTAGCCAAGGGGAAGCTGGCCTTCAGCCTGGTGTCAATGCAGGTTCGGGGTCTGGGGTTTGTTTTTCCTGGGCCAGCATCATCACAGACAGCTCTGCCCACCCCACCCTCCCAGAGGCCAGAGTTGAGGGGGGCCATGGGCTGCGTGTCTGCCACGTTTGCAGCCTGAATCAGCGGACACCTCCCCGAGTCTGAGGGGGAGTGCAGAGAGGAAAGAGGGGAACAGGGGTGGCTAGGGAGCCCCAAACCCCAGCATAACGCCTCCCTCATCATCGTCACCAGTGCTTCCTCAGCCTGTATCTCCCTGTGGTATGAAAAAATTATACCAGCGTGGCATGTGGGATGGATTTTCAGTTTCCAGCTACTTCCTTCAGTCCTTAGCAGTAACAAAGAGGCACTGACACTGTGCTAACTGTACACTAGGCTTTGCGTGCGATATTCTAGTTACTATTTACAACCACACTGTTATTACTGTCTCCATTTTACAGATGAGGAAACTGAGGTTTAGAGAAATTCAGTAATCTGCTAGAAAGATACAGATTCGGGGTCTGGTCGCCAGGCTTTGCTGCCCCCCATCCTTCACCCATTTGGACCATCAGAGTGTGTTCTGTGCCAGGCACCGGAGGGTCAGACACAAGCGTGCATCAGACGTGGGCATGTCCTGAAGCCATTCAAGGTCAACAACTTGCTCCTGTGGTGCCACGTGAAGAGTGTTCAGAATTTTGGCTCTTGGTCTGGCATAGGAATCAAGCCTTTCTCATCCTGATGTTTTCCTAGGAAAGATGGCCCTGGAGTCCCAATAGATTTATTTCACTTGCTTTTCTCTCTCTTCCTTTTGCCCCGATATGCTGCTGTTATTTATGATTCGAGCACCGCCCAAACCATTCATCTTGCCATTGATAGGCATGTATGAAAGGCCCGTGATTACATCTCCCAGTTGGCCTGCTCATGTTTGAAACATCAGCCAAAAAGCAAAGCAATAAAAAAAAACAGCCACTCTTCCTCCCAGAGAGGACTGGGTACACAGCACAGCGTGGTCTTTCTGAACCCAGAGAGGTGGTCTCCCAGCACTTGCCTCTCCTCCCGCTCTGCCCAGTGCTGGTCTTCGAAGCCTCAGCTCGTCTGATTCTTTTCATCTTGCCCCCCAGTCAGTGGGCCCGGCTCCCCCGCCTGCATCCCTCCAAGCATTGCTCCTCCCCCGGCCGCTTGTGTGGGCCTCTTCGGGCCCAGCCCTGCAGTCCCAATGAGGATTAATGTTAATCTCCTGTTCATGAGAGTGAGTTGAGTTATTCTTTCCATCTGTCACCCCCCAGACCAGAGCTCTGTGTCCTCCTTTCCTTCCATCCGAGGTCTCTGAGGGCCAACGGTGATGACCCCCGACCCTGGACACATACAGGGTCTCTGCAAGGCAGGCTGTCCAGGGACAGGTTGGGAGCTGAAAGGCCCTGAGAGACGCCTTGGCCAACCCCCTCGCTCATTTTGCCGAGGAGGGGACGTCGCACTGTCACCCAGTCACAGCTGGGACCAGAGCCCAGGTGTCCTGACAGGGCCAGGTGCTTCTCAGGACCATCTCTTAAACTAAAACTTTTTCCAGAAAGAGTCTAACATCCACAAGAGAGTGGAGCAGGTCTTTGCTGCACTCAAGTTCTGCAGCTGCTCTTTCTTCCTCTCCTGTGTTGCCCCCAACTTTTCTTTGGCAGCTCTGCCCTCTGCATCTCTTCTTTCAGAAGCTGCCTGGAAAGCTGGCGAGAACAACAAGACTTGGGTTCAAGTCCTGGCCTTCCCTTTGCCGAAAGGCCCCGGGCAGGTCCCTTAAGCGGTTGGATCCACCATTTCCATTTTATTTCCATTACAATGGAAATAATATCAACGTCCACCTCACCGTCTCGCAGCAAGACTCAAGTGGAGTTATAGGAGCACAAACGCTTGTGTTTATATTTGTCGAGCACTTGCCACGTGCCATTCACAGATCCTTGGCCTCATTTACACGGCTTATGTCCTGTAATCCTCACAGCAATTCTGTGAGTTATATAATTCGCATTCTATAGAGAGGCACACTGAGGCTCCGTGAGGTGAGGCAAGGCCCAGGGTCACACAGCTAATTGGGATCAACCCACATCTGTCCACGTCCTTAACTGGGTTGTCACAGTGACCTCCCTTTAATAGGCCCTTAGCAAACAGGGGCTTAAGGGATCAAGGACCAAAACAATGGAGGTCAAAGCATTGCCTGTCCTTTCTCAGAGCCTTCACAGGGGGAAGGAGGTGGGGCTGAGGCTGACCAGCTCAGGATTCCTATTTCCCTCAATACCGTGGGAATGAGGATGATGCTACTGGCAAGGTGGTGGTGGGGGGGGGTGGGCTCCCACAGTCCGAGACGATGAAGTTCCCGGGTCTGGCCGCGGGGTGGCGCCGTGGACCGACACAGGCGCTCCCCCAGGTCCCCGGGAGAGGAACCTCAGTTCCGCCTCTGACACGTCCGCGGATGGAGATTCAGGAAAGCAGGCCCCGGAGGGGCCTTCAGTTTTGTTGTCCAGCGCTGCAGCCCGGGAACCAGGTGAGCTTTACGCTCCTTTGGATTCAACAGGGTTTGAGGAGCTCTGGCCACAGACTAGGACATGGGCTTTGGGAACCCGGGGGCATACATGACCAGGTCTGTCCCTGTCCCCTAGGAATTCACAGTCCACCTGGGGAGGCAGACACGGATACCGCTGGTCCCTTCAACGTGAATACAAAAAAAAAAACAGGACAGTTTTTTATGGCCTTAAAAAAAAAAAAATTAAAACTTGTATTTTCTTTACCACCAGCAAATGAGAACTTCATGCTTTCCCAGACTTCTGCCAGTCCTGCCTGCTCACTGGGAGTGACCCATCCCCATAGGGAGTGGAATCTGGGAATCCCAGGGCTTAGATGAATGTTCTAAAGACCAGTAATGGGCCTTCCTTACTAAGCACATCCCACCATTCATGACCAAACCCATCTCACCTGGGGCAGGCCTCTGCCTCTTCTAACCTGGCAAGCTCTGGTTCTTCCTCAGAGAGCTACCCATCTACCCTTTTGGTGTCACTTTTCCTGAATCCTCCAGAATGAACCACTCCCTCCTGTGTATTGTGTGCCCTCCAATGACTGGACATTCGCCACGTATAGTAATCTGTCTGTTTCCAGGTCGGCCCTGCTCGACTAAAACGTCCCTGAGGGCAGGCTTTTGGGGCTTGAATCTCTAGCATCCAGCACAGTTCCAGGTAGGTAGAATGTGCAGTTTAGGCACTTGTTGAATTTGAGTTACTTGAGTGAGACCACACACAGGATTTCTTTTAACAGTGATTATCTAGTTCAGTCCTAACAACACCCTGTACACTTGGTATTATCTGCATTATTTTAGAAGTGAGGTGATGCGAGTTGCTGCAACAGGTCAACCCTGAAATCTAAATGCGTAACACGCCAGAAGTTATACTTCACGTCACAGCCATGGCCTTCTTCTACCTCAAAGCTATTCATCTAGAATACATCTTTCCAAGACTGCTGCTCTGGCTGCTGTAATAAAACATCGCAGACCGAGTGGCTTTAACCGTAGACATTTATTTCTCACAGTTCTGGAGGAATGGAAGTCCAGGATCAGGGTGCCAGGAGATTTGGTTCCTGGTGAGGACTCTCTTCCTGACTTGCAGACGGCCACCTTTTTGCTTGTGTCCTCACATAGGAGAGAGAGAGAGAGAGAGAGGGAGAGAATGAGATGTGCTGGTCTCTCTTCCTCTTCTTAGAAGGACACTAATCCCATCATGCGGGCCCCACTCTCATGACCTCATCTAAGCCTAATCACCTCCCAAAGGCCCCACCACCAAATACCATCACACTGGGAGTTTGGGCTTCAACATAGGAATGTTGGGGGAACACAAACCTTCATTTAGTAACAGCTTCCACTACACAGACACAGGGGCTGCCCTGGACCAGAAGTGTACCCACCTATGAACTGTGCTCTGATACAAGTCCTAAATATGAAACCACCTCTATAGACACAGAGAGTCTGCAGAACATTGTGTGTCCCAAAAGAAAGGACTTGTGTAAAAGAATCTGCATGTTGGGAAATTAAAAGGGCTGCATTTCTTAAAGAAGCTATTTTTCCCCATTGTTATTTAGCAAAGTGTTATGCTTACGACAGAAGACAAAAATGAGGTTTTGGGAGAAAATTTGCAGAGCAGCAGACAAGCAGGTGAAAGCAAGGATGACACAGAGAGACGAGGATGTTCTCTCTGTTTCTGAAGATAACAGAGTTCTGGAGACAAGCCATTCCTGGGCGGTTTACAGAGGGAGCAGCAAAACATCATCTCTGCAAGATTTAGCTTGAGCACCAGAGACAAAGGTTTTATTTCTGATAATTCTTTTGCATATATATAGAAACAGGAGAGGCAGGAAGAGGGGGTGACTATACCTCCCCCTCCTCGCGGCTTTGTGCTGCGCCCGCCTTGTGGGTGTTGATGGCTGACGTAGAGGTTAAAAGCGACATCTGGGAGGTTACCTGACGACATTTTGACGTTACAGAGACTGGAGGTGACACGTCTTTGTGGGAATTAAGATACTGGGGCCAATTATAAAAATAAACCTGCCTTAAAGGGAAAAAAAAAGAAAAGCCAAGGTTTTAAACCCTCGGTGTTGATTGATCCCCTGTTCCCTATCTCAGGAGAGGCCTGAAATTAGTGTCTGGGACACAGAGACATTCCTTCACCCTGGCGTTTCTGGCCCGGATCAGGCGATAATGAGATTCCCTGGGAGCTCTGGATTTCACTCCAACAACTCAATCCAGTTTGATAAACATTCCTGGAGCAAGTGCTGGGGGCCTGGCACGTCTCTGGACACTCAGAACACAATGTTCTCTTGGTTTCTGCCTGCAGGGAGCATGCAGTTTGGTGAGAGAGAGAACGCATGTACTGTAATAACTGGAAGACAAAGAGGGGTGAGACCCTGTGGAAGGGTGTATGCGTGTGTGTCCGTGCGTGTGTGTAGAGGGTGCGTGGGGAGTGATGTGGGGAGTCTTCACACCAGCCCTTGGAACATGGTACCACTTAGCTCTGACGGGGAGGAGCACAGACTAAGGCACACGGGAGCTCGCTCAGCATTGCCCGAGCAGCTGATCCCTGATGGGAAGTGCACAGAAAGGTTGGGAAGGAGGCTGGAACCACGGCCAAGGCCACCCTGCATCAGCAACACCTGACTGCCCTTGGCCACCAGAAGCTCCCCATAAGCACCAGCTGAGGAAGCTGCATCTTGCAGTTGGGCCATGGCTGATGGGAGTGGGAGAGGGTGGAAGGTGACACAACAGTTTGCAGTGGTGGGCGTGGCTCAGGGATGGGGGCTTGGCCCTGCGGGGTCTCCCACAGCACCCAGGCAACAGTGGCCGGGCAGCTGCCTGAGGGAGAAGGAAACCACGGTCATCAGCAGCGGCTGCACTACTGTTCGCTCTCCTGTCCAATATCTCTCTGCCTTGTGCTGGAATCACACCAAGTGCTTTCCATGTGGAGCCTAGAGTTGGGGAGCCCAGAATGACAGCCCAGCTCACCCCTCTGGCAAGTTTCTTGTCTTCTTTCATCTCAGTTTCCTTATCCAGAAAGTAAAGCAAATAATGACAAATACTGGTTGGCACATTCTGTATGTCAGGTGGGTAGTTTCTGAGCTGGGCTGTTAGCCATGAAGCTGTCCTGCCTCATGCCACCCTGCTGGGGTGTAAGGAGGGTAGAAGGAGGTCACGAGGGCCAGGGAATTAGCACCTGGCACACAGGGACTCCTCAGTGTACGTTACTGTTATGGACTGAAAGTTTTTGTCCCTGCCCGCCACCCTCCCATTTGTATGTTGAAGCCCTAACCCCCAATGTGATGGTATTTGAAGATGGGGCTTTTGGGAGTTAATTAGGGTTAGATGAGATCATGAGGGTGGGGCCCTTATGATGGGATTAGTGCCCTTCTAAGGAGAGACACCAGAGTGCTTGCTGGCACTCTCTCCACGCTCACACAAAGAGGAGGTCATGTGAGCACACAGCAAGATGGTGCCACCTACACACCAAGAGAAGAGGCCTCAGAATGAAACCTACCTCACTGACATCCTGATCTTGAACTTCCAAGCCTCTAGAACTATGAGAAATAAGTATCTGTTGTTTAAGCAGCCCAGTCAATGATATTTTGTGAGGGCAGCCCAAGCCAACAAAGACAGTTACCTAACTTAATCTTGAATCCCCAGGTCAATATCATTAGACCCACATCCCAGATGAAAAACAGAGGCAAAGGAATTTTAAGTAATGAGATCTGGGCAACACAGCTACACAAGCTCAAGTTCTAACTCAGGCTTGGAACCAGAGACCCATGTACCCCAACTCGGGGAGATGACTTGATGTCACAAAACATAATGTGCTAATTGGCTTCCAAGAGAGCTTCCAGTGACCTTTATTCCCAGGTATTCATACCTTGTGTAGCCCCTCTCCACACTGAATCAGGGCTGGCCTGTGTGGTGAATAGACAGTGGTAGAAGTGACGATGGATGACTTCCAAGGCTATGTCAAAGAGGCATTGCAGCTTCTGCTTTGGTCCTTGGATCACCTGCTCTGGAGGAGGCCAGATTCCATGCCAGGAGGAGACTCATGCAGTCCTGTGGAGAGGCCTACATGGGCGGGAAGAGACCCCAGACCAACAGCCCAGCACCCATTTGCCAGTCATGTGTGTGAACTACTTTGGAAGTGGACCCTCCAATCCCAGCCAAGCCTTCAGATAGTTACAGCCTTGCCTGGAACCCAACTGTAACTTCATGAGAGAGTCTGAGCCAGAATTGTCCAGCCAAGTGGCTCCTAAATTCCCTACGCACAGAAATGATGAGAGAGAATGGATGGCTCCTGGTGTTTAAGTGTCTAAGTTTTAGAGTGATTTGTTATGCAACATTAGCTAACTAATACAGACAGGACTCAAAGGGTAGAATTTCAGACATTAAGACCCTTCCTAGAACTGAGCTGCCCACTCTTGGAGCAAGGCTGATGCCATGCGGTCTGGGAGCATTTTAAAATCACCTTGCGGGCTTCCCTGGTGGCGCAGTGGTTGAGAGTCTGCCCGCCGATGCAGGGGACACGGGTTCGTGCCCTGGTCCGGGAAGATCCCACATGCCGCTGAGCGGCTGGGCCCGTGAGCCATGGCCGCCGAGCCTGCGCGTCCGGAGCTGTGCTCCGCAACGGGAGAGGCCACAACAGTGAGTGGCCCGCGTACCACAAAATAAATAATAAATAAATAAATAAAAAATAAATAAAATCACCTTGCTGCCACATGTGCTCCATATTGTTGCCCCACTGCTAGCCCTCCCCTTCGTGGCCTCGGTGCTGCTCTGTGCTCCCCACGCCTGGGTGTTGCCAACATTCCTTAGCGGCTGCTCCAGTGCTCAGCACTGCTAGCACAGGCGGCTCTGCTTGCTGTCAGCGTTCTGCCCCCGCCCCCAGGCCAGCTGGTTTGGGTGAGGAACACAAGGCAGCAGATGACTTTCCTCCTAAGTCCCTCAGAGTCTCCATCATGGGCCACGACTCTTCTGGAATAAAGGACTGAGATCAACGGGATTTTCTGCCTGGAATCTGGAGGGCAGGGCTGCAAATGTTGACACATTTTTAAACATCTTACAAGAGAAATGAGTTTGTGCTCCTCCTAAGATGTTCTAAGCAAAAGAACCTACCCAAGCAGACAGCCAGGGCCTTGGGGCAGGGACCCTGTGACATTCCTCCCTTTCTCTCTTTTGTTCATTTGTTCATTCATTCCTTCCACAATGACTTGTAAGTCCTAAGCACTCGTGAGCTGGCAGGAACAAAACAGTAATCCCTGCCCTCAGGGGAGTTTACATTCTGGTTGGGGAAGTGGACAATTACCCAAATAAGTAAAAGAGATTCTGTTGAATATTTGCTAGCAAGAGGTTCTGTGAGGGAAACGCGAGAAGAGAAGGGGAGAGCAAATCAGGAGGTAGCTACAGTTTCAGCCTGCAAGCCAGGAAGGCGTCACTGAGCAGGTGACATCGGGTAAAGGCCTGTGGGAGGCGAGGGCTGAGTCCGGTGATTCCAAGGGGAGGAATGTCCTAGGCAGAGGAGCAGTCAGTGCAGGGGCCCTGAGGTGCAAGTGTCAGGAGTTTTCAAGAGACAGCAAGTGGCCTGTAGGGCTGGAGCAGCGTGAACAAGCAGGGGAGTCGTGGGGACAGGCCACGGGGGCAGGGGGAGGGCACGCACTGCAGCTCTTGGGCATAGGTGTGTACACTTCTGGTCCTGAGCAGCCCGCGGAGGGGGAGGGGGGCGGGCTGGGGCCTTGAGCACCGGAGCTTTTTATTGCAGAGGCCCCCTGCCTGAGTTTGCTTCTCCTCATGTTCCTGGTGGCTCTAAAGCTCCAGTTCCCATCCACTCAGGCAGGGCCTTCAACTCCTCCCTCCCAAGGGGACATCAGGTGAATACATACACCAGGCCCTTAGCCAGGGTCGCAGGTCACAGGTCCTGTCCCGGACATGCACTCCCTGAGGGCCACTTGGAGGAGCCTCACCGCTGCTCTGTTGCTGCAGCCCCACGTGGGAGCATCATGTGGCAGCCGCTGAGTCCGTGTAACCCTGGCAGCTGGAGCGACACAGGATCCATGAAGGCGAGGGAGAGAGGCCACCTGCCTTTGTCAGTGACAACTTTGGCAACTCTGTGCACAAGCCACGCTGCCGTGGGACCCAGGTAACCTAGTCTCCCGACCCAGCAGCATTGCCGGGGCTTGGTGCTCACCTATCTGAGCATCAGAGCCAGAAGCCAGGACCTGCTCACGCTTATCCTTCTTTTGCCCAACGTGAACTCCGTCCTCCTTTTCAATACAAAAAGTCCTGGATTCTGGTGGGGTTGGAGGTGATGGAGTGCTGTCAACACCTGCAGCGTCCGAGGGCCAGCTGGCCAGATGCCCCGGGATCTCTCCCTTGGCCATTGGCGTTACTGCCCTCTGAGATCCTGTCCATTCTCTTTCCTCTTGTCACACTGCATGTCCCCATGACTGGTTTGCACCTCTTGGAAGGTGGCTACTGGGTCCTGTTCTCCTCTGTAGGTCCTTCTTGTTTCTTCAGCGCCTACCAGTGTTTTGGGCCCTGGTGGACCTTCAATTTAATGTTTAATCTTGGAGTCACGTAATACGTGCTTGGTCACTTCTGGATATAGCCGGAGACAAATTTGTCGGATCATCTTCGACACACTGGGTGTTCTCTTTGTGTGCTTGTGGTTTGCACATTATACATGTCGTGTGGATGCCGATGACAACGTGGTCTCCGCGTCCCTTTCCTGAGCAATTTCCAAGCTGGGCTGTTATCCTTGTGGCTCTTGTCTCCTTGCTGTTGTTTTCTTCTTTATTCCTCAGATCTCATCTGAGATAAATCTTCAAGCCCTCCACCCATCCCAGAGCTGGTCTATGACTCACCAAGTCCCATCCTTGAGAACAAACAGGCTGTCCCAGCTCTCCCGTCTCCGCCCTCCATGACCCAGCGTTCTCTCTCCAGCGATGATGGACCTTTACTGCAGCGATGGGTCGGGGTTTGGTCTTGAGTTGGCGACGTTATTAAAAACAGATATAGTAATGTTCAAAACAGTGAGTCCCCCTGTCCAGTGATGGTTCATCATAGTCATAAAGCTAAACGGGACGATTAGGCGTCAACTGATCTCTGCTTTTAAAAGGCATGAACACACCTACGTCATTCCAGAGAGAAGGAATTATCTTTTACTTGTTATTTTTTAAAGACCTCCAGAGAGAGCTCAGCCTCCCGCAGAAAAGCACTCCGGTGATACAATGTTCCCTGGGCCATGCTGAGCTGAGTGTGCAAGCGATGTGCACACTCCGGGGTTTCTGCGACCGTTCCTGTCCCCACCACTCACCCTCCGCCCCCTTCTGCAGGCACAGGGTCTGAGACAAGGCAGCAGCCGATAGCAGAGAACAGAGAAGGGGGGGAACAGCTGGGCGTGTGAAAAGGCTGCAGGCTTTGGTGCCTGGATTCAATACCACCTACCATTGACTTGCTCTGTGACCTGAGGCGAGGCTGATTAGAATCCCTGAGACTCAGTCCCCGCCTCTGTGACAGCGGGGAGTAATAACTGGTACTTTGCAATGCTGGAGGCTGGAAGTAATATATGTAAAGTGCCTCCTCCCATAGTTAGCTGCTCCACAAATGCCTACTAGTATTGGGGATAGAGAAAAACGATGCCTAGGTGAGGCCGTGGAGACATTGGGAATTTGCGGTCTGCATGGACACACTTCAGTCAGGGGTGAATCCTCCTGTGAGTCTCCACTGCTCACAGCATGGGGCTCCCAGGGAAATCCTGAGGCTGTCTGCTGAGCTGGAAGGGGTGCTGGTCCCATGGGCATCCTGGGTACTTCCAGCTGACTGGCCAGTGCATCCTCACCCCAGGTTGTGGAGGTCATGGGCCCACATCTGTGGGTACTGTGGGGGGTGATACACGTTGCCTGACTTGACAAGAAGCAACCTGTCCCTGGGCTGTTGGTTTCCATGGCAGCACAGGGGAGAGCAGCCAAGCAACCAGGCAGTTATGCTTGAAAAAAAAAAAAAAGCATGATTTGGGAACCTAGGGACTGTCATTGCTCTGTGTATGCAAAATACAGAGATTCGATTATGAAACAAATGTTTATTCAGAATCTACCACATACCAGGCACATGGGATATATCCGTGAGCATAACAGAGATCCCTGTTCTTAAGGAGCTCACAATGTAGCAGGTAGGGGTGGAGAGGCAGACAATGAACAATAAGCGTGAGAAATACATACGTTGTAGAGTGTTTTAGGAGGTGAGCCGTGATATGAAGAGAAAGAGGTATGGGAACTAAGAGTGCTGGGTGGAGGCGGGGTGGGTTGCAATATGAAATAAGGTGGTCTGAGTAGGTCTGCTTAAGGAGGTAACATTTGAGCAAAGACTTAGGTTTCAGGATTAGCCTGGCAGAGAGATAGCAGCATGTGCAAAGGCCCTGAGGCAGGAGTGTGCAGGGGGGATCAAGGAGTAGGGAGGACGCAGGAGGGGGCTCTCGGGGCAGAGAGGTTGTGGACATCAGACCACATCAGGTCATCTGACTTGGGCTTTTCTACTGAATGGCCAGTTAGAAGTCTATGGTGATGATCTAGTGGGAGATGATGGTGGAGGCAGTGGAGGTAGAGATGAGTCCAGTGAATAAAGAGCTGTAGTTGAATACGAGAAATGGGACGGTGCACAGATGACTGTGACTCAAAGTGGAATAACCCGAGAGTTGCACACACACACAAATCAACATCAAATCAAATCAAATATAAAAGGGATTCTAAGGAGGGAAGGAGCACATCTGGCTGACAAAATCATAAGAGTCTTCAAGTATTAAGGATGGGCTTTGAAGGATGGATAGATTCCATCTGGGAGCAGGACCCAGAGGGCAATGAGGGCAGGCGTTGCATCTGGGCAAAGCCTGAAGGTGGGAAAGGTAGGGACAGAATCAGGCATTTTTCCATCTATGCTTCCTCTCCTGCCTTCCCCGGCCCACCCCAGAGCAGGCACAGAGCATGCAGGGCAGCAGAGAGAGTGGAGACAACCGGGCTGACTAGTGGGGAAGCTGGGGCGGTATTTCAGGTGGGAAGTAGGGAGGATCTAAAGCAAGGGCTGCAGCTGGGGGTCTGGGGAGACGGGAAAGGTGGGATGCTGACTGTCGAGTGACTCGCTGTTGGCCAAGGTTGGAGTCGGAGGTGGCCCTGAGGCCCAGCCGGGAGTGGGCAGCACAGGGGTGCCACTCAAAGGAGTAGTTGGTGCAGAAAAGAGGAGACGAGAGAGGCAAAGGCTTTGCGTTTGAACACACTGACAGCAAGATGTCTGGGGGGCAGTGGTCAGGCAGGGGCTGAAATGTCAGTCAAGGAGTTGTGACCACACTTGGCTCTCCGTTGATTTGCACTGATCTGTTTGTCGGGGGCTCCCAGGATCAGTGGAGAGACTGCAGGATCAGGTTGGGAAAAGAGGCGGCGTCCAAGTGAAACCAAATGGCTGGACCTACGGGCAAGGTCAGGCTTCTGGCAAACGCTGGATGGCGTCGCTGGCGCCTTTACAACTAGATGTTGGATGCCGCCCCTGCTGGTGGCGAAAGAATACACTTTAAACAGGCCCGTGCTCCAGACTCAACGTTCTGGGAGGAAGTATCAACTGCCAGGGCTTGGGGACAAGGGGTCTTGCCTTTCAGCTTCCAGGGTGGATGTGTGGGAAGGGTCTGCTTCCCCGCAAGGTTCTCACCATGGTCGATTCCCCAGTCACAGCACACGGGGCACATGCTGGGGGCTGAGGGAGACAAGAGTCCCTGTGTCAGTTTGCTAGGGCTGCTGTAACAAAGGACCACTGGGGGCATTAAGTCAGAAATGTATTGTCTCATAGTTCTGGAGTCTAGAAGTCCGAGGTCAAGGTGTGGGCAGAGTTGGCTGACTCTGAGGGCCGTGAGGGAGCCTCTGTTGCATGCCTCTCGCCCAGCTCCTGGTAGCCTCAGGCGTTCATTCCTAGACTTGGAGATGGCTGTCTTCTCCCTGTGTCTTCACGCTGTCTTCCCTCCATGTGTCTCAATTTCCTGTTTTTATAAGGACACCAGTCATACTGGATCAGGGCCCACGCTAATAACCTCATTTTTAACTCGACTACCTCTGTCAAGACCCTATTTCCAAATAAAGTCCCATTCTGAGGTAGCGGGGCTTAGGACGTGCATGTATCTTTTGGAGGGGGGGGGCACAAAATTCAGCCCATGACAGTCCCCTGCAGTAGCATGTGGGTTTGGCTTTTTGTAACGTCAATTCACTTCTCAAGAACAGGATGGTTTTCATCCTGATGGTTTTAGGAAGATATTTGTGTAATTGTCAATTTTTAAATTATGGAAATTAAATAAATCTGCTTTGCTGTTTCAATCATTCATAAGAATCAGTTAACAAGCTTCGGTTTGCTCTCAGCAATTTCTGTTGATAGGTTGGAGATGCAATGCGCTGCTTGCGGAGTGTCCCTGGCCGTGGGACAAATGTTTTTTCCATTATTAACTTTACTGTTGTGGGGCAAAAATCAGTCGGGACAGTGGGGCTGCCCTCCCTGCTTTTGGACGGAGAAAACATTTTCAGCAAGTGGGCTGCGTCAAGGGGCCAAATACCAATTCACAGCAGAGACCCGTCACCCCAGGCCCACCCGGGGGTGGCTGCTTCACCAGTCAGACCTTCTCCCCACACGTATTTGATGTCCCCGTGGTTTCCAAAAAAGACTCAAGTCGCACGTGTGTCCGGCCTGACGTCTGGGCGCTTCTGCTCCAGCCAGCTGTGTTAGCTTTTCCCGTCGGGTCACCTGCGCCTTCGCCGTTGACTCCGCTGTCTCGGGAGCATTCTTCTGAAGGAGGAGGTAGGGCCTTGGTGGTACCGGATCTCAGATCCCCTCTTTCCGCTGTCCCTTTACATGTGTCATCTGCTCTTTCTTCCACATCTTCCCTCTGGGCCCAGCAGGCCAGGGAAAAAGAGCTCTGCTCTATAAACAGGAAACTGGGGCATCAGAGGCAGACAAGCACCCAGCAATTGGCATCCCTCTAAACAGGGAGAGAAAAGGGAGATTTGGCAATGGACCGGGCAACCCCCCAAAATAAACATACGTGCAACTAAAGGAAGGGAAATGGCAACAGGGGAGGAAAAAACTCCTCACTTTCAGTGCCCAGATGTCCAGCGGGGCCCCTGGCCCGGGCTGAGAGCAGCAGTGCTGAGTAAACAGGAAACGCCAGGAATCTATTTTTATTTGGTGCTGTCTTTACTTTCCCTCGTTTCAGTGGAAAATGAGTCTGCATTCCACAGACTTCTGAGTGCCCAACAAATAGAAGCGGAGACAGTGCCAAGGCTAAGGTTCCTCTGCGCTGGTTTGGACCCGGTTCTCCTTTGCGGCGACCTTGGAAGGCTCGGCCTGGCAGGAAGCAGGTGGTTTGCTTTAGAGAAGACCCGCGGGAGGCAGCGGAGAGCGCCTGCGCCCGCGACAGATTTCTGTCCTCTCGGCAGCAGCCTGCTTCCCATCAGCCGCCGCCAAGGGTCAGCCCCGCTCCTGGCCAGACACCATCTCCGGGGCTGACAGCGGAGGAGGCCACGCCACAGGGAGAGGATGGCCGTGGCCGCGAGGTCTGTGAGGACACCCAAACTGTTCCTGGAGGCAGAGCGAACTTGGCCTAGGGGTGCGGCCAGATATGGGGCTGGTGGTGGTGGTGGTGGTGGGGCTGGGCGGGGGGCGGGTGGTGCATTGCGGAGTTTTGCCCTAAGGCCCACCTGCTCAGATCTGCAGACAGAGTCTGGAGACAGAGTCGAGGAATGAGGTATTTAAAGGGCTCTTTTGTGGTTGAGCTCCCTGGTTTTTTCCCTGTCTGTGTGACTGGGGGTGACTGATCTGTCTCCAGCTCCCCACGGCATCTCTTTCTTCAGCCCCTCTCTCACTCAGCAGATGCCTCGGACATCCTTAAATCACCACATTTCAGGATTACTACACCTTTAAAAAAACAAGGGGAGCTTCCCTGTGGCGCAGTGGTTAAGAATCCGCCTGCCAATGCAGGGACACTGGTTCGATCCCTGGTCCGGGAAGATCCCACATGCCACGGAACAGCTAAGCCCGTGCGTCACAACTCCTGAGCCTGCGCTCTAGAGCCTGCGAGCCGCAACTACTGAGCCCATGTGCCACAACTACTGAAGCCCATGTGCCTAGAGCCCGTGCTCTGCAACAAGAGAAGCCACCGCAGTGAGGAGCCCACGCACCGCAACGAACAGTCCCCACTCTCCGCAACTAGAGAAAAGCCCACGCGCAGCAACGACGACCCAACGCAGCCAAAAATAGATAAATAAAAACAAAAAACAAAGTTATGATGTCATCAAGCCTGGGATCTACCAGGGACTTCAGGTCATTTTCTTGGGCCCACCTTCTTCTGCCTCCTGTCTGAAGACTCCCATTGAACGGGTCTACATTATAATTTGAATAATCGAAGGAATGTCCTCTTGGTTTTCACGAAGCGTTTCTCCAGTGGGCTCATCCTTTCCCTTTCTGTGCCAGCAGCTCCATCTAACGCATGTCTTTTGGAAACTCAATGAGCCCTGGGAAAGTCAGGTTCTGGTGGTGGCCGGGCACAGATATGCTCTGCAGCCAGCTGGGAAGGGCTTAGCTGGTGTGTAAGTGTGCTCATGGGCGGAGGTGAGCCTCAACACACCTGGGCCTTCCCGACACAGGCCTGGGCCTTGGCTTTCTCTTGGTCAGCCCCTCTTGAGTCTCTGCTTCTCTTGCAGAATCTGCTTACTTGCCTTCCTCTGCTAGCAGATTTGGCTTTTAGCTCTTTACTCCATGATTCCCTCTCCCCTATAACTTTAATTTACTAATAACCGGGGCTTGCTCATGGCCCTTAGCTGTCATTCTACCTTCACACCTTTCTAGGGAGCCTTCCAGCTTCAGCTCCCACTCCTAACTCCTTGGCTTTCTCCACGTCTCCCAATTCAGGTTCTGGAGGGCGCAGCTCTGGTTGACCCAGCTCATCCTCCTCTGGGCACAGCTTTTGTGCCCACAGGCCGTCTCAGTGGTCACTGTCTAGCCTACGACCCTGCTGCACTTGGTCATTTCTCATAGGACCTGATGTGCCACAGATGCAAACCTGAATTCGATCATTATTGCTTGAATGTTTATCATGCCATCTGATATCACTCGTGAATGACTAAGAAAGATACAGGGGAAATGTCTTTAAATTCCGATAGACGAGCTTTTGAAAAGACACCGATGATGTCCTTAGGTACCCCCCACAGCCCCAGAAATGAAGTTAGTGCCATCAATTTACTTCCCAAATCGAGTCCAGATTCTCGAGTCTCTATCAGAGCTGGCCACTCAAGGCCTTCTTAGCTGCCTTTCTAGTCCTATCAATCTGTCTCCCTCTTCATGTGACCCGCGTTCCAGATGTTTCCCAAGCTTGCTTTGAGCTATGCAGCTTCTCTTTTGCTCGCAGGTTTCCTCTAATGTCCAAATTCTACATGTGCTTCAAAGGCCAGCTCAATACCTGTGTTCCTTTCCTGTGGTTGTCCCAACAAATTACCAGTGCGTGGCTTAAAACAACAGAATTATATTCTCTCACAGTTCTAGAGGCCAGAGCTGAAGTCAAGGTGTCAGCAGGGCTGCGCTCCCTTCAAAGGCTCCAGGGGAGAATACTTCCTCACCTCTTCCGGTTTCTGGAGGCTCTGAGCGTTCCTCGGCTTGTGGCTTCAGGCTGTACGCTCTGTCTCTGTCTTCACGTGGCCTTCTCCTTTGGGCGTTTTTGTCTTGTCTGTTTCTTACAAGGATCCTCGTCTTTAGATTTAGGGACCACCCAGGTAATCTGGGATGATATCATCTCAAAATTCTTCATTGAATTACATCTGCAAAGATCCTTTTCCCAGATAAGCTCACATTCATAGGTTCTAGGAGTTAGGAGGCGGACATATCTTTTCGGGGTTGGGGGCCCCATTTGATCCACTATAATCCCCAATTCCCTTGAAGACTGTCACCTAGCCAAAAGTGACCCTTCTCCCTTTTGGGCTCCCATGCCCTTTATTCGAGACTCTTAAGGCCCTTTGACATTCTACTGTGCAGTTTAGATATTTTGGTACTAGTGGTAAGCGTGTGGGTTGCGGAGGCGTCCCGGGTTCAAATCCCAGCTCTGCCACCTACCAGCTGAACGGCACTTGTCAAGTTATCTAATTCCTCTCGCCAGGGTCAGGACGCAGTGAGGCGCCTGGGGTACACAATTTAAAGGGGCCCTTATCCACAGGGCCTGCAAGTGCAGGGTTGGCCCTCTCTCTACCCTGAGGGTGAGATTCCCATAAGCTTCCTTACATTTTGTGCCCTAGGTGCCTCTCTTATCTTACCCTAGTCCCTGCCCTGCCTCTTGCCCTGGTTTTTAAATCTGTAAAGTAGAGATAGTGACCTCCCTGAGAGAGAGAGAGAGAGAGAGAGAGATTATAAGGACTAAATGAACAGCAGAAGTAAAAGACTTACACAGTAAGGGCTCAACAGATGAAAGCTATCGGTTCTCTGACCAGACAGTAAGTTCCTGAAGAGCTAGTCTTCATGTCTAATTTGTTTTTATATTTCTAATAACTTTAAACATATTACACTGAAAATAGTATGTGATCAATTACGTTTGAGTACCTGAATGCGTATTTGCTGTTTGAGGCATGTAGTAATTGGGTTAGTGTCTATAACCAGGCAGGCAATTCAAGCTTCAAGTCCCTAGATCAAAAGTTCCTGAACTGATTCATTTCCTTTAGTTTAGTGTTCGGAAGATTTAGGTGAGGTGCGTTGGACGGAAGGAGTAGAGCCCAAGACTCAGAAAATTTTCGAGGCTGGTTTTCAAATTAGAACCATGAAGGAAGAGGCTCCAAAAGCAGGATGCGTGCATGCTGGAAGGATTAGCTTGCGTCTGGATAGCAGCAGCTCAAATGTGCAAAGTGGCTTGTGTCCATGCATGCTGGTCCTTCAGGAATGGCTGGGCTCCTTCTCCGTTATGCGTTTGCCAGCTCCCTGGGAAGCAGATTCTTTCCTGGAACACGGAGACTATCTTGCATCTTGCCTGGAACTCTGTGAAACTCCAGCTGCGTGCACCCCAAAACACCACATTTATTTGATATTGGGATTGATAGTCCTCTTTTACATTGCGGTTGGGACTCATTAACTCTCAATAAGGACCGACACTGAAGGCGGAGTTTCCTCCTTTTGTAGCCAAAAAAAAAAAAAAAAAAAAAGTTTCCTTGGATGGGCCACAGCTCCTGTAACTGATTTGCTCTCCTGGCACAGGACAGCATGTTGTGTGGTACCCTGAGGCTGGTGAGAAAGGGGAGAGACTCAAGAATTCCTGGGTGGGAAGGTTCTTCCCTGCATTTACCACAATTACTAAAACACTACATTTAATAGCCCAAGACTGGTCTATATTTGCATGGAAACCACATATATGTGGAATTTTATTTTTTTACTTCAAGATGGCCATAATAAGAGCCAGACGGTTGATGAGTCTAACAATTAGAAGCAGCTTCTAAATTCCCCACACAGTCATGTTGGGTTCAATTCTGAGATCTTGTTCTAAAAGTTCAAACTGTGTCGTGTTTATCTAGCAACCTCACTAAAGCACTCATACTGGCTGGTGCCAGACATGTGCATTAGGTTTGCAGTTGCCCAGTTCAAGGACTGCTCTATAACCAGCCTTGGAATTTAAATAAAGCAGTCTGGAAGGGTGTTGGAAAGGTTCATTTTAATAACTGGTTATATTTACGTCCATAATATCACTATTAAATTGGCAAGCAGGAGGCAGCCTTCGGTGTGGCCGAGTGTATATAGTCACCACCCCTGGATGAGCTGTGTGCTTTGAAACAAGGAGCATAAGGAGGTTCTTGGCTTCAGGAATTTGGCTCAATGCTTCTATCCATTTGAGCCATGTCCACCATTGCACCTGCTTCTTCTGGAGCCAGACTTACACATTATCACCATTATTCTTCAATAGCACTGAAATTGCACTAATGTATGAAATCTGTCTCTTCCCTTTCTTTCTCTGGCACAAACTTGAATCTCCAGGAGCTTGTGGGAATGGGTTGGGGGGTTGAAAACTACATTCTGGAATCCCTGCTTGAGACATTTTTTTATTATATTGTTTTCAAGTGATTCTGGTGACGAAAGTAGTATAGTTACAGGGTAAGCAAACACTTAAACTGATAACAATCAGATGGTAAGGACCTCTGCTTTAATCTGCTACATGAGAGGTAACTGCTACTCATTTCTGAGGCAATTATCCACTTAAGAGTGTGGGATTGGAGAGGCCCTTCCGATACAGTCAGTGGTGCTCATAAAAGAACTGCTACCTTCAACAGAGAAGAATTTGGGCACCAGTGATGAACTCATTGCTTTCATTTGTATCTTACGTAAGCAACAAGATCCTAATGTAAATATCAGGACATGGCTAACACTCCCATTGTATCCAGTTTGTTTTTTAAACTCTTGAATGCCCAAGAAATAAGGAAGAGGCAGCACGGCAAGGGCAGAGGAGTCTAGACCAAGGGTTGGAAAACTATAGCCCACCAACTGGCCACCTCCTTCCGTAAATAAAATTTTACTGGGCTTCCCTGGTGGCGCAGTGGTTGAGAGTCCGCCTGCCAATGCAGGGGACACGGGTTCGTGCCCCGGTCCGGGAAGATCCCACATGCCGTGGAGCGGCTGGGCCCGTGAGCCATGGCCGCTGAGCCTGCGCGTCCGGAGCCTGTGCTCCGCAATGGGAGAGGCCACAGCAGTGAGAGGCCCGCATACTAAAAAAAAAAAAAAAAAAATTTTACTGACACCAGCCACGCTCATTTGTTTATATACTGTCTATGGCTGCTTTCATACTACAATGGCAGAGTTGAGTGGTTGCCACAGACACTGTATGGCCAACAAACCCCAAAATATTTACTCTCTGTGTCGTTACAGGAAGAGTTTGCAGACCCCCTGGTCTAGACAGTCAGATGAGTCAAGTGTTGGCTAAAGGTCCCCGACTCACAATGCCAAGAGAAGGACAGGGTTGGCTCTGGTTGTTGTCGTGCAGTGTGTAATTTAAAAAATCTTTACAAGTCAGTACAAGTAAATCTCCTATTCACCTTACTTTGGAGACGCAATATGGAAAGTAAAATTAGGTCTGAATATATTTTCTGTGTTACCTAAACTCCTGAAGCATTGCTGGATTGTGCAAATGTGCATGTCAACGTCATTTCTTACAACTTTTAAAAGATGCAAATGTTAGCGACCACTAAAGTATTGGCATTATGCTTGTCTCCGTGCAAAACTCTGCAACGTGCAAAACCACGTGCTATAGCTATAAATATAGTCCCACTTCAAGTAAAACTCTTCTGTCTAATTATTTCCCAAATCTTTGAAACCAGTTTTAAGAGTCACCAGAAATCTGTAGTTTAAGACACCAGACACATTTCTTAGCTGAGCCTTCCAATGCCAACATGTTGGACCAAGTTCAGTAAAACATGCCATAAATTATATGACTATGTTATTGGAATTAATGGGATACTTTCCACGATGGCAGGAATTGTTACCAGGACTTCAAAAGCCAGACATGGGCTCTAGGTTATTATTCATACATTGGTGATGGATTTGAATCTCACCTTTGTGGGCCAGTTTGGTTGGTCTGGTCAGGAATGCAGGTCATGACAAAGAACAAAGATAAAAGACCCAAAGCAGTTAAGACTATAGTTTCAATAGTTCTGAGTTAAACAACCAAACAAATGCAAGACAATTAGCTGGAATAATATTGGACTGGCCTGTCAGAAGTGATCTGAAGGTTTTGAAATGTCATTAAGGATGGGGCTTATTATTTGGTGTTGGTGATAATGAAAGCTAGCTCTTTTCTTCTCATTTAAATAGTAGGAGATCATAAATAATAACAGATATGATTATGGACTCTACCTGCAAATGTATCTTAGTAGCTATGTCACTATGGCAGCGGAAGAGCCATTCAGGGCATGGCAGCACCTGGGTTTCCTCCCTTGACTTAGGTTGGACCCCTTGGCTGTGTTCTATGTCTACAGATTTGAAAAGGCTGAAATCCAGTTCTCTAATCGTAACTGTTCTTTTACCTAGAAGAATTTTACTCTAAAGCTTGAAGTAATGCCTTGAGGAAGAAACAGAGTGTTAGTGAAAATATCACTAAGAACTTAAATATGATCTTTGAGACGTGTTAAAAGTTAAAACATAAAAACCCACTTGATAAATTATAAGATCTCAACAAATAGAGGCATAGTATATGAAGTTTGTCTTCAGTTTCAATTCAAGTATAATAGGATCGTACAGCTGAAGAAAACGTCACCATTCTATTACATTTTTATTTAAAAAATTGGTACTAATTCTTAAAGTTTTCCTTTCTTAAGCTTAAAAAATCCACCAGTCAAGGTCTTTTGATTTTGGTATACCCCATCATAGAATGGGGTATAAATTCTAATTTAAAGACACCCTTAATTTTCAAAGGATATTGGTGATACGCCTAGTTTTCAGAAAAGATGATTCACCACTCAATCTGGGAATAGGAAGGTGAAATGTTTTTGGGGAGGTTCATAAAAGATGTCTTAGGAAAAATGAACGCTCTCAAACCTTTGGTTTAGGAGCGAGGTGGTGGGGCTAAAGTGTCCCTTTAAAACAAAGCAACTGACCTTGCAAGCTGTATGGGAAAAGCAACCGATGTGTTCTGCAGCCAACTCGTGAACGCACATTTTTGTGTGACATTCCTGCTTGGGCAGCCAGGCTCTAATTAAGACCTAGCCAGTTCGATGATCACTAGGGAGAGGTCCAGGGTGTGGGGAACACTTCAAATCACATTCCATGCACACATTAGACTGTCAAAGCTTAGGAAGGCCCTGATAGTCCGTAGACATGGAGGTGGGGTAAAGGACTCTGAAACAAATGGGAGCACATGTCAGCATAAAATAGCTGCTGACACAAATTGAACATGTGCAATTTTTTAAAAGGTGGTATCGAATAACAGGCCAGCAGCCATCCCTCTCGGCATTTCAGACCTCTTTCTTCTCTCCACTCGGGCTCTTTGTGGAGTCACTTCCATCAGGCAAAGTTCCATAGGATAAGCCGTTTGAATCTGGCTGTATTTTGTGCAATGTTTGTTTCCCTGTGGAGATAAGAATCACAAAGAACCTTTTGAGCTCTTTCAGAAGAATAAGTCTTAATAATTTCTCCTCTATCTAGGCCACATTTTATTCCCTTGAAAAAATACTAGGTGGTCACCCTCTCAGTAGAAGAGATAAACGTCAAGGGAGAAAGGCCCACGGAACTCCACGCCCCTTGATGTGTCCTCATTGCTGTCCACATGACCGAGCCGTCTCCCACCCAGGCTCTACCATGCTGAGCACGGAAATCAGGTTGGATCAGTCAGGAGATTAACATGAAGCATGCACTCATCTGCAACCCTCTCTCCCCAGTGTTCTGTCTCCTTGTTCATGTTTAGTCTAATGCATATAACAACAGAGAAAAACAGTCTTTCCCAGTGGCTTCTAAAGCTGTTGCTGATCCTGTGTGTGGGGCTGTGTGAAATGAAAAATAGAGTTAAAAAGAAGTGAACTTTACTCCCTACCAAAGAGCCCCAACCATGCAAGGCATCTCTAACACACACCCTTGCCACGAATGCTGATACGATGGCTCGAATGCGAAAGAGAACACAGAACTCATAGGGCCATATTTGCTCAGCCATAGGGATGAGGCTTTAATGGTGTTTGCTTCAAAGGCTCGGTCCTAGCAGAATGGTGGAGGAAGCTGTGAGAACATCACTGCTGTTTGTCGAGAAACCTATTGGTCACCGCAGATCCCTAGCAAAACTGGAGACTGTTGGGGGTGGTAGGCAGGGGAGGAGGTGGGGACACGGCAGCCCATTTCCTTCGTTCTGGTTATGGCTTGTGTTGTCTACGTGACAGAAGCTAGTTATTCTCGGTGAGAGTGGAGAGCTGTTCATTCTTTTTCAGATTCTTTACCCATGTAGGTTATTACAGAATATTGAGTAGAGTTCCCTGTGCCATACAGTAGGTCCTTGTTGGTTATCTATTTTTTATATGGAAGTGTGTGTATGTTAATCCCAAACTCCTAATTTATCTCTCTCTAAACTCCTATTTATCCACAGGATGAATGAGGTAAGGAAGAGGGGAAGAAGCTCACGTTCAGGCGATCGAGAAGAACGTCTCTCTTGGCCCTACAGTGCACAGGCCACCTCCGTCTGAGCACCTGACTTTCTGGCCCTAGATGTTCCCTCAAAGGCTCTCCAAGCAACAAGGGTCTGTTCTTGCCACTCCTACTCCTTTCCCTACCCTTTTCCAATTTAAAGAAACCTAAAAAGGAAATTTGCAACATCACCCAAATCAAGAAAACAGGATCAGTTCTTTCCTAACCCCAGTGTTCTGTGCAAAGCCAATATTCAAATAAATGATTATTAACATTTACAGTTAAACTATCACCTCTGGTTTCATCATTAAATGTACATGTTTTTGAGGGTAAGAATTATGTTTTAGATTAATTTTTACACCCCAAATCATACCAGCAATGATTAATTTATAAGGATAAAATTTTCTATTCTAAATTAAGGAATATACAGTTTTACCAGGGACATGTCCAATATCAATGTAAGACTGTGGCAGACGTTCCTTTCCTCGATTTCTTGTGACCAAAACCACACCAAGGAATGACAGAAAACACCTGTAAGAATAATGGTAATAAAGAACACAAGATCACTGAAAGAACTCACAGTGTTAAATAACTGAATTCCATATTCGACATGATGACATACATTCCACTGGTTTTATTCTTTCTGTTTCTCATGGTAGGCTGCCTAGAACTTGTCTTAATTGCTGCAGCCAATAATATTTGTCCCCAGAACCAAGACCTGGGCAGCTTCCAATAAGTCTCTGCTTCAGGTTTTTACCATCTGGAGGCTAATTTAGGCTCTAAACCCTTTGGGTAGACACTAGGTCTCATTTTCTATCCATGCATGCCCAGACTCATTACTGGCATGCAACACGAGCAAAAAATAATTTATTCTTTAATTTTCTAAGATATTTTGTTGTCCTTGGCCATAAGAATAGTCATGGTTTCCAGATCCCAGAAGTTTAGCCTCGCCCAAAAATCTTATGAGATTGAATTCTCAAGATAGATGATTTTCTACACTGAAAAGAGTCTGGGCTCAAGTTTGCATAACAATGGTCATGCAGGATACCACATCAAGAAGCAGCTAAGCATTCATAGGGTGCCAGCTGGAACCAATGGAAGAATTGATACATTGGCGCTATTCTGTCAACGTTCTGCTCTCTGTTTGCCACAATGCCAGCAGTGACTGTCCTCCAAATCTCTAGGCAGGGTTAAAGCTGGGCACCCAGACACAGGAGAGGGATGGCATCAATCTGATGTTATTAGGTCCAAAGGTAGGGATCTGCCCCAGTCTCGGCCTTTTGTTCTAGGTGATCCTAGAGGCATCTGTGGTTCCCTGATTGAGATCTAACCTAGGGGTTCCCAAGGGTGGGGTAGGTCTGATAGAGTATAAAAATGTGGAGTAGCTACAAGGGCCAGTGGATTTACCTTGACTTTGTACTGGAACAGAAAATCCCCAATGTTTCAGAACCCTCAGAGAGATACTTAAATCACAAAGACCCTGAGCCCTGGGTAGGGTGTTAAGTTGAAAAATATGTTTCTTTTAGGAACTCGGGGAACTGAATGTTTCTTACATAATTTTCCAATTTTCTATGCCTCAGGTACAATGCCAAAAATCTCACATAAAAGTAATAGGATTTCACATACCTTACTTCTGAGACATTTACTCACCCAAAAAGATATATAAATATAGTGAGAAAAGTTGCACCAAGGAATTCCTTATAAAATATGATACCTACCGTAGAAATAGAAGATAACATTAATTTCAGGGTAAGAATATTTACAATAGCTACATATTGTTTTTCAAATTAATATATTATTTTTTCTAACTATAGTTACTCTTAAAATGCACATCCTGTAGTTTAAAAGTATTTGCATGCCATGCTAACATTTTCAGTGATTCCAAAAGAACACAGATTTGTAGACTTTATATAATGTAAGTATCATTATTAAAAAGTCAGCACCATTAACGTAACTTTTGCCAACAGAAATTTCTTATCCAGTCCAAGATTTGTCCCACTGGCATGTGCAAGAAAACAAAACTCGAGTGATATTTTCCACCTACAGTTTTAAGCCTGGGGTCAGCAAGCCTGACCTGTGCATCTGGGTGGACTCTGGGCCTTTGACACAGCGCTCGCACTTCAGGCCAGCTGCTCCCCATGCTGTCAGTCTTGGCAACACCCTGCGGTTTCTGGGTCTGGCACACGCTCATTCAGGCACTGGAGGTTGCAGATGTGCTACCCCAGCTCCATTTCTCACTGCCAACCCCTCTCCCATCTCCTTCATCTGGTCTTTCCTTCTGGGTGAAGGGAAATGTGGATGTGTCCTTTACTCTGATGAGCTTTTCTTCTCTCCTTGTTAGTCTCAATGATTTCCTCTTGGCCTATGGTCCCAAAGCCTTTGTAGACTTTTTACTAAATAAGTTATCTTTAAATTATATATTACTTGGAATCAAATTTTGTGTGTGTGTGGTGTTGGCCTTGTTACCCTGTGGACAAGTATTTATTGAGAGTCCTACGTGCCAGCCTCTGCTTAGGTGCTGCAGATACCACAGGGAACAAGACAGGGGCTTTCTCAGTCTGAAGTCCATCTCCTCACCTAGAGGATAAACTTCCTACAGGAATAAGCCATGTCCCATTCTGATGAATATTTGTTGAATGAATCAACACTTCTGAAGCACTTTTCCATGTTATTACACATTTCCTTGTGATCATTTTAATGTTTTCTTGTTATTCTGAGCTGGTGCCCCATAATATTCATTTCTTGAAGGACATTTTAAATTGTTTCAAACGTTTTGCTTTTGTAAAGTGTCAATAAACTTCTCTACATATTTTTTTCCCAGTATTTTAGGATTTTTTGTTGTTGTCACTTTAAGAGGAATTTCTGTTCAAACAGAGCAAAAACTAAAAAAAGTGTAGTAAAATACACATAACATAACATTTACCATGCTAAACATTTTAAAATTTCCAGTGCAGTTGTGTTAAGTATACAGTCGTCACTCGGTACCCACAGGATTTGGTTGTAGGACCCCTCCGCGGATACCAACATCTGAGGATGCTCAAGTCCGTTATATAAAATGGCATAATATTTGCATATAACCTACACACATCCTCCACAAATACTTTAAATCATCTCTAGATTACTTATAATACCTAATACAGCGTAAATGCTATGCGAATAGTTGCTATCATGCGGCATATTAAATTTTTGCTTTTTGGAATTTTCTGGAATTTTGGGGGGGGAGGGGATATTTTCTATCCACTGTTGGTTATATCCACAGATGCAGAACTGTTGATATAGGGCCAACTATATTCATATTGTTGTGCAACCAGTCTTCAGAACTTCTTATCTTGTGAAACTGAAACTCTATACCCATTAAACAACTTCCCCATTTCTGCCTCCCCCCAGCCCCTGGCAATCACCACTCTACTTTCCATTCCTGTAAGTGTGACTACTCTGGGTACCTCATGTAAGTGGAATCATACAGTATTTGTCCTTTTGTGACTGGCTTGTTTCACTTAGCATAATGTCCTCAAGGTTCATCCATGTTGTAGCATGTATCAAAAATTCTTTCCTTTTTGATGGTTGAATAACATTCCATTGTATGTATACATCACATATTCTTTACCCATTCATCTGTCAATTTATGTTGCTTCTGTCATTTGGCTACTGTGAATAATGCTGCTATGAACCTAGGTGTACAAATAATCTGTTTGAGTCCCTGCTTTCAATTCTTTTGGACATATACCCAGAAGTAGAATTGCTGGATCATATGGTAATTCTATGCTTAATTTTTTGAGGAACTGCCATAGTGGCTACACCATTTTACATTCCCACTAACAGTGCACAAGGGTTCCAGTTTCTTCATATACTTGCCAACATTTGTTATTTTATTTATTTATTTGCTAGTAGTCATCCTAATGGGTGTGAAGTGGTTTTGGTTTGCATTTTCCTAATGATTCGTGATGTTGAACATCTTTTCATGTGCTTGTTGGCCAAGCACAAGTACATCTTCTTTGAAGAAATGTCTTAATCAAGTCCTTTGCCCATTTTTTAATTGGGTCATTTGTTTTTTGTTTTTGAGCTGTAGGATCAAAGAGTGGAAACATTTTTAAGGCTCTTGATAAAAACTCTGAAACTCAGTTCTAGGAGGGAGGTACCATGGTACCCGACTCCACGAACGTGCCCGCAACACTTCAGCCTCGTCAGCATTGATTATTGAGATAAAAAGAGCAAAACGAAAGCTTTACTAATTTAGCCGGCAATATATGGTATCTCATTTCGTTTTAAGCTTTTCGTAAAAGCTATACTTTTTGATGGGGGCAAAGAGGAGAAGTAAGTCAAGAAGCTTCACCTCCATTCCACACTTCAGTAACATCAGGTGAACTATTATCACTCCCAGAAAGTTCCAGCTTCCCTGACTCATCAGTTACTTGCTTTGCTAAGTATTCAGATCCAGCCCTGTTGGGCCTCCTATAAAACCTTCTTTTCAGGGGAACTACATGTCTTACACATCTTTAGCACAGTCATCTTAATTATTATGCTGTACGTCACGCCTATAAATGTTTTTGGCCTTGCTCTTTTCCTTTTTCAATATTTCTAGGGCACACAAGTGTACAATCTTTTGTTACTTTCTTTTGTCAACAAGCATAAAATGCTAAAAAAAAATTAGATGTTTTCGGATATAATCTTTCTCTTTAAAAGTATGTTTCAATTTTGGGAAACAGAAAATGCATTAATTACATTAAAAAATTGCCCCCTGGCAGTCACCCTGTTTGCCATGAAATAAAAAAGATGTGTCCATTAGGCAACAGATAATACCTAATTACCTCCCAAATACATAAACTTTGCATTGGGAAATGAAGTCCCAGTATGACAAGGTAGTAAATACATCTAATAAGCCAATGAACTAAGGTATACCAGTACCAAACTTACAAATGATATACCTGAATCGACTGTATTTTTGTTTGGACCAAGTTTCAAATTTATACTTTTTTAACACTACTCTGTCTGACATATTTAAAAAATTGTCCATAGAAAGAAAAGAACTACAATAGTAGAAAAATAGAGGCCAGAACAGTAAAAGTAGTAGTTTCTGTTCTCATCTGTCTGGCCTTCCCTGGAACACTGGATTCTCGTTTGGATCCCTCTCTCTGATGCAAGTGGTGAGCACCAGGGAGGGAAGAGTTCATCGAACTGGGGATGTTTGGTCCAGAGACAGGACACAAGAGGACCTGCGCTTTGATTATCAGAAGGGCTGGCAAGGAGAAGACTCCAGAAAGCAGAACTAAGATGAGCATCTGGAATTCACAGGGAGGCTTATTTCAGTTCCAATACAGGGGAATACTATCTAATAATTAGAGCTCTCCAGATTATTAGAGTGATTCAAACCAGGACTGAACTGTCTCGGGGCACAGAGAGCACTGGGGAACATTCACACAAAGTAGAAGAACCTCTCCTAGAGGATGTTATGGAGGAAGTTCAGACACTGGGCGGTAGCTAGGAGGATGTGGGCTATACATTCCTTATAACCAAAATATTCCTTGATTTTCTCATTACTCTGAGGGAGACTTCATTTATGCTTGTTATGGGGATAGAATCACTTAAGCATAGAAAGCCAAAACTCACCTGCAATAATGGCACTGATTGTAAAGAAAGTATGGTTAATGGGCACCACCGTCGCCGTATTGTAGAGTTTTGTGGCTTGATTCAGGAGCCTAGAGCAGAAGGCACTTACTGAAGCTCTGTCTTTAAGAGACGCTCAACAATAAGTTAACAATAACATCGAGAAATGCATGTTCTTTAGCTACAACTACAAAGGGAAAGGAAGTGCAGTAAAAGGGCATTTCCAATCAGCAGTCATAGCTTATATGCATCTGATGTATGAGATCAGATGTCAGGTTTTACGGTCTGTTTAAACCAACAACAGTAACAATGAAAAGCAATTAATCATATTTGGAGGCCACAGAAGTTTGAGTTGGAAGCGATTCAAGCTGCTGGACCAGTATCACACTGGGGCTGATTCATTAGGATAGACTTTAGAACCTGTTAAATATCATATCGGGGAATGGTATAGCTATCCCTTGACATGCCACGTGCCAAGAAAGAAGATGGAGAAGTAAAGGAATGTTTAATGTTTCAAAAACAATGCTCAGCCCTCCAGCTGCAGAGCACATGTGGGAGCTCAGCTTCCCACTTTGGCCGCCAACATGGTTCAGGTTCCCACCTACACCGTGCAGCCCTGTCAGGGACTAGACCTTTTCTGAAGCAGTGCATTGCATTGACATCACCTGGGCACTTTGAAAAGCACTAGTGTTTAGGTCCTATTCTAGAGCAATTGAAAAAAAAAAATTTGTGAGTAGAGCCCAAGTGTTCCTCTATGTGTGTGTGTACATGCATGTACACACACATGCATGTACACAGGCATGTAAGTATATATGTGCATGTATACATATATGTACAAACAAACCTCCTCAGGTAATGAATTGTAATGGGAAGCCAGGGCTGAGAACCATGGTTCTACAGTTCTAGTGTGGTCACACAGTTCTAGGGTGAGAGGTGCAGGGACTGAAACAAGGGTGATAGGAATGTAGTTTACCTTCAGTTGTATCTGGCTTTTAAATTCGTGAAGCAGAGTTTAAAGATAATGATGCTAGTCAGTAAATTCTGAAAGCTATTGTAACTGTACCGATTAATTCAGAAGAGAGATGAAACAAAGCAGTTTCATGATTCAAGTGTTAGATACACACTTGGTCTTATAAACAAACAAAAGAAACAGTTTGTTTATGACAAATGAAACAGTGACAGAACATTGGATTTCTCCGGTAACACACTCCTTGTAACAGGGTCCATATTCAACCCGTAACAATTAGACTTGACTTCTAGCACCTAAGGAAGGAACCACTCTCCTCCAAAATTTGGGCTTTGACTTCCTGGCTGGCAGTGGGCTGGCGCTCCTGCATAGCATTTTGGGGTAAACAGAAAACTTTCTGGTGGACTCAGGAGAACCTAGCAGCAAAGGCAAAATCATGATGTGAAATGGAGGGGAAGAGAGTGGAGCAGATGGAGGTGGGGGGAGAGAAGAGCAGAAATTAAAAATGTTCCATATCACCGCTGTGAGGCCCCAAGAGATATGGAAAACAATCATTCTGCAATCCCGTGGGTGCAAGGAAAATTCTGGCTGAAGATGCAAAGTTTTGGGGAAAGGATTTCCCTCCCGGCCAAACGTCTGGTTTTGTCCATCTCTGGGCAATTAATGAGTATGAGCTAAGAAATGAAGGTGAAGGGTTCATGTATTTCCTATATTTAGAATGAAATCCTGGATGTGGACCTGCCCCTTTGATTTATTGCTAATGACAACCTGTGTGCGATGGATATTAATTACAAGCAGAAGAGCATCAGGAAAGTATCAAAGTGCACTTAGCTGGATTATGGCCACACTTTAGAACTCACAAAACATGAAGGCAATGCTTCGTAAAAACTTATTATTGGATGTGAAGGATAAAACCAGGGATATTGGCTGAGGATAAGCATAGACCCCTCACCCTTAGAAATCGGTTGCATCTAATTTTAATTATCATCTGAGGCCAATAAAGATTAATGCTCAGAGAAGCACAGGAATGTTGAAAGGGCGGTGAGTATGTAAGAGCTAACTTACTTGACTTGGAAAACACAAGACGCTATCATGATGATAAACATGATATAGAAGATGGGATAAGTTAGTTGCATTTTATCCGTCACAGAAAAAGCGATCATGCCTGAGACGGCTTTTACTGAAATAACAGTCAATGAGGCTGAAAAAGAAAACACAAAACACAAATAAAATACATATCTGAGATAGAATTACAAATAAGTATCTTAACTTTACATGGTAGAGTAGTAAATACCCCTATTATGCTTTAAGAATGAAGACTGCCCTGAGAGGTGTGTAGGGTAGGTTGTGATGCCAGCCAAGCAGTAGTCCTGTTGCTCAAGCTGTGGCCTTTCCATTTGCTTAAATCAGCTAAAGATCTGCTGTGTGACTGAGTGCTTATCTTTGGAGCAAGATGCTTATTTTCCAGCCCTCACTGTTGAAAGGATGCTGTGGAGGTTATAATTACTAGTAGATGGGAAAGGAAGAAAACAATGAAGGGAGGAGATAAGAAAAGGCAGATTGCCCATGTGACATTAATGGGAAAATAACTATTAAACTATACTGAAAAAATTTAAAGCCGAATAGATGAGAAGACTGGAAAGTGAAAAGCAACTCACTCCGTGAGTTTACTAAGAGTTGTACTAAGTCTACATGTGAGCCCTTTTGTTAGTAAACGCCTAGATGTTTTCATTAAAAATATTTTTTGACAAGGACGTTAATAGTAAGCAGGACAGAGCTGAGTATTCATTTCTCAGAGTCAACCCTAAATCTAAGATCTACATAAGCAATGTCTGTTTATTTTCTATGCTAAAAGAGGAACTTATCACTATGAGAACAAGTTTCTCATATGCTTCAAACAGCAATGAGGGAAAAGTGATTTGATAAGGTTATGTTAGAATGAAAGCAAGGAAGAATTTTCTGGAAACACAGTGTTTCTGTAGGAAGAAGAGAGTGTTTTCTTTTTGTCTTAGGTCTCTTGAAACTACTGTTGCATATAATTCCATAATTTAGCTGAAACCCACAGAAAGTTAAAAAATAATTTTTACATGAAATCAAATATCTGTAAGTCAAAGGCAGCGTGAAGAAGAAATACTATCTTTGATCTACTTGGTCATAATATATCTGAGCTTTATTCCTTTTAGCTTTTGAAAAGGATATATATATATATATATATATATATATATATATATATATATATATATATAATGTTTAAAATAGCAGGTGATGGCCAACTAGGAAAAGCCTAGTTTTCTAAAAAATAAAAATATACTTTGACTTGAAGGTTACCAGGGCACACTTCCAAATTAGACATTTTCTTTCTGTTAAAAGTCATAATTAACAGAGGAGACCAAGTGATAAATTCTAAAAACAAACTCCCAATCTGAACAAAGAGGCCCTTACAGCTGGGCCCTTCTTCACTTTAAATGTTTTTTGACTTGGTCATTTTACATATTTTCTATAGATTATGAAAATAGTCATATTTTAGCTAATCTAGAAATGGAAAATATCTATAGACATGTATGTCACTTGATGGTTTAAGTTTATAAGGTTAGCTCTTGAGGGACCTTGATTTCCTCCTAAACACTTGGCTTGAAATTAGAGCACGGTGTGGTGATGGGCTTGTGGTCTGAACAGCCAGGTTTCCAAAAGAGATCATTCATGGAGTAAGAGTTGAACACATCGTTCCCTTCGCCTCAGAACCTCAGGGTTGCAAAGCCCACCTAATTCAACCACCATCTGATGTTAAATTTACTTAAATACAAAACAAAAACAAAACTAGAATTCTTTATTAAACAGCTAAACCAACTATCAGTTGCTAGAGTTAATCACTATATTTTCAAAGCACGCACAATCACCACCTGATTAATCACTGTTTATTGTATTTCTAAGCTGGTGTTGAGTACTTCCAAGTTTTTTTGAGGGCGGGGGTGGTTAATGAGGATGGGTGGGAATACCAAATTGTAATGCAGTATCATTCTAATGCTGTAGATATAAAAGTAGAAAGTACTTAACATATGCACAGAAAAAATGGCTAGAAGAAACTACATCAAGATACTATCAGTGGCTATCTCTAGACAATGGGATTATGAATAAACTTTAAACTCATTTTTTAAACTATAAAATGTATACATGCCCATTTACAAAAATATGGAAAATGCAGAAAAGTCTGGAAAGAAAAATAAAAATCACCTGTAATCTCAACACTCATCCCCAAATCTTTTTTTTTTTTTTTTCCCTGCGGTACGCGGCCTCTCACCGCTGGGGCCCCTCCCGCTGTGGAGCACAGGCTCCGGACGCGCAGGCTCAGCGGCCATGGCTCACGGGCCTAGCCGCTCCGCGGCATGTGGGATCCTCCCGGACCGGGGCACGAACGCGCGTTCCCTGCATCGGCAGGCGGACTCTCAAGCACTGCGCCACCAGGGAAGTCCCCCAAATCATTTTTAACATTTGAGACTCTTTGTAGTTATTTTTCTATCGCTAAGCACAAATATATTATAACATGTGAATCATACAGTATATACTACTTAGGAACCAATTTTCCATCACCATTAAGTATTTTCTATGCCAGTAATTATTCTTCTAAAGTACGATTTTTATTGGCTGGAGAGTAAGCCTTTGTATGAATGGGAATGCCTTTTGGGAACTCCTTACTCTTAGATATTTTGATTGTATCCATTTTTTTGGTATTAAAAATGAAACTGTGATGAATATCCTTGAATACAAATCTTTGTATATCATTCTGCCAATTTCTGTAGGAAAATCACCTAAAGGGCAATTACTGTGTTGACAGCCACTGTTCTTCTGAAATCTATTGGTAAACTATCTTCTACAGAGGACCAGACACACTCCCATAATATCATGCTGCAGTGCTCAATTATATGAATTTTTATATTTTATATTAAAATATTTTATAGTTTCTTTTTGTCTTTCTCTGTTTTCTTAATTCTCAGCAGTAGACACGTATTACTTTCATCATTTTAACAGTACGATTTTTGCCCAACATGAACTATGCTGACCCATGTTTAAAAGTCAGCCTTCTCAGTTTATTCCTAGTTCTTCCTCAGAACTGATTCTTGGGTTTATTTATCGATCCATTGCTTTTCTGCCTTCTATTTCATTAATTTTTGCCTTTATCTTTACTAATTGTTCCTTTCTGCTTGCCTCAGCTTTATTTCTGTGCTTTTTTCCCCTAACTTCTTGAGTTGAGTACTTAATTGACTTACATTTAAAGCAATGAATTTCCTTCTGAATACAGCATTAGTCATAAACTATAGGCTTAATATTAAGTGTTTTCATAATAATTTAAGAAATATATGCTGTAATGAAATCGTGGTTTCTGCTTTGGCCCAGCTGCAGTTTAAGCATAGTGTTTAACATTCCCAGGTGGTACGGTTTTAGTGGTTCTATTTTTGTTATTATTTTCTGTTTTTATTTCACTGTGATCTGAAAATGTGGTCTGTACTATTTCAACTTCCTGGAATTTATCAAAAATTTCTTTGTGGCCAATTATAAGATCAGCTTTTGTAAATGTTACACAGGCACTTGAAAGAAGGTGTATCCTCTGCTTTCTGGATTTAGAGTTCAACCTTAGAGCTGCCAGATCAAAATTAAGCATTCAGTTTCTCTAATTTTACAGATTTTTCTGTCTCCTTATTTCCCTGAGCTAAGAGAAGTCTCCTACTCCTCTTATATTTATGCTAATGTAGTTTCTGAAATAGCTGCTGCCCAGTCTACTGAGGGCCCCTGTCCCCTGATGCCTCCTCCTTCCAAGCCCCAGTCCTACCCTGATTAGCAACTAAATACTAATAGGGGAGCCTCCAGGATCCTCTGTTGCATTTACTGCTTCTGCCTTGATTTTAACTTAGATGGTAATATAATGACCTTCTGCTTTCTTTTACTTTCAATCTGAGTTACCTTGTTTAGATGAAATTGATGTATGAAGTCAAAATATTTCACAACCAGCAGAGGCCAGTCAGAAAGGGTGATGTTTCAATAACCCTTATAGAGCTGAACCAGAGGAAACTGGCTGAATCCAATTTCAGAATCTTTTTCAAAATCAATACGGGAATTTTTCTCAAGTACAATTTGGAAATCTTTCTTTTTCACTTGGTAAACTTACCCCATTTACATTTATGATCAAAGCTGATATGTATGGTCTTAATTCTGTTATCTTACTTTCCTATTTAAAATTTCCTTTATTTTCAATATTTTCCTACATAATGTGCATCTTTTCTCTTAGTTTGCTTTTGTTCTCCCTACCTGGTAATTTGGAAGAAAAAAATATAAAGTTTCTTTTCTGTTCTTTTGATTAACCACATACCTGAACATGTTCTAGAGTAAATTTGTTTCTATAAGTAACTATCACAAATGCAACTCTTCCAATACAAAGGAGAGTTGATGAAATGAAGAAATGAAACCTCCAGCACCTCATGAACATGGGAGCTGCAGCTGCCTCAAAGGTATAAATACAATGTACAAAGTTAGAGTTAACAACATGTGATGGATGGGTCATCTTAGGCAAAGAAAGAATTATAAATAAATTTTTGAAAAGGGAATTTCCCAAATGATTAGTGAGATCTCCTAGTGTTGAGATATATATATATATATGTGTATATATATATATGTGTGTGTGTGTGTGTGTGTGTGTGTGTGTGTGTGTGTGTGTATGTATGAGAGAGAGAGATACAGAGGAGTGGGGAGGGAGAATAGATTTAAAAAGATATAGAGGGCTGAGCTTCCCTGGTGGCGCAGTGGTTGAGAGTCCGCCTGCCGATGCAGGGGACACAGGTTTGTGCTCCAGTCTGGGAGGATCCCACGTGGCGCGGAGCGGCTGGGCCCATGAGCCATGGCTGCTGAGCCTGTGCGTCCAGAGCCTGTGCTCCGCAACAGGAGAGGCCACAACAGTGGGAGGCCCGCGTACAGAAAAAAAAAAAAAAAAAAAAAAAAATATATATATATATAGAGAGAGAGAGAGAGAGAGAGGGCTTATGTAAGCATCAGTTTTCAAATCTTATAAGGTGCCTCTGGAGAAAAAGGAAATGGGTAGTTAAATAATGAATGAAAGAAATGTATTCAAGAAAAATCATACTGCTTACATTTGTTTCATATTAGCCATGTTTTAAAGTTTTTCTTTTTCTAAATGTAAATAGGATAGGCCTAGATAACTTCTGATACAAAAGTTTCATTTGGGTTTATTCATTTGTTTCTCTTTTAATATTCTTCAATTATTTACTAAGAAAAAAATCCCCAAATTGTCAGAGAGCAAATAAAATTATCAAGAAGTAAAAATCCTTAAATATATTAAAAATTAAACATATATCAATTGCAGCAATGGACATGCAAAGTACAATTTGCGTAACTGAGACTCAGTTTCTATAGATCAGAATTGAAAAGCAGAAACAATGAGAAAAAATAGAATGCTCAAATATTTTCCTTTAAACTCTTTTATGACTTAGCATGGCTACATTAGATAATTAGAAAACAAAAGAATACCCTTACCTAGAAGTGCCACGAGGGTTAGCAGAATCACAATGTGTTTCATTCCTTTCCTTTTATGGAAATATAGGAGAATGCAGAAAATGAGTATTTCTAAAACCTAGAAATGAAAAAGATGAAAAAGAGTAAAGTGTAAATTATTCTATCCGAAGTCTTCAGAATGGCACACTTCTCTTTTTGATTTTGCAACAACTATCATATGAGGGTTGAGGATGACTGGAGCTCCTAAGGACAATTATAAATATATGAGAACAGCATAAGGAGCCTTAGTGATCCAGACCTAGAGTTCTAACATCACCTACATGGCAATGATGCCCAAATCTAGACCTCCAGTCCTGACCTCCCAACTCCATTCTCATTTATCCAGTTGTCTACCAGACATTTTCACTTTTTTTTTTTTTTTTTTTTTTTTTTTGGCTGCGTTGGGTCTTTGCTGCACATGGGCTTTCTCTAGTTGTGGTGCACGGGCTTCTCATTGTGGTGTCTTCTCTTGTTGCGGAGCATGGGCTCTAGGCACGCAGGCTTCAGCAGTTGTGGCATGCGGGCTCAGTAGTTGTGGCTCACGGGCTCTAGAGCACAGGCTTAGTAGTTGTGGCGCACAGGCTTAGTTGTTCCACAGCATGTGGGATCTTCCTGGACCAGGGCTCAAACCTGTGTCCCTTGCATTGGCATGCAGATTCTTAACCACTGGGCCACCAGAGAAGTCTGACATGCATGTTTAACAGCCATAACACATGAATATGGGCAACACTTAACTCTTTTTTGTTTTTGGCCGCATTGTGTGGCATGCAGGATATTAGTTCCCCAACCAGGGATTGAACCTGTGTCCCCTGCAGTGGAAGCACAGAGTCTTAAACACTGGACTGCCAGGGAAGTCCCAACACTTAACTCTTTATTTATTTATTTTTTGGCTGCATTGGGTCTTCATTGCTGCACGTGGGCTTTCTCTACTTTTGGCGAGTGGGGGTTACTCTTCCTTGCGGTGCACGGGCTTCTCATTGATGTGGCTTCTCTTGTTGTGGAGCACAGGCTCTAGGTGTGCAGGCTTCAGTAGTTGTGGCCACGGGCTTAGTTACTCTGTGGCATGTGGGATCTTCCTGGACCAGGGATTGAACCTGTGTCCCCTGCATTGGCAGGCGGATTCTTAACCACTGCACCACCAGGGAAGTCCCCAACACTTAATTCTTGTTGGCCTACCTTCCCTACCTGTTCCTCCTGGGCCTCCACCCCATCAGGAGATGGCATCACCACATGCCCTGCTGCACAAGCTGAAAACTCCTCCTTTTCCCTCATTCCTCGCCACCCTCTCTGACTAGTGCAACAGCTTCTACTTTGTCTCTGATTTGACTCTTGCCTCTTTACAATCCAGACATTCAGCAGCAAGAGGAGTCATTTAAAAATACAATTTGGGGGCTTCCCTGGTGGCGCAGTGGTTGAGAGTCCGCCTGCCGATGCAGGGGATACGGGTTTGTGCCCTGGTCCAGGAAGATCCCACATGCCGCGGAGCGGCTGGGCCCGTGAGCCATGGCCGCTGAGCCTGCGCGTCCGGAGCCTGTGCTCCGCAACGGGAGAGGCCACAACAGAGAGAGGCCCGCGTACCGCAAATAAAAAAAAAAATACGATTTGGATAATGAAATATTTCATTCATAGAGAGTATATATGAATATACATATCAGGTATTTACAGTAATGTGACAAGTACCATTGTGCCCTCTACTCAACCTGAGAAGCAGAGCCCATCAATCCCTGTGAAGTCTCTCGTTCCCGATTGCACTCCCCTCCTCCTGCAACCTCCCCAGGAACCGCTACCTTGAGTTTTCCATTCATTTTCTTTATACTTTATCGCATTTCCACGTATCCCCAAATGACGCCGTTTACTTTTGCACACTTGTTCCTTATACAAGTGGAATTATACTTGCTTTCACTCGCTTGCTTTTTTTTCACTGTGCATTATGTTTATGAGATTCATCCAGGATGATACATGTAGTAAAAATAGAAATTAGATCTAGTCATTCCTTTGCTTAAACGTCCCAGCACGTTAAGAATAAGCGCCACACTCCCTCCTGGATTACAAAGCCCCAGTTAGCTTCTGGGACCTCATCATCTTGTACGGCTGGCTCCTGGACGGTCCAACCTGCACCAGCCACAAATGGCCTACCCCTCCCCGCCAACCCCTGCCACCCCGCTGAGTCCTTTGAGGTCCTCAGATTGCTCAGTTTGGGGGCCTTTGCACTAAGAGTTTGCCCTGCCTGGAATGCTCTTTCCCTGAGCTATTGTTTGCACAATGACTCCTAGTCACTCAGCTCCCCGGAGAGATCTTCCCAGATCGTTCTGATCTCACAGAGCCATCCAGTCATCCTATCACAACCCCGACTTCAGGCGGCTACTGTAGAGTATTTTATCATGACCTGTTCGTGTGGTTATGTGTTTCTTGTCCGTTTCCCACTAGCACATCTGCTCTATGAGAACAGGGACCTTTTCTGCGTCCAGTGCCTGGAATACAGTTGGTCACTCAATAAGTATTTTTCGAATTAATGAATAAATTACACTTCATATTTATTATGAACCACTTGCCAAAAAACAAGCCTAATGTCTAATAAATTGAGTGTTCAATAAGTATTAATTGACTGAATGTCTAAAATTTTCCTGCCTTTAAGAAAATTAGTATAATTTTGAGTTCTCAATTTTATTTTTGTTTTAGCTTTTTTTTCTTTTTTGTAGTCCTTAAGATCTTAAGATAACCTGAAGCATAGCTTTTTTTTTCTCCCCCCCCAAAGAGACAGTATCTCTGGACTGAAATCATAAGTATGAATGTTTACATTGGACAAGTGAAAATACCAGCATTAATTTTTTTCTTAAAAATGACTAGAGTTAGGGACTTCACTACTTTCAGGGCTGCATTTTACGTATGGAGCCCTAAATAAACATGTCTCTTCTGTTCTAACTCAAGCGTTTGCTTGTTGGTGTGTTTCTCCCTTTAATCCTCTGTGGGCATGGAAAGCAGCAGGACCATATCTTCCTCATTTAAAAACCTTTTCATCTAATACGGAAGATTAACTCATCCCTTAGTCTTTTCTTTTCCTGGCAAATTAAACCAATCGTTTTAACTCTTCCTTATAGCACTTATTTGCCAGACCTTTAATTTAATCAAGTCGTGCTACAAAAGCTATTCAACTCCTCTCTCTTTGCTTTCCTGAAAGCTGCCATCGAAACCGAAACATCCCTCTCGGCTTGGTCTCCCCTCCACCACAGTTGTCCATTTCTCATGTGATACAATTACAGACAGCTCCCAGCACCTTTCGGGACCGCTGTTATTTGTGGCTGGAGGGAAGGAAGTTTTTCCTGCACTAAGGTACAGAGCATGTTAGCTAAATCTGTTAGCATGTCAATTATTAACATGTTTTGGGGGGATTGATGGTAGTTATAAGTTTTGAAAATCATGTATGACTTTTTTTTTTACAAACTCTATCTCTGTGGCTTCAGACCTATAAAACATGAGTTCCTATTATTCACAGAATGACTGCAGTTGCCCTGGGTTCTGTCCTGTGGCAAGAGATCACGGAGCTCCCGGGAATAAAATATTCAAGCAGCATGAGTTAATGTTAATTTTTTCTTTTCTAGTAACATTTTCTCTCCTCTCTGAGAAAATCAATATCAAAGAAGCTGTGACCTCTGCAGGTTGTTGCGACCCAGGAAGAGGCTGCTTTGCTGATTGCGATCTCAGAGGCCAGAAATAATAACAGCACCTAGTGCATGCTTGCCACATGCTTTACTTGTACTAATTCATTGAATCCTCACAACAGCCTCAGGAGGTGGGCACTATTACTCTCCTCATTTTACAGATGGGGAAACCAAGGCTCAGAAGGGTTAAGTGGTACAGCTCTGGAAGGCAGAATTATGCCCCCCCTCCCACCCCAAGATGTCCACGTCCTAAACTCTGGAACTTGTGTGTATGTTACTTTACACAGCAAAGGGGCTTTGCAGATGTGATTAAGGCTATGGACCCTGAGATGCGGAGATTATCCTGGATTATCCGAGTGGGCCCAGTGTAGTCACAAGGGTCCTTAAAAGCAGAGAACCTTCCCAGCTGTGGTCAAAGAGAGATGTAACATGAGAAAGACCCAAGTCAAGGAATGCTGGCTGCCTCTAGAAGCTGGAAACGGCAAGGAAACAGATTCTCCCCAAGGGGCGCTCTCAAGGAATACGGCTCTGCCAATACCTTGAGTTTCGTCCATGAGACCTGTGTTGGACTTCTGACCTTCAAAACTGCAAGAAAGGTAATTTGTGTTGTTTTAAGCCACTAAGTTTGTGACAATTTGTTATGGAAACAATAGGAAAGTAATTCAGGTTTGGGTACCTGAAGTCTTTCCAGAGGAACAAAATTTTCAGGATGAGTTTTCTGAATTATTCTGGGTTTTCTGGATTCATTCTCCAAGTTGATTTAAAGGCACGCATCACCCTGTTTTCAGTGGTAAAAAGGGCACTGGCAGTCCATGGGATGATGTGACAAAAGAGATACACAAAATGTCATCACTGGAAACCCTAGTCTTACTACCAGAATCTGAGCCTGTGTTCACCTCCTTTTCTCTCACCGCGTTCTTTCTGAAAGTATAGCCTTTGATATAGCTGCCTTGTCCAAAAGAAATGACCTCTGCAAAGGTTCTCTCTGAGGCCAAGCCTGGACAAAGGTCTGATACTCGGAGGTCAGCTTGTATTAATTCTGCTTGGAGAGCTGTGTGGGGAAATGAACTGGAATGTGCACCCCAGAAGCGGATGACCCGGTTTTGAATTCTGGCTCTGCCACTTAGTATTTAAGTGACCTTGGACAAGTTACTGAACCTCCCTAACTCAGTTTCTCCATCTGCCAATATCTAGGGCTGTTGCGTAGATGAAAGACAGACCGTGGTCGGAGTGGGCATAGGGCTCAGACTGCTCGGTGAGGTTGGCTACTGCGGCCGCAAAGTGTATCCTAGCGCAGACCTGCGAGTGGCTACTTCCATTCAGACAACAAAGCAGATGAACCTCGTGCAACAGACATGGAGGCTTTGCACACACATAGTTTTCTCCCTTCAGGTTTTAACACCCGCTGGTGGGTTGTTGAAGCAGCTTTTGCCAGAAAGGCCAACTTAATAATCTGCTTCGGGGTAGAGAATTACACCAATCGACAGGCTGGGTCCCTGCTTCGGCTGATTTAATTTTTGGTCTCATGGAGAGGAAATGAGCACGATGCAGATTATTTTGTGAAGGATTCTATGTTCACAAGAGAGGTTTCCATCTGAAGAGTCTATGGGGAAATCTGGGTGGGCAAAACAGCCACAGTCAAGCCTGCCAAAGAACACGAATTAACTGAGGCTCAGAGCCACGTTCCCTCATGCGGGTTCTGCAGAGGCATTAATAGCTGCTACTCAACAAAAGGCCCTTCAAGAAAAGGGCCTCGTGGTCATATAAGTCTGGGCAGGGCAGGATTCACAAGGTTAAGCATGTCTCTTCCCTAAAGGACTTCTAGTTTTTAACTTGCTGATGGAGAAGATGAATTTCTCAGGGGGCCATGTATGTTTCATAGCCTCTCTCCAAGCTAGTTTGACCTTGCAAACTTGATTGCTCTTTGCTTTTTGGCAAACAGCAGGCGGGAAAGTCTGTTTTAGTGGGTGAGCAAAGGACACTTCATTCCTCTCTGGCCAGTAGACACCAGGCTCCTCAAATCGTCTTCCTGCCCAAAAGAGTCCCAGCTCAGAGGGTAGGCTCCCGGGCCTTGTTTCTGAGGCTCTGACTTCATGTAAGCCTTAAAGGGAAAATGGATATTGACCTGGGACAGGTCAACACATGATACAAGGAGATGCTATTAACTAGTCCGTAATATGACTTTACAATCCCCTTTTGAGATATGTAAAATTTATTCAGACTTAAAATATTTTTATTCATTTTATTAGTTATTTGATCAGTCCTGAAAGGCAGTTCAGGTGTTGCATTTATACTTGGTGTAATACAAAAACTGTTAGATGAACATACTTCAAAGAATCGTCTTAATTACTGTAATTATGATCTTTGCAATTATGGTTTGCAGAAAAAGCACAGACTCTGCCACGCTGAAGGATTAAATATTAATTATGTAGATGTTTAACAGATTTAAACCAAACTTCAGCTCAAGATCTTAGTATGTAATTGATAACTTCTAGAGCCTTTAGAGGTGCAACATATAATGGATTAAATTCCAAACTGAGATAAACTAAGATAATATAGATCTATTCCCCTAAGAGTCTAATGCCAATAGTGCTATCCAAATGTGACTTTATTAAAGGTTTATTTTATGCTATCTTATAAATATCTGGAATTATTTACATTTTTGGCAACATTTACTTTCAAAGATACTTTCATTATTTTACAGGAATATGGGTCTCTCCCAGGACTATAAAATTCCTGCTTCAGGAATTCTCCTCTGTATTCTAGGTGGCTAATAAGTTGAATGAATTGTGAATAAATGAATGAATGAAGAACTAACTTTGGAAAGTGGAAAAATGCAATTAATTTCATAGTACTTTTTGCGTGGAACTATAAGGTTTAAAAAGGTAGTTTTGTTCTTTAAAGATGTTTTCTATGGTGTTAAAATGATATAAAATACATCATCATCAAACAATGCTGTTTATTCCAGGAAATAAGTCTTGATGCATCTTTAATCTCCCAAGGATTCAGCTCAGGCTTTGAATTTTCTGGTCACAGACTCTGTGACCCTTTTCTTACCGGATGAAGAATTTGTTTTGCTTGTAGGTAAAGAATAATAATGTGTTGGTAGGACATCAAGTCTAGACTATCATGACATGCTCAATGAGCCCTTCTAGTGCTTAGATTTGATTGATGAAAGCCTTAATAGTTAAAGGACTGGGTATGGTGGACAAGTAGGAAGATAAAATAGGGGAGGGGGAGACACAAAGTATGACAGACCTGAGGAAACCTACTCTGAATTGGGAAGACCAATCCTAAAGTTTGATGGAGGGCAGGGGTAAGGGGAACCTTCCAATTTAAGAGAGGAGGGAGTTTAGGGGAAAAGATATTGAGTTCAGTTTCTGAGATGTTACTTTTGCAAAATCTATGGAACATCCAAGCAGGGACGAGTAATAAGTAGACAGATGAGAACACAGCTTTGCAGCTTAGAAGAGATCTGGGAAGGAGATGCAGGTCTGGATTTGGAAGTCTTTCTAAAGAATGATGGTGGTGGAGTGGGCAATGAGATCACCCTAAAAAACCCTGGACGAGTTTGTAGCACAAATAGATAAAGAGTGGATGGCAGAAGAGAAGGAGTTACCTACCAAGAGCCTTGGATGGACTGATCAGAGAGGAGGAAGAGAAACAGGGAAAACAAACCAAGGAAGCCCGGGAAGAAAGAGATGCAAGGAGAAGAGAGTGGACCATCAGGAAGTGCTGCACAAGGCTCAAGAAGAATCAGGACCAAAAAAAGCAATTCCACTTGGTAATTCGTGGGGAGGGGGCTACTAGCTTAGGACGAGTGAGGAGTGACCAGGAGCTGAGAAAGTGGAGGGGAGGGGTCTACTAGCTTAAGACGAGTGAGGAGTGATCAGGAGCTGAGAAAGTGGAGGGGAATAAATCTTTGGTGGTGTTTGGAAGGGAAATAGGATAGTTTATTAAAGGGGGTGTAGAGTATGAGGAATGTTTGTAAACAGAGTGTCTCTGTTGAGTAAGAGAAAGAAGTACAGTGAGAGACTATAAAAAGAAAAGCCCTATAAACACTTGTGTCCCAGTGGTCAGAATTGTATATCAGAGACGGTAAAATATATAGGATTCTTGTCATACGACTAGGAAGGGCCACACCATAGTGTAATACCATGCAGTTCCTGCTGTAATATCCTGAGTTACATCACACTGACAGCAAAGCTCGCCGTGTCTCTGCAAATGCCAATGTCACACGTTTAAATAATAGGTATACAGCAGGATCGTAGTATTTTACCTGTTTCAATGGCAGAGCACTGGACCAGATAGTTTTTTGAGGTCACTTCTAACCCTAAAAATGTTTGACTCTGTGTGCTTTGATTATTTTTATTGAATTCACAACTCTTGATATTTTACCAATTCGGTTCTTGGTTAAATGCTCCTTTAGACAATCCCAGTTTTCTTCTTACTGCCTGCCCTTCCTAGAATATTCTTATTCTCCAATCTAAACTGACTTCTGTAACAAGTTACATACCAACCATTTCAATCACATTCTCTGTACCAAGGGTCCCCAACCCGCGGGCCTCAGACCTCTACCGGTCCGCACAGCAGGAGGTGAGCGGCGCGAGAGTTCATCTGCCGCTCCCCGTCGCTCCCCATCACTCACATTACTGCCTGAACCACACCCCCACCCCCGCTCCATGGAAAAATTGTCTTCCACGAAACGGGCCCCTGGTGCCAAAAAGTTTGGGGACCACTGCCCTATACCTACCGGATACAGCCATTGCATCAAATAAAATATCCCAATTAGTGGCTTCCAATTTCTACATCAGCTCATTCCGTTCTCTCTTTTACACATCTCTCAGTATTGTCCTACCCGCTGTTTGCGTCTCCTAAGACAGGCTACTGCATTGGTCTCAAAGAAAGCTTTTTTGAAGGGAATACCTATCTTGGATAAAATTCAGTGAAGTAAAATATGTCTTCAGGTACTTTCCTTTGACCTGGGAAAAGAGGTTTTTTGTTTGTTTGTTTTTACTCTGAATTGTCCTAAAATATGTTGCTCTGGAATTTGCCGGATTAAATTCCATTAAATTGTGGAAATTGTTCCAGTGATAGGTCACCCCCAAGGACAGAACGCCTGGGAAATGGGGGTGCTTTTATTTAGTGTTTGAAATACTTTAGTACTGGTCAAATATATTTACATTTTAATGAGATATTAATGCTGAGAAGAAAAGATTATATTAGTTTTCCAGCATCTGCGTGTACCAGTGGTCTAGATAATATTGCCTCTGTAACAGTAAAATTTTTAGAATTCTTACCCCGTAGGTCATGAACTGCCAGCCAACAAAGGAATACTGTACTGTTCTTGCAGAGATATCCTGAGTTATATTTGGAGCAAAGTTCACCAATAAATATGTTCCTGCAAATGCCAGTGTCATACCTTTAAATAAAATTGAAAAGACAAACAAGTTGAAAAGGGACATTTAAGCCTTTTTGTTTATGTAAACATTACCTATAGACTAAGCATTACTCGTAAAGGTCCATGTCTATTAAAATGCGATTCATCAAACCATCCCCAGATAGCATCATGCATTCACCCAACGGCATTACCTTTAAAGGGGGATAAGGGCTAGGGAATGGATGCGGTAGGACATAAATTCTGATTTTTCTCTGTTGTTCCAGATGAATCCTGGCTTCTTCAGAGAAGCGTTCCTCAAAGATGGGGAAGATCAGAACGCATGCATATGGAGACATGAAAACACATCCAACCTGGCTGTTTGTTTCCACATGGACCAGTAAGTGCACAATGAAGCTAGATCCATCTAGATCTAGATGGCAGAACCCAGAGAGTGTGGAAATCTATCATCTGATGATGATCTACTCTGCACCTAGTCATCTTTGGGTCCTTTACACACACAAACTTAGGTATTTTACACTTTGAAACTCTGGTAAATGAATACCTTAATCATTGCCATTTATTGGAGTCCTTTTAGCAGAAATAACGGAGGTGAAAGATGACTCTGCTCTAAGATTTATTTGATCCAATTTAAAGTCTAGAATTCCAGGGATAGCTTGGTAAAATACCACACAATAAACCTATGTAGGAATGTGTTACTGTCATCACCTTAACGTTACTTATACTGTAATAATGGAGGAAGGGAATGTGTGGGGGAGGAGTGGCCACAGAAGAAGGGGACTTGCCTTTCCAAATAACATGGAAAACTGCTTATTTATTAATAATTAGCAGCCTGAGAAAAACTGGTTTATGTAGCATTTTTCAGATAGCACACATGAAAACATAATTCAACCTGTTTCACCATTGAGGTCAGCATTGTTGTGTATATAATTTACAGCCAGCATTCACTCCAACCTGAAACAATTTGGTGTGTCTATAAAATCTCACAATTTGAAGACATCAATTTCCTGTTGCTCTTAACCAAATGACTTAGAGTTTTGAACTCTAGTTTCTGAGAATTCATTTGATTTTTTACACAAGCTGGACAATAGCTATTCATGGTATTGTAGGACCTATAAAATAAGCTTACTCTAATGCAACAATTTATACTGTAATACTTTGTGAATACAGAAATCACATACACAATTTTAAAAGGTATTTTCTAATGAGAATTTTTTAAAAGAAAACAATATACATTATTAAGCATTTCAATGAAAGGAAAATAATTAAAACCATACATAAGAACCTGGAAAAAATTATTGGTCAGCTCTGTCCTTTCTTAGGAAAAAAAAAAAAAGAATTTAGAGAAGAGCTAACACCTATCCTTCTCAAACTCTTCAAAAATATAGCAGAGGGAGGAACACTCCCAAACTCATTCTATGAGGCCACCATCACCCTGATACCAAAACCAGACAAGGATGTCACAAAGAAAGAAAACTACAGGCCAATATCACTGATGAACATAGATGCAAAAATCCTCAACAAAGCACTAGCAAACAGAATCCAACAGCACATTAAGAGTATCATACACCATGATCAAGTGGGATTTATTCCAGGAATGCAAGGATTCTTCAATATATGCAAATCAATCAATGTGATACACCATATTAACAAACTGGAGGAGAAAAACCATATGGTTATCTCAATAGATGCAGACAAAGCTTTCGACAAAATTCAACACCCATTTATGATAAAAACCCTCCAGAAAGTAGGCATAGAGGGAACTTTCCTCAACATAATAAAGGCCATATATGACAAACCCACAGCCAACATCGTCCTCGATGGTGAAAAACTGAAAGCATTTCCACTAAGATCAGGAACAAGACAAGGTTGCCCACTCTCACCACTCTTATTCAACATAGTTTTGGAAGTTTTAGCCACAGCAATCAGAGAAGAAAAGGAAATAAAAGGAATCCAAAGAAGAAGTAAAGCTGTCACTGTTTGCAGATGACAGGATACTATACATAAAGAATCCTAAATATGCTACCAGAAAACTACTAGAGCTAATCAATGAATTTGGTAGAGTATCAGGATACAAAATTAATGCACAGAAATCTCTGGCATTCCAATACACTAATGATGAAAAATCTGAAAGTGAAATCAAGAAAACTCCCATTTACCATTGCAACAAAAAGAATAAAATATCTAGGAATAAACCTACCTAAGGAGACAAAAGACCTGTATGCAGAAAACTATAAGACACTGATGAAAAAAATTAAAGATGATACAAATAGATGGAGAGATATACCATGTTCTTCATTTGGAAGAATCAACATTGTGAAAATGACGCTACTACCCAAAGCAATCTACAGATTCAATGCAATCCCTATCAAACTACCACTGGCATTTTTCACAGAACTAGAACAAAAAAATTCACAATTTGTATGGAAACACAAAAGACCCCAAATAGCCAAAGCAATCTTGAGAACGAAAAAAGGAGCTGGAGGAATCAGGATCCCTGACCTCAGACTATAGTACAAAGCTACAGTAATCAAGACAGTATGGTACTGGCACAAAAACAGAAAGATAGATCAATGGAACAGGATAGAAAGCCCAGAGATAAACCCACACACATATGGTCACCTTATCTTTGATAAAGGAGGCAAGAATATACAGTGGAGAAAGGACAGCCTCTTCAATAAGTGGTGCTGGGAAAACTGGACAGGTACATGTAAAAGTATGAGATTAGATCACTCCCTAACACTATACACAAAAATAAGCTCAAAATGGATTAAAGACCTAAATGTAAGGCCAGACACTATAAAACTCTTAGAGGAAAACATAGGCAGAACACTCTATGACATAAATCACAGCAAAATCCTTTTTGACCCACCTCCTAGAGAAATGGAAATAAAAACAAAAATAAACAAATGGGACCTAATGAAACTTCAAAGCTTTTGCACAGCAAAGGAAACCATAAACAAGACCAAAAGACAAACCTCAGAGTGGGAGATAATATTTGCAAATGAAGCAACTGACAAAGGATTAATCTCCAAAGTTTACAAGCAGCTCATGCAGCTCAATAACAAAGAAACAAACAACCCAATCCAAAAATGGGCAGAAGACCTAAATAGACATTTCTCCAAAGAAGATATATGGGCTGCCAACAAACACATGAAAGAATGCTCAACATCATTCATCATTAGAGAAATGCAAATCAAAACTACAATGAGATATCATCTCACACCAGTCAGAATGGCCATCATCAAAAAATCTAGAAACAATAAATGCTGGAGAGGGTGTGGAGAAAAGGGAACACTCTTGCACTGTTGGTGGGAATGTGAATTGGTACAGCCACTATGGAGAACAGTATGGAGGTTCCTTAAAAAACTAAAAATAGAATTACCATATGACCCAGCAATCCCACTACTGGGCATATACCCTGAGAAAGCCATAATTCAAAAAGAGTCATGTACCAAAATGTTCATTGCAGCTCTATTTACAATAGCCAGGACATGGAAACAACCTAAGTGTCCATCATTGGATGAATGGATAAAGAAGATGTGGCACATATATACAATGGAATATTACTCAGCCATAAAAAGAAACGAAATTGAGCTATTTGTAATGAGGTGAATGGACCTAGAGTCTGTCATACAGAGTTAAGTAAGTCAGAAAGAGAAAAACAAATACCGTATGCTAACACATATATATGGAAGTTAAGAAAAAAAAAAAGTCATGTAGAACCTAGGGGTAAGACAGGAATAAAGACACAGACCTACTAGAGAATGGACTTGAGGATATGGGGAGGGGGAAGGGTAAGCTGTGACAAAGTGAGAGAGTGGCATGGACATATATACACTACCAAACGTAAAATAGATAGCTAATGGGAAGCAGCTGCACAGCACAGGGAGATCAGCTCGGTGCTTTGTGACCACCTAGAAGGGTGGGATAGGGAGGGTGGGAGGGAAGGAGATGCAAGAGGGAAGAGATATAGGAACATATGTATATGTATAACTGATTCACTTTGTTATAAAGCAGAAACTAACACACCATTGTAAAGCAATTATACTCCAGTAAAGATGTAAAAAAAAAAAAAAAGATAAGATAATTGTTCAATATTACATTTCTAGGAAGAAGGGATTTAAAAAACCACTTTTCTAAACTTGGTATAGTAAAGTAGAATAAACACATTGAATACAATTTCAAAGTCTCAGAGACTTCCAATTTACTTTTGTGAAATCCAGATTTCTTATCTATACTGAGTTCCTCTGCCAGTCATTTCTTTATCTCATCTAACTGTATCTAGTGTCAATTAAATTTCCTTTTTAGAACATTTAGTTTTGAATGGGTAACACACGCGTATGGTAAAAAATTCTAAAGCCACACAAGAGGGATCAGTGAAAAGTTAAATCTCTCTCACACCCTTGGGGCTCACTAGGTCCCCTCCTCAAAGTTAGCTACTGCTGCTGGTTCTTGAGGTTTTCTTTTCAGAGATGTTTTAGGCAGGTGTGTGTGAGAGTGCATGTGTTTTGATTTTTTATGCAAATGATAATAGCATATTATACACACTTTTCTGTATCTTGCTATTTTTCTACTTAACAGAACATCCTTGGAGAATGTTTCACATCATTATATGTAGGGTGGCCTCATTCTTTCAGAGTCTGCATAGTATTCCATTTTGTGGAGGCAGTCTTATTTCCAATATGGTCTCTGTTTCACATCCTGACACATCCCTCCCTGTTTCACATCTGCTTCCACATTTGCATACTGTGCCCATTTCCACCAATGTAGATCTTCACTGCATTCCAAAACTCCTTAAAAACAAATAAAATGACTGACGGTTTTCCAATTATCCTTTCAAAGTACTTTTTCACACGTGTTATCTCATCTGTACCTCATGTCACTGCAAGACTAGTGAGTAACTCCATGGCAGCTCAGGAGGTCATATATTCTTTCTTCTTAAGAATTTTAATTTCAGCAGCTTCCGACATTTACAAAGGCAGTTCTGGATAGCTGCTACCTGTCATTTTCTTGTTTCTTTGGTGTCATTTTAATTTTTCTGTGTGATTTACTCTCTGCTTCATGAGTCATGTGCACATTAACGTTAAGTGTTTAAAAGTGTCGAAGGTAGCCATTAGCAAGTCCTTCAATAAATTTCTGTAAAACATATTTGCATCCCACCTTTTTCTAAAAGCGGCATGAAACATCAGTTCCTGTTATTTTTATTTCAATAAAGCCACAAATATTCCCTCTTTTGAAAGGCGCAGATTTCTGACTTAGGAAACTTGCTAGTTTACCTTTTGTTGGCCCATTTGACCAAAGGAGTACTCTGGAAGTATAAGATCCTAAAGGAAAGAAAGCAGCACTTGACATGCCCTTGGCCCAGGGAAATGGTTAACTGTCAGGTCAAGACCTGGATAGGAGAAGTCTAATCCAAGCTGAGACCAGCTCCACAGAATTCAAATTTCACTGCTACCGTTAGCTGGAAGGGCCCAGGCAAGTTGTTTATCCCTCTGTGATGCAGTGTCCTCATTTCTAGGTACAAATTAACTTATCATACCTGCTAGACTCCAGGAATTTGGCTCTGCAAGAGGCCAGTCTGGAGCTGAATATGTTTGAAAGCTCATCTGGAGACCTGATGTGACAAAGGACCCTGGGACAGAGCCAACTTAGGATGCTGACTACCAAGGGTCAAAGACCATCTGAGTCAAGCTTCAAGCTTAATCCAAACTTGTATCTCTAATATTGTAGTTTAGGGAGACTAGGGACTGTCCCTGGGGCTGTCTCTACCGGGTTAACAACTCAATTTGAGAAGAGAAGGGCAGGATAGGAAGGACTTGGCTGGCATCTCCTGACTGCCTAGTGAAGACTTCTCTCCACTGGTCTTAAAAGAAGGCAAAAAAAAGCAAAGGACGTAACTGAGAGAACACAGACAAGAAGAAACACTACCAGCGCTATGTTTGCTACCCACTGCTAACCTCAGGGAACTGGTGCACAAAGCACCAAGAGCTGGCTATTGGAGGGGACCAAAGGTGGAGCAGTCGGGCAGCAGTGGGTAAGCTGCAGGTGGGGCTCAACCATGGGATGCTGGACACGACCCACGATACAGGGATGTGACCTCATCTACCACCCTCATGCCCAGACCTGCAGCAAATACATTTTCTCATCAAATATGACTCAAGTCACATAAAAGTCTATAATGATCTGATGGGAGTTTCAGATTTAGCTTGATACAGTACACAAGTATTAATAAAATCTCTTCCTATAAACTTGTCATATGTACAAAGCAGGGAAGCAAACTCATCCCTGCTCTTTATAGTAGACAGACTAGGTATCCTGGGAGGGCAAAGGAAGGTATCATTCTTTTTTTTTTTGCGGTACGCGGGCCTCTCACTGTTGTGGCCTCTCCCGTTGCGGAGCACAGGCTCCGGACGCGCAGGCTCAGCGGCCATGGCTCATGGGCCCAGCCGCTCCGCGGCATGTGGGATCTTCCCGGACCGGGGCATGAACCCATGTCCCCTGCATCGGCAGGCGGACTCTCAACCACTGCGCCACCAGGGAAGCCCAAGTATCATTCTTTTTAAGTGATGTTCTTAAAACTATAGATTTCATAGACAATTGTGGCTGACATGAGAGTTATATTATGATCACTGTCATACAGAAATGTGATGATAATAAGAACTATAATAGTAATAGCTAATACTTAGCACAATTCTAAATGCTTTATACACATATAATAATTCTTACAAAAAAGCCTGCAAAAAATAACTATACCACCATGTTACTATACTAACATATACTATATGTACATTATGTATTATATAATATATAACATTGGATACTGTTAAAGTATTACTAGCCACATTTGACACAGGAGAAAATTGAGTCACAGAGGGAATAACTCTCTTGACTGGGATTTTCTAGCTAAGTGGAGAGCTTGGATTGGACCTTGGTAACTTATTCTCAGTGATTACACTCTTCTACCTCTTGTATGCACAATGGACCAGAGCTGATGAACGGACACCTCACGGCTGTCCTTCACATTGTAGTCTCAGTGAGTGGCACCCAGGAGTTGTACTGACCATAACCTGAGGCTGGATGAAGCATCCCCACTGGGGATAGAAGGAACTGACTCCTCCTGGCAGTGGTCCCTGGGGTCCCTGACTGGCCCTGAGGTTCCTTTAGAACAGTGTCTCCAAACTGGTGTTCCCTAGAACCCAGTTTCATAAGATGGACCCTCCACCAAAAAAGGTCTCAAGTCAAATCTATTTGGAAAGAGGTGAGTTAAACCAGGTTAAATGGTTCTTTTACTGGAAGACCCCTGAGATCCTCAGTGTGTTAGTGTTCATTGTGAATCTCCTTAGGGAGGATATGGCTGTAATATTTTCTAAACATATTTGACCATTTATATCATCCTGAAGTAGTGTTTTGAGGAATGTTTTATACTCTGAGAAATGCCTGACATTTAACTGGATCCAGCTGTGAGAATGCAGCCTCTGTTTCAAGAGGCTACTGAAGTTCTGTTGCAAAAGTCTCCTATAGATACTTGTGGACTGAAGTTGAAATATAAAAGTGGTGGAAGGGAAAACAGCCTAGAATCAGGCTTCTCCTTATGCTTCTGTTCACCGGCATCTCCAACCTGCTGAGTTCCTCACCTGTGCAAGCCTTGGATTCTAGGGTCTACTTGCACAGTTCTTCCTCAACTGACATCTGATTTCCCAGCCCACCCTTCTCCTTAAGTAAGACCTGAAATCTCGTTTAGTTTTGTCCCCACTCTCTGGCTCAATGCCAGCTAGTGTTAACCGCCTTTTAGCTAGCTTCTGGAATCTGGCTTGACCTGACTTCTGGTAGCCATAAGAGTTTTAAAAATTCAGCTAACCTGATGTCACCCAACACTGCTGGCTGGTTCTCTTGGAGCCTGCTATATGCCTCCTGATCAATGGGGGTCCAGCTATTGCTTTTGTGGGTTACCAGGAGTCACAGCATAAACTGGACCTCTTAACACCAAAGGATGCCTTCCCCTCAGTACAATCTTTCCAGATTCCCTAGGCTGAAGGCAGCTAAATCCTGAAGGAGCCCTGGATTGGGAAGTCTCAATAATATAGTGAATCCAAATGGTTCTGAATCTAGCATCAGAAAGTCTACCTTTCTTGAGGCAGTTTTAAGACCAAATAGCCAATCTGTCCTCTCAACCAGAAATGATGGTTCGTTTGGCTAGATCTGCATTCTAGATACTGGCTTCAAACCAAGCTGACCTCTGGTGTGGGAGTAGGAAGGAAGGAGGTGGTTTTTGTCTCACTATTAATCTCTTGACGTTCTATCTGGGGAAACCATTTATAGGTGACTTGAAATAATCAAGTTACTGGTCTCTGGAGAGTGCTGATGAATTGACTATAATTTTTCTTTTTATGATGACGCTATCTGGATTAAATCAACTAGGATCTCACAGACTATTAGATTCAGGATTTTTGATGACTAAGGGCGAAGAGGGGGAAAATACTATAATTCTGGCTGCTTGAAGGGGAGAGAAATTTGGTGCTTTTTAGAGGAAAAATAATCATTAAAATAATTAAAAATTATTAATCCACTAAGAATCAGAGCACAGTCCAAAACCTGTCATTGAGTTAATAATAGTTGGCGATTCCTTTCAGACATAACTTTTGTGAGGTCATTTTTTGAGGCTAGTGCTGAAATGCTTCATAGCCACAGAGCAACATTTGGCAATAAATTAATTCAGCTTGTTTCCACATGGTCCAAAAAAATCTTCATTTGTTCCATCATGAAAAACAAACTTTCATTTGCTTGAAGCAGGGAAAAGTAAATGATTTTCTTTTGCACATTTTGACGATTTAGTTTTTAGCATGCTTATATGTTAATCTTTCAAAAAATGCCATTAACTACTCTTTTCCCTGTTTGATTTTAGTCCCTGTAAAGAAAAAAAAGCATTTTTAGCTTTTAACGGAAAAAGCCAAATTTTCTCAAGGCAACAGCAATACAGGCCCAAAGAAAATACAGGTGACTTAACACATTACTGAGTACGGTTGGGGAAAAGTCCTTCCCCAAGCATGAAATGGGTTATTACATCTTATATCATGATAATCGTATGATATTGCTGTTTGGAAGCATGGGTATGGAATTGGTGACTAAATCCTTTCTTATTCCTGTGACTCTAGTTTCAAGTCAAGAATTGATCACTTTTAATTACAGTATGAAACAAATGTGACATCAGACATATCCCTGCTCAAAAAGCATTAAGTTAAAAGGCTAAAAAAACTCAGCCAGAGTTGTGCGAAATGTTACCTGGATTGCTAAAGTTCATTAGAATATCCTAGTCAAGGTTTCCTCTCATGAACCAGTAGTGGTGGGTGGTGGTGTTAGTAATAAGGATAATAATAGCTGACATTATTGAGGACTTATTACATGACAGACCCCGTTCTCAGAGATTTACATACATGAACTCATTTAATCCTATGAGATAGGTAATACTTCATTTTAAGGTTGAGGAAATGAGGCTTAAAGAGACTAAGTAACTTAGCAAAGGTCACATAGCTCTCTGACACTTGAGACTTACCCTCACCCATTATGCTATAGCTAAATCAGGCTGCCATTATTAGAACACCGGTCCACCACTGACTAACTATTTGACCTTGGTTAAGTTACTTAACCTAAGTATCAGTTCTATAAATGGATTGTTCCTACATTTAAATGAGGTGGTTCATGTAAAACACAGTACCTGAAAGGGGTAAATATTTGATAAATGTTGACTGTTATTAAAATAAGAGAAATTAGCAAAGAATTAATAGAGGATTTTGTTTGTTTGTTTTTTGCGGTACGCGGGCCTCTCACTGTTGTGGCCTCTCCCATTGCGGAGCACAGGCTCCGGACGCACAGGCTCAGCGGCCATGGCTCACGGGCCCAGCCGCTCCGCGGCATGTGGGATCTTCCCGAACCCGTGTTCCCTGCATCGGCAGGCGGACTCTCAACCACTGCGCCACCAGGGAAGCCCTAATAGAGGTTTTTGTTCGTGTTTTTTTTATGTGTGTATGTGTGTGTGTTTCCTATTTCTTATGTTTTAGTATTACCTCTTGGTAATGAAGTTGATCACAGAAATAATGCCAATTTTATTAACAGGGCTTTACATTTCTCAAAGTGCATGTATCAATTATCCAATGTGACCCTTAAAACAGTCTTCTAGGGACTTCCCTGGCCGTCCAGTGGTTAAGATTCCACGCTTCCACTGCAGGGGGCGTGGCTTCCATCCCTGGTTGGGGAACTAAGATCCTGCATGCTGCGTGCCGCGTGCCAAAGATTAAAAAACAAAAAAACAAACAACCCCCTCCCCCCAAAACAGTCGTCTATATTTGTCAGCAAACTGAGGCTTAGAGAAGTTAAGTAATACGTTGGCCACACAGTTGATAGCAGAAGTTGAATACAGATTTGAACCCTTGAGAGTGAGTTTAATTTATATCCTTTGATGTCGAGCTAGTATACTGCTTTTAGCAACGTTTAGTTGGTCGGGTTTTCTAAGTATAAAATCAAATCATTGGCACCTATTGATATTTCTGTTTCTTCCCTTTCTATAGTTATGACTTGCCTTAATTTTTTCCCTAATCCTCATTGGCAGTGGTTGTAGTACAGTATTACATAGAAACTTGCCGTACTTTTTTTGTACCTTTGTCAACACTTCTCGTGTTATTCCCTCTGTATGTCTTTCTCCAAATGCTTGGATGTGGCCCATGGCTGTCCTATTCAGCTGTCAGAACTGATTCAAATGGAACCTCTGCTGTAGAAAATTCTCTCTGAGCTTCCCAGCTAGAGTAATCTCTCTTTATTCTAAACTAGTGGTTCTCAACCGGAGGCAATTTTGCCCCCCAGGGGAGATTTGACAGTGTTTGAAGTCATTTTTGGTAGTCATAACTGGGGCAAAGTGTGCTACTGGTATCTACTGGGTAAAGGCCAAAAGGGATGCTGCTGAACACCTTACAACGCATAGGACAGCCCCCTAGGATGAAGAATTATCCAGCCTAAAATGTTAGTAGTGCTGAGGTTGAGAAACCCAGCTCTAAACTAAAGGCTCAAGGCATTATGATACATATTATCTTCTGCTTTGAAAAAAATGTGTTTTTGTATATATTTTATCATTGACTGTATTATCTGAAGGCAGGGATTCTGTCTTAATCATCTTTTTATCACAAGGATTCACGATAATTGGCAAGTTTTCCTTTACATCCATCTGAATTACCTCATTAAATACCTTACATTTATTTAAACATTAACCAACCATTAACTACAAAAGATGACATATGTTAGATTAAATGATTTAAAGTTCCCTAAGACTTTTGATAAATGAGAAACATAATGTGGGACCTAGTTGTTTTAATCTATAAAACTCAGGCATTGCTCATTCTTATTTCTGATTCCATACCACCTCCCCAAATGAGTCCATAAACAGTACAAAAAAAGAGTACAGAAAAATAATATATTTGAATTCACATATGAATGCATTTGGAAAAACATTTTAACCATGAAAATTTGACAATGTTGACTAAAAACTCCACTAGCAGAATCAAACCAAGGAGGAAAAAGAAAAAGTGAAAACTCTTTCAAGACACTAGGCTCAAGGGAAACATGATCAGGGAAACAAATGTTCAACATACCAACACTGGTGTCACATTTAAGCTCAAAATTTTTTAAAAATGATCTTTTTGGAACTGAGCAGACATAGATTTATTTAAAGTTTCTAAAGTATTATACTCATTATCATATGTCAGCAGTAATTCAGACAGGATTTTGTCAAGGAAGAAAATATGAAGCTCTATAATTCTTCTCACTAATGATATTTCCAACTAGAGGTAGAAGATACGATCAATATGTGATGACTTTGCCATATAGCGGAAATCTTTTACAGCCAGGAAGGCTACTGTGATTTTCCATTAATAGCTGTATTTCTAAATAAAATTTTGAAGATCAACATTCTATGTTACTTTTGGAAAGGCTAAATAGAAATTAGGCAGTTATTTGGTGCATCTAATTTTTGTGTGTGGTTTTCATTTTTATGTAGCACTTTCATACAACAATCTATCAAATATGTCCTATGAAGTGGAATACTCTATTAGGTAACACAGATGTTTTCTTGGATTTTATTATGTTCATAAAAATTTTGTAACATTCATAATAATAATACTGTAAAATAATGATTTGCTGTGGTCAATGGCATGGGCAGAGGGTATGATGAAGGTGCATGTATTTCTTGTCAAAGAGCAGATGGCAGTTACAAGATAGAATAATGTTCGCCTCTAGATGAGACTATATCCATTTCAGTAATGTGTTGCCTGTTTTTAAAACACATATTTTTATTGGATAGGATTATTTATTTCCTCATCAAGCAGTGTTTAATTACATGAATTAAATAATTACTTACCTAGTAAATCTGAGGCTCTCAAATTTTCTTTCAGAAACATAACAGAAATAATGGCACTACCTAGAAAGAAAATGGCCATTAGTGGTGTTTCCAAATATAAAAACATATATTATGCAATGCCATTTGAAAGGAGTTAAGTAGTCTTAGGCCTGACTAGCTGTGTCCTGGTCAGAGACACCTGGCGGCTGGGGCTGTGAAGATGGCCTCTTGCCCCTCCTGGTTGAGGATTCATGGAAATTGGCATGGATTACCATGAACCTATGACAGTGACTGGGATAGTGCATGGTATACAGTGAGGGCTTAATATGAGTTTACTAAATGAATGAATGTAGAGAAAAGGAAGGAAGGAAGGAAGGAAGGAAGAAAGGAAGGAAGGGATGGAAAGGCAGAAAGAGATAGAAGGGAAGGAAAGAAGAAAGGATGAAAAGGAGGAAGTCTTAACTTTAAATATATTCCAAACGGAAACATTTCCCATCATCTCCTCCCATAATACCTATTCCAGGGATACCTCTATTGAACACCAGGATCCTAAGACTCCTCCTGGTATCCCCTCTCCTTCACACCACACATCTAACAGGCTACTGGGTCTTTTAAGTCTGGATTTCATTGTCTTTCAAGTCATCCCCTCTTCATTCCCTTGTCATGGTTCAGGTCAGCTTCACCTCAGGCTTAGACCGTTAAAGTAGCTTCCCTCTGGAGCCTCCCATTTCACTACCCCTTCCCCACAGCACTAGGAGTCGTCTTTCCAAAATGGAAATCTAATGTAAAACCACAGCTTTAAAACCTCTTAATGGCTTCTAGCCATCCAGAGACAAAGGCCAAACTACTAAGCATGACATTCAAAGACAGCCGTGATCTTACTCCTGACAATTTCCTTGCCACGTTTGCCCTCGATCTCTTTTATATTCTATGTGCACTCTTACTAAAATAATCGTAATTCCCAGAACCCCTACTGAGTTTCATGCTAAAGGACTTTTATATAAGCTATTCCCTGGGCAACTCTGCCTCCATCCTTTCACCCAACTCTAGACTCGAGCATCACCTCTGGATTCCCCCAGACCAAGTTGACCACTCCACCCATATGTGTGATTACCCCTTATAACATATAACTTTTTTGTTAGACTTAGGATTTTTTTTGCCTGTCTCCTGCAAAAGGTTATCAGTTCCTTTTACTCTGAGATATGCCTGCAAAAGGTTATCAGTTCCTTTTACTCTGAGATATGCCTTTTACTCTGAGATATGCCTTAGTACTCAGCATATAAATAAAAGTGTTGGTGGGATCTCCTGCATTTGCTGACCCTTGTGATGTTGAAGACCCTCTTTCCCATTATTGATGCTACTGAAACCTCAGCCTTACAACTGTGCCATGACCTACTGCTATGGCCTCAGGTGTGTGTGGGGTAAGTTGAATCTGAGCTGTTCCTCTTATGGAGTCATGAGTAGAGGCAAGGGAAGATCCAAGTTTGCAATAATACAAAAACAAAAAACAATTATTTGTATTTTAAATATTTGACAAAAACTATTAGTTGCATTTCTTATTTTTTTTAAAGCAAAAATACAGAAAGGAAAATCATTATAAAATAATCTCATCATCTAGGAAAGAACCACAGTTAATATGTTTGTGTGTTTATGTCCCTCTGGTTGAGATCAAACTGTAAGGCAAAATTTCTTTTCTCAGTTTCCTCAGTTACTGTATTACCATTTGCCATGTCATTAAAAATTCTTCATAGATATAATTTTAATGAATCTGAATTATAATACATTAAATCAGTGAAGCTTGAATGTAACTATATCTGGTGCTCTGGGAATTGATTTAAAACGAAATAAAATCCACGCCAGAACACTCATTCAGGATAAGCTGGAATCCACATATGTTTTTTCCATCTTTTTTTCAACCTAGCTCTCTCTCATTCAAGTTGAGCTATGTCCTTGCAAATTTTTCCTGAGCAGGTTATTTATAGGAATGGGGGCTTCACACAAAATAAACAGAGCATGGGAAATGTCCACCAAGCATGAGTTTATTGTGTGGCATGGCTTTAAAACATTAAAGCAATATTTTCTGAAGATAAATTAATGTATAGCTATGTAGTCCGTTACATTAAGAATTGAGTTTGGGACAAGCATAAAAATGTATGATAAATTTCTATTTCAGATTTGGACCAAATAATTCATGGAAACTAATTTCACATGTTAGAGCATTAGAAAAGTATAAAAGTGTATACTAAAGTATAAAAGTATAAAAATCAAGACTTCACTCCCAACTCCCATTACTGACTTCTTGTGTAATTAGGTAAGGAATGTTCCCAAGCGGAGGGAGATAGATTAACAACAAAAAATAGGTGAGGTATCATGACACTAACACATACCAAACGCTTTCCATTATAACAATACTTGAACTGACCATTTCACAGCAAAGGATTCCAATAAGAAGGTAGACATTGCTTACATGGTATAAGGAAATTTTAGAGCTAATAGTAGACAGAGAGGTAATCTACTCTAGGTTCTAAACTTTACAATTGGGAAACTGAGGTCCAAGGAAACTGATCCATTCATCTAACAAACATTTATATAACAGCACAGCTGGAACCAGCATGCATATTTCCTCATTCCAGTCCAGAGCTCTTTCTAGTACACGACACTCCATTTCTCTCTTGGAGTAAGAAAGGATCATTTTCCTTCTCTTCCTGTTGCTAAGCCACCATCTCATAAATAATTTCACTTTCAGAAGGAAGAGGGAAGAATGTTACGTAGGAGATAATTTCACTGTTGAAAGCAAAAAGGACATGACTGGTAACAATAAAATTGAAATATACCATAAGCATCAAATTATATCAATTGACATAAAATAGAGTTTTATGAAACATAAATACGCTACCTTTACTTTCTGAAAGAATTTATATGTCTGATGCATTTTTTTAAGTTTTAAGAGAATGTGATTTTCTACAAAATCTTCAGATAAGAGAATGAGTTTATCTATCAAAGAAAGTAATAAAAAAGAACATTCTATTAAGATACATCTACTTATAACTCATTTATCTTGCAAAACATGGTTAAAATGAGAGCTGTGCTGAGAAAAAGACAGTTTCTGAGCAACAGCTAATAACATGACTTCTAAGAACAGAAGTAAATTTTTTAAATGAGAAAAGATAAATAAACTGAAGTGCTCCCATATATATTTGCAATCAGAGATCTGTCAGACTCAACCCTGTCTAGTTGCTGCTACATCAACAACCATTGCCTAATAAACATGTACAACGGGGGAAAAACTATTACACTTTTATTCCTATAGTAAAGTTTAATATTTAAAAATAGAGTATTTCAAGATCAATAGTTCAAAAGCATTAAAACAGAACACACTTGTAACTTATTAAACTATAGTTTACCACTGAGCACTAACTTCAGCACTCAGAGTTTTGTGTACATTTTTGACTACAGGCATATTTGGGCAGAGGTTCGTGAATCCTTTTCCATCCTGGCCTTCACAGGACGTGGGTCTACACAGAGAGTGCTCCCAGACACTGGCCTATACAGCGTGATCCTGGACACTGGAGTTAAATTCGTTACACAGTGAACACAGTGACTCCAGAGGCATTGTGACCACAATGATCATAGTGCATTAAAAAAAGAAGGTAAAAGGTAGCATATGAAAGATAACATACCAAAATTCAAACAGTGGTTATGGGGAAAAAAATATAGTAGGGGGACTTCCCTGGTGGTCCAGTGGTAAAGAACCTGCCTTCCAATGCAGGGGACACAGGTTCGATCCCTGGTTGGGTAACTAAGATCCCACATGCCATGGGGCAACTAAGCCCGCACGCCACAACTACTGAGCTCGCGCGCCTCAACTAGAGAGCCGGTGTGCCGCAAACTAGAAAGCCCACGCGCCCTGGTGCCCGTGCGCCACAGCTAGAGAGAAGCCTGCACACCACAACAAAGAGCCCGAGCCTCGATGAAAGATCCCACGTGCCTCAATGAAGACCCTGCATGCCGCAACTAGACCTGATGCAGCCCGCCCCCCCAAAAGAAAGTAAATAAATAAAATAAATATAAAAAAAAGAAATAAATGATCAATTTAAAAAAATATAGTAGGAATACTCTGTAAGAGGAAAGGACAAAAAAGTTTTTTCTAGATTTTCTTTGGTTCAAAAGAGTGCGCCCATGGGGCAGTGTATTAAGGTAGTCACTTGGCCTTCATCATAATACTTTATGGTCAGGAGAATCTCAGCAACAATTATAATGGACTGACTCCTACTGGTGAGTCATCTCTACTCTTTTCAGCCATTAAATGTCACTTGGTTTAACAACCAGAATGGAGACGATTTCCTGTCAAGGTTGATGCAAGGAAACTTACACTTGGGCATTCGGATTCGGATTTCTAGATGAAAACCGATAGAGGCCTAGCAAGATCCCCGTGGCTTCAGCTGAACCAGGTCTAGGCATAGGGGAGGTGCCAGTCCCAAGACATGTGCCCTGACGCTGAGCTCCCTAATGCTTCCTGATCTACGTAGGAATAAACCTTCGTTTCTTCTTCATTCACCTCCACTCTGACATCACAAGAGCTGGCTGTAATTATGAAAGAGCTACTTACCTTAATGTGGTCAAGAGTTGGCATATGAGAGTTCAGATAGGATGTACAAACTTGATTTAGATTATCTTCTGTAATAGCTACTAATGGGGATTAGTAAACCAGAAGTTAAGCGTCAACTTTCTATATGTTAGCAATGACACTCAAGGGTAGACTTTTACATGTGAGTTTAGATTTTTGTGTCTGTAGAGTAACAGGTAAATTGGCATTCCTTTTTTCCATTTTCAACATTAAGATATATGTGCACCTTTTACTTAAATTCCCTTTCTCCCCAGATAATAATTTTTTTATTAAAGGTTGAAGAGCACAGAAGAGACTTCAGTAACTATTTAAATGTGTTATGGTATGGCTATTTTTAAACGAGTTTGTTCACATTTATTTACTTCCCTCCATTTTTTACCCTTTTATGACCACCTCTAAAAAGACAAATTTAACCCAAAGTTTTAAAACTCAATTACACCTTACTTAAATGTGATTATGGATATGATATTCTTATCTGATAAAGCTGGAAAGAAAAAAACCTTTGGTCCACAGGTCACAAACTCAAATGCCTCCAGGGGCCAGTTAGGTAATCCTCTAAAGAAGAAAGAATAATGAGGGTGGTGGGCTGTGGCGATGAGGGGCTGTGGAGCGGTGGTGACCTGGCGTACACAAGATTAGTGAAAGGTGGCAGTCAGAATTCAGCCCTAGCCAACTGCAAGTCCAGTGTTACCAAATCTGATACTTTAAGACAAAAATCCAGTTTTTGTGTATCACTATCCAATTTTTAAACATGGGAAATTAATTTGTATTTTTAAAATACATTCTTTGAGCCAAGCAAAACACAACAGTGGCCAGATCTGGTCTACAGGCCACCAGTTTGTAAACTCTGATCTAGTCCGCAAATGAAAATGTCATCAATTTTCCTGCCTGGATATTCAAGTTATTGTTTAACCTCTATGATCTGAAGAGAAAGCAGGGTATATGTTTATAATATAGGAAAGTAGAAGACAAAGTAGTAAAGAAAGCACTCTTTTATTAAAAAAAAAGAACCCATGACATGAAAAGAACATATTTATATAATAATGCTACAAACAGATCCTCACATGTAAATATCTGGCTTGTGGTTTCTGACCACTTATAATGGCAACTTTATTGTACTGCTAAAAAGCAAACCACAAAAGCACTTTCATGTCAGTCACAATCAAGCTTCAATCACGTGGACGCGTTGAGTGTGCTCATGGGCTCAATCAACTCTAGCCGTTTTGAGGTACTGACTTCTACAAAACGACGGTTCCCCGTTAGTTGTACAATTGGAGGGGAAAAGTATGTCAATTACAGTGAATTCCATGGAATTAGGATTTGAAAATCTGAGGATGTGACACTTTGAAAAATGTTTCTTTATAGAGAGAAAAGTTGTCCCACCATCCATATTGGCAGGAATGAAAGTGTCCAGTATTCATGTTAATTAAAAAATAGCTAGAGGGTGTGGAGAAAAAGGAAGCCTCCTACCCTCCTACACTGTTGATGGGAATGTAAATTGGTGCAGCCACTATGGAGAACAGTATGGAGGTTTCTTAAAAACTAAAAATAGAGTTGCCATGTGATCCAGCAATCCCACTCCTGGGCATACTTCCAGACGAAACTATAATTCAAAGAGATACGTGCACACCCATGTTCATAGGAGCACTATTCACAATAGACAAGACGTGGAAGCAACCTAAATGTCCATCAACATGAATGGATAAAGAAGATGTGGTATATATATACAATGGAATATTACTCAGCCATAGAAAGAATGAAATAATGCCATTTGAAGCAACATGGATGGACCTAGAGATTATCAAATTAAGTGAAGTAAATCAGACACAGAAAGACAAACATTATATGTTATCACTTATTTGTGCAATCTAAAAAAAATGATACAAATGAACTTATTTATAAAACAGAAATAGATTCACAGACATAGAAAACAAACTTGTGGTTACCAAAAGGAATAACAGGGGGCAGGGGGTAGGAGAGATAAATTAGGAGTTTGGGATTAACATGTACACACTACGATATATAAAACAGGTAAACAACAAGGACCTACTGTATAGCACAGGGAACTATACTTAATATCTTGTAATAACCTATAATGGAAATGAGTCTGAAAAAAATACGTATATATTATATACATATAACTAAATCTCTTTGCTGTACACTTGAAATTAACACAACATTGTAAATTAACTATACCTCAATTTTAAAAAGGGAAAAAAATTGCTATTGTCATTTATTGAAGATAATGAAATTGTAGGTAAAGTGCATAATTTCAAATGAGGAGACTGACCTGGATTATGAACAATAATCTTTTCTTTTTTCTTTAATAAATTTATTTATTTATTTACTTTTGGCTGCGTTGGGTCTTCCTTGCTTTCTCTAGTTGCAGCAAGCAGGGGCCTACACTTCGCTGTGGTGCGTGGGCTTCTCATAGTGGTGGCTTCTCTTTGTTGTGGAGCACGGGCTCTAGGTGTACGGGCTTCAGTAGTTGTGGCTCGCAGGCTCTAGAGCGCAGGCTCAGTAGTTGTGGCTCGCAGGCTCTAGAGCGCAGGCTCAGTAATTGTGGCACATGGGCTTAGTTGCTCTGCAGCATGTGGGATCTTCCCGGACCAGGGCTCGAACCCATGTCCCCTGCACTGGCAGGCGGATTCTTAACCACTGTGCCACCAGGGAAACCCAATCTTTTCTTTTCTACATTTTTCTTGATGTACATTAGTGATAAAATTGAAAGGAGTCCAAAAAAGTAAAACTACTGTCACTGACAGGATTAACTCTGTATTATAAATGTAATAGTGCATTACATCATCATTAGCAATTTCTTTAGAAATACACTGTGGCGTTCTCAGAAAATAAGGATGGGTGGAAAAGATGTTTCAAATAAAGTTTTTTAGGTTTTAGGAATGCTTTCAGCTGAGAGTGCATGAGCAGACACAAAATAAGAACTTCAGAGATTTATTTCACACATCTTATTTAGGCTGGTTTTGAGACAAATGTGCTAAGGCAGACAACCCAGCAAGCCACTGAGAAAAGGGATATTTTCTGCATATTTCCAACATTAAAATAAACGTCCGTGTAAAGTGCCACTATCACAGGCAGCCCGTGAGGTTTAGAGCTCCAATGACTTCATCCAGGCTGGCACCAAGCACAGGGTGCTAAAGGACTGAGGGAATCCACAGCATCGAGGTTTGTGGAACACTACAGGTCACTCGCTCATTGGCCTGTTTATGTTTTCTTTCATTTGTTTCTAATAAAAATCTTGGAGACCAAAGTTTCTGCTTGAGATGACTTCTCTGGAATTCCAAAAGGCCTCACCAGGGCTTTCTGGCTGTGCTATGACCATCATTTAATGGAATACAGACACATTTCAGCTTACAGCTTTATAATGGCACACAGAAATACACGAAACAACGTATATTCCACATCATGAATTTCAATTTGAGCAAAAGCCAGCATGTTAGGGAAAACGAGAGATGGAAAAGACTTACCAGTCATCTGCCTCATTCTCTCAGTGCAGTCAGCTTTCCAGCCTTAATTCAAATTAGCCCAGTCACAGGGTGACTACTTCTCTTAGGAAATTATTCCAGGGCCAAGGAGACCTCACTGCTATTAATTTTATCATTCCATATAAAATTCCAAGTGTTTGATCTCATATAATTCATCTCAAATTTAACCTACTTATTACTCACTTCTATTCATCTGGGCGGTAATTAAGTAAAACAACAAGGTTGTATGTTTCATACAGTACCTGGCAAGGTGGATGCTCATTCAATATTAGTTTCTTATCTTTAACTATTTCTAAACTGATGCCTGAATTTAACTTGGAAAAAGGTGATATATTCTCTGAACTCTTTTCTAATTACTTTAAATCAATATACTCAGAGGTATAGAACTGAAAAATGTCCATCACATTTGTTTTGTTTTGGTTTTTTTAATAAATTTATTTATTTATTTTTGACTGTGTTGGATCTTCGTTGCTGCGTGTGGGCTTTCTCTAGTTGCAGTGAGCAGGGGCTGCTCTTCGTTGCGGTGCATGGGATTCTCATTGCTGTGGCTTCTTTTGTTGTGGATCATGGGCTCTAGGCACGTGGGCTTCAGTAGTTGTGGCACGTGGGCTCAGTAGTTGTGGCTCAAGGGCTTAGCTGCTCTGCGACATGTGGGATCTTCCCGGACCAGGGCTTGAACCCATGTGCCCTGCATTGGCAGGCAGATTCTTAACCACTGAGCCACCAGGGAAGTCCTCTATTATGTTTTATTTCTCCCACCCTCCCTGCTCCTGCAACAATCTCCCTTCATATCCCATTCCTTTGCCACCCCTAGCCAAGTCAGTTTTATGCTGAGAAAGGTCTACCACAAACCTCCTTTAATTTTTTGTGGCTTCAACTCTTTGGACTGTTGATAACTTTATTATTTTTAATCATCTCAATGCTGACGCATAGCACAGATCACAGTCATGGCGATGAACAGAAAAACGAAAACATTAAATGTAAAGTCATGCTTTGTAGATACACAAATAATATAACTCAACCCCCCAAAGGACAAGCTTAATAAACCTTTAAATATTTACAGGAGTGAGTATTCACAAGTTGTTTGCAATGAAATGTTTAGCCATTGTGCTTCACTGGGAATTGAAATCTTTTAAACAACACCCTAGAACAGAACAGAACGCTTCTCGTCCAGCATCCTAGAACAGAGCATCCCAGAATGCCCAATCCTCATTTTATCATAATTCAAATTCAAACCAATTCTGTGAGGCTGTATTGTGTGATTTCCTGCACCATGATCTCCCGGAAAGAGCAGACAGCAGGCACACACAGTCACCAGTCTCCTGGGTCTCAGCTGAATGGCCAGAATGCATTAAATAGGTCATTGTGAACATGATGAGAGTTGCCAAAGGGGAAGTATAGGGTCAAGGCTGCTACATGCAGTCGAGCAGGTTGTGCACTGCACAAATACACTACACCTGAGGGGGCATCACCCACATGTCAGATATTGGTGACTTGTATATTTCTCAGGACAATTTTCTGATAGATGGCACCAGAGTGTCCTGCTCTAATGAAATTATTGTATTATGATAATTTGCAGACAGAAAGACTGAAATAGAGTATCATGAGAAAGGATGCCTTTTTCTAATTCACAAAAAGGCACCAAATAGCTGAGCAGAGGACCCGTGTAGGGGGGAGAGAATAAGCCTGTTTAATTTAGTGTAGAAGCCCAGAAAGGCCTCCTGGGGAAGTGGGACAGGAAAGATTAGCAGTAGTTTAAAATTTTATTACAAACTCCTCAGAATATCCAACTTATTTCTTTTTATTGGATTTCTGGTATAATAACTAGTTTCTCAGAAAACACTTTCTCAAATTGCAGTTAGACCTGAAAGCCTCTCTGAAGTTAATTAGCAAGTGAACAAAAGTGCTTTGAAGCCAGAGCAAGAAGACAGAAAGTTGCACGCATGTCTCAGACTGCTATGTTTTTCCTTGGACAAATTTCTGTGTCTGTTTTTTAAATGTATTTGATATTGGTAGGTTATTTGGAAATTTTGGTATTTTCCAACACGTTTTGGTGGGGAATATGTGGAGAAGTCAAAGGGTAAATGCTGCTTAATGGCTGAACAAATGAGCTGTGAAAAGCCCACATTTCTGCTCCCTGAGAATTAATTACTGCATGGATAAGAACAATAAAAAGCATTTCTTGAAGTGGTTCATCCATTTTAGATAATTTAACCACCAGTCACCTTCAGGGGCATGGAAGTAAACTCTGTTATAAAGAATAAAGTACTGGACTTCCCTGGTGGCGCAGTGGTTAAGAATCCGCCTGCCAATGCAGGGCACATGGGTTCGAGCCCTGACCCAGGAAGATCCTACATGCTGCAGAGCAACTAAGCCCATGCGCCACAACTACTGAGCCTGCGCTCTAGAGCCCATGAGGCACAACTACTGAAGGCCGCGTGCCTAGAACCCAAGCTCCCCAAGAAGAGAAGCCACCGCACTGAGAAGCCCGTGCACCGCAACAAAGGGTAGCCCCCGTTCGCCGCAACTAGAGAAAGTCTTCGCGCAGCAATGAAGACCCAACGCAGCCAAAAATAAATAAATTAAATAAATAAATTCAAAAAAAGAATAAAGTAATTTGTTTCTTTTTAATAATGATTATAAATCACAGTGACAATGGCTAGTTGTCACTGCACTATGTATCCAACACTGCACTATGTATCCTACACCGTTCTTAAGTGTTTGTGTTTACTCAATTCTTCCCCATGACAACTTCTGAGGTAAGAACTATTTGTATCCCCACTTTACAGATTAGGGAGCTGAGGCATATTCCCATTTAAATAACTTGCCCAAGGTCGCAGAGCTTTCCAGGGGCAGAGCTGAGATCTGAAGGCTGGCAGTGTGGTCCTAGAGCTTTGCGCTCTTCACCATTCTACTGCCCTGTAGAAGGGTATCCACCCGAGGCTTTAGACGAAATTGAAAAACCATCTCTTAAGCTTTCTTAATTAATGGGAAAACAAACACAAGTCAAAATCTAGAATTAATCAGACTGCCAGCATATAACCAGCATTTTAGTCAGAATAAGCTTTTGCCCTATTATTCACTGAGGAAGCCCTTCAGTGAGAAAAAGAGGGTGAAAATATAAGGTGACACAAGGATACAAGGGCTCTGATCCTCTTTCTCCAAAAGCTGGACCCAGGCTTGGGAATTCAGATCTGCCTATACACCAGGATCACTCCCCATTAACCACCCCCCACTGCAGGCACCGGCCAGCTATCTACCCTGTTTGAGTCTCTAGGATGCTGTGACTGCTTGTGAGCATTGCTTGAAGAACTCTAAAGGGTTTTCTGCAAAACGGTTGTCCCTTGAGATACTTCTTATAAAGGCACCTTGTGGACAATAGGTTTGGGAAAGCTGGCTTACTGCATCTGCCTCTGAAAGACTGACAGCATGCCTGGGCCCATCCCAGGGCCTCAAGAAGTCCTCCACTAACAAAACCTGTGTCACATTTTAAATCCAATATTGTGGAAACCTGTTTGCTTACAGAATTCTTTGTTTCTTAGAACACCTATGAAACCATCAGTAAAACTAGTGCTTGAGAAATGCTGTCTCCAGGTAAGCATGTCAGTGTAGAGCAGCAGGCCACACAGATAGAGGGAAAGAAAGAATAGAAAGGAAGATGGTTCCAGGCAGGAACGTGGGTAGAGTGAGAACTGAAATATCCATGGTGCTTACTGTAGTGCTAGTCCTAAAAAAAAAAAAGACAAAAAAAAAAAATCTGTTCCACTGAAGTGTACAAAGGGAGGAGGAATTTTGATTATGTAAGACAAAACAGTGGGACTGACAATATTAGCAGCCTGGATGTAGTGAGAAGGTGACTCACACAATTTATCCTTACTTCTGGAGAGGAGAAAAGGAACACAGTGTGTTGGTATGAACCAGGCTGCCCAAGGAGAATGAGGAAAATGGAAGAAAGTTCCTTCACTCAGACTTAAGAGCTAAAACTTTTAAAAAACTGTTCTGGACTTCAGTTTTCTTCCTTTCTTATTTTTTTTCCTTTTCAAAATTTGAAAGCCAGAAAAGAAGATGCAATCCCTCATGCAACACTGCAACAGACATTATCTTTAAAAAAAAAAAAATTCAAAGAAAGGTTTGATTTCTTTCTTGAAGCTCCCAAGAAATCATAGGGAAAATAAAATTTCTAGCTCAGTAAAGTGTAGACACTCTTCTGCCTCATCTGTAGACATAGCCGTAAGATAACATATTTATTAAAAAATACTGTCCCTTTTGCTTCAAGTTTTCTAGAGTTTCTAGAATCTTCATAAAGAATTATAAAAGTGGTAGGGGGTTGTTCTGGGGAAAATTCTCAATCACCAGCATCCCTCACCCTCCCACAGCATTGCACAGTGACCTAAATTCAGTGCAAGAGTGCTGTGAGAATGTTATGTATGAGCATATATTACTGTTTGCAAAGATTGTAAAGCAGGAAACAATTTATGTTTGAGGCTATAAGTTTACTTCTTGGAATCATTTTAAATGGGCAGAGAGGGAGGTTGCTAAAAATGTTCTAAAGTTGAAACATTAATCCAGGCTAGGAGCAGACAAAGAAAAATGATCTGTAGCATTGAGAAAAGCCCATCTCCAAGTTTGAAGGTGGGTGGACTGCCCCCTCCCCTCAGGGAGTTTGGGGAGGACAGGTCACTGTCCAAGGGGAAGGTGGTTAAACTTAAAACTTCCCGTTATTAATGAGAGTTTCAAGCAAGTTATGCCAAAATGAGCAGCTTCACAGGCGTCTTCATTGAAGGTCTATGAGGAGTATCAAGGCTGGCCCTTCATCTCTGGCAATTTCCGAATTCTCACTTCAGGTCCCAAGAGGTCTGGCTAATATTTCATTTCTGTGAGATCGCTGATCTTTATAATAAATCCAGCACATCCCCCTTTCTTTGTGTTAGTTGGAATGGCTCTTTTCTTCTCATTCCCAGAAAAAAGTTTTCCCAGGACTGGGGGACTAGAGGTAAATGGAGAATTTCAGTACAATGTGGCTCACACACTCAACCCTCCCCCCCCGAGGCATCTGTTTGATCTGCACGGACACTTTTGTCTTTGGACATTGCATAGAAACTGAGCATGAAGCAGAATAAGAAACGAAACTAAAGATCACCTCTAAACAGATACTCACTGTGAAAAATAATACAACATTTTCAGAACAACTGGGGCCTTGTAGAGGTCCCAAGGTGACAATGTAACAATACCTTTTATCTATTATTTCTCAAATTTTGAGAAGAAAAAGACATCCAGAATGTCCATGTACGCGGTATGTGCAGTAGTAAATAGAAGACAAGATATCCTCAAATTGCTGATTTTATCTAAATGTTAAAAATGTCAAATGAAAAAAAAAAAGAAAAGTCAAATGATTACATAAATTGTGTGCCTATTCAGAGTAGGGTGATTTTAACTGAACAATTTCTTGAAAGCCAAAAGTGTTCTTTGCTAACTATTCTACTATTGTACATCATGAAAGTATTTTAAATAAGATATTTTAAATTATTAAGAAGGGGAAACTACTTTCAAAATGAAATAAAATTCTCTTTGAGTATACATTATTTCAGTTTAAGCTATGCTTTTTTTTAAGACTATCATATAATTTTTAGGAGAAATATTACAATGGGGATATGTGGGTGCACATTATGCTTGATCTAGTTGCTACCAGACAATAGCCATCAACTTGTTTCTATTTCAATGAAGATTCCAAATTCACAGAAACATAGAAACATGCTGTTTCCATAGCAGCAGATAAAGGGTGAAACTCAAAAGAGTTTATTGATTTTAACATGGCTTAGAGATTTTGTTCTCTTTTTTAGCAGTAATTTTTGCTTGTTTTTTTAGTCTTTACCAACATCTCATATTTTCTTTTCTAAATGTATTTAGTAAGTCATACAAATTTTGAAAGTAGGATAATTGTGACATTACTGTAAAATTACACATTCTTTCTTTTTTTAAATTTATTTATTTGTTTTTTTTCTTTTTTTTAATTTTTGGCTTTGTTGGGTCTTTGTTGCTGTGCGCGAACTTTCTCCAGTTGCGGCAAGTGGAGGCTACTCTTCTTTGTGGTGTGCGGGCTTCTCTTGCTGCGGAGCACAGGCTCCAGGCGCACGGGCTTCAGTAGTTGTAGCACACGGACTCAAGTAGTTGTGGCTCGCGGGCTCTAGAGCGCAGGCTTAGTAGTTGTGGTGCACGGGCTTAGTTGCTCCATGGCATGTGGGATCTTCCCAGAACAGGGATCGAACCCGTGTCCTCTGCATTGGCAGGCGGATCCTTAACCACTGCGTCACCAGGGAAGTCCTAAAATTACACATTCTTATAGTAACGTAGAATAACCAATATCGAATTCTTTTTTTTTAACATCTTTATTGGAGTATAATTGCTTTACATTGTTGTGTTAGTTTCTGCTTTATAACAAAGTGGATCAGTTATACATATACATATATCCCCATATCTCTTCCCTCTTGGGTCTCCCTCCCTCCCACCCTCCCTATCCCACCCCTCTAGGTGGTCACAAAGCACCGAGCTGATCTCCCTGTGCTATGCGGCTGCTTCCCACTAGCTACCTATTTTACATTTGGTAGTGTATATATGTCCATGCCACTCTCTCACTTCGTCCCAGTTTACCCTTCCCCCTCTCTGTGTCCTCAAGTCCATTTTCTATGTCTGCGTCTTTATTCCTGTCCTGCCCCTAGGTTTTTCAGAAACTTTTTTTTTTTTAGATTCCATATATATGTGCTAGCATACGGTATTTGCTTTTCTCTTTCTGACTTACTTCACTCTGTATGACAGACTCTAGGTCCATCCACCTCACTGCAAATCTCAATTTCATTTCTTTTTATGGCTGAGTAATATTCTATTGCATATATGTGCCACATCTTCTTTATCCATTCATCTGTCGATGGACACTCAGGTTGCTTCCATGTCCTGGCTATTGTAAATAGTGCTACAATGAACACTGTGGTACATGACTCTTTTTGAATTTTGGTTTTCTCAGGGTATATGCCCAGTAGTGGGATTGCTGGGTCATATGGTAGCTCTATTTTTAGTTTTTTAAGGAACCTCCATAGTGTTCTCCATAGTGGCTGTATCAATTTCCATTCCCACCAACAGTGCACAAAGGTTCCCTTTTCTCCACACCCTCTCCAGCATTTATTGTTTGTAGATTTTTTGATGATGGCCATTCTGACCGGTGTGAGGTGATACCTCATTGTAGTTTTGATTTGCATTTCTCTGATGATTAGTGATGCTGAGCATCCTTTCACGTGTTTGTTGGCAATCTGTGTATCTTCTTTGGAGAAATGTCTATTTAGGTCTTCTGCCCATTTTCGGATTGGGTTGTTTGTTTTTTTGATATTGAGCTGCATGAGCTGCTTGTATACTTTGGAGATTTTTCCTTTGTCAGTTGCTTCATTTGCAAATATTTTCTCCCATTATGAGGATTGTCTTTTCATCTTGTTTATGGTTCCTTTGCTGTGTAAAAGCTTTTCAGTTTCATTAGGTCCCATTTGTTTGTTTTTATTTCTAATTCTTAATGTAAAAGAGATGCTAACCTATGGATCAGGCATCAAGGACTCTAACTACGTGTAATGTCAGTTTAGCATATGAATAAAACATAACATTTTATTACAAAGGCTTTAAGGTAATTCATTAATGATTAAAAAGCATGGTAGAACATTTTCTGCTACTGTTAATTTCATTTGTTAAGACTCAGACACTGGGAATCAGGCTTTGAAACATAGATGTTACAGCTACAAAATGCAAGTTTCTTTGTGGTTCATGTGGCACCATGACAGTGAATAACTGAAATTGGTAGTATAATTGTTCCAAGTTAACATGCTAAGAAAACAGGAAATGACTTTTTTCTTTTGTGCATGTGTTGTTTAAGTTGTATTTTTTTTGCCAACTATTTTGATCTCTTAAAATTTCTATTGGTCAAAACACAGAAAAATGGCTCACCTGTAACAGACATACAGCCTAATGGAGCAATGAGAGTAATGGGGGCAAATCCATAGGCTGCAAAGTTTCCTGTCTCTCCCACAGCCATCAGTATGATGCCGCTCCACCACAGCACGCTCTTGAAGTGTGGCCTTGGGTGTTCTTGGTGCGCCAACTGAAGATGCGAATATTTCTGGAAGTACATCACGATGTAAATAAGAAAATATTTCCACCCAACCAAAACTTGGCCTTGAAATTTTGGGTCCTATAAAATTGCTTCATGGCTTTTAAATTTATTTGCAGATTATTATAGAGCAATTATTATGGTTTTCTGTTTGTTCCAAACATATTAACAGAAGTGAATCATACTGATATAGCATTTTATAGTTTAAAGGGCCTTCTCACATATTGCTTAATTCTCATAACAACTCTGTGAAGTAAATATCATTGTTATCACTGTTACTATCTAAAGACGGAGTGTGTGTTAAGGAGTTAAGTGACTTTTTAGTCCACCACACCAAAATACTTCTTTTAGATTGTCAAAAAAATTCAAATGCTGAAATAAAGATAATAAGTTACTAAAGAAACACCTTTGGAAAAGGGATTCAAATCTATGAGTCGAAGTTGCTACCACAATAAACATAACAGGGCAGAAAGCTCTGGTAGCAGAGGGATGGGGGAACTCATTTATATCTGGTTTCAGTATTTCTTTGTATTGGAAATTATGAATTCCTGAAAAACTGGCCATTAAATAAAGCTCTATTTCCCTATTGATTTTATGATAACTGAATTTACTTCCTTAAGAAGTATGTACAATTCTAGATTACTTTAAAATCTTTTCTTTAAAATTTTTTAAAAATTTCAGAAGTTATTTAGAAAATAATAAAAGTACTGTAAGAAAATGTAGGACATTAAAATAAATCTTGGCTTATGCCAAGATATGAACATCTTTTTAAGTGTGATACAAATTCACAGGCGCCTGGTCTGGGGTACACAATACTATTAAGAGGCTCACAAAACATTTAACTTCTCTTAAAATCAGAAGAAAAAAGATGGACACAATCTAGCCTGGATTATATTTGTCTTTATATCAATGAGGTCATAAGATATACTTTCTTTAATGGAGGAGGAAGTCCAAGAAGGCAAAAGTGCCTGAGGCTCACTGAAGTCATAATGTGTCCCTGGATCAAACTACAGAGTTAGGAAAATAAGCTTCTTCTTACCTGAATATTTAGGGAAACGCTGATTACCAAGTTTCCTAAAATGGCCAGCAAAACTCCAAAAAGGTGAATCTATAAAAGAAAATGTTTTCTTTAAATGGTACTTTAAATAGCACTTGTAAGATATTTACCAAAAAAACTATGAAAATTTAAGTTGATACATTCATTCATTTGTTCATTCATTCAGCAAATATTTACTTAGCACCCGTTTGCCAGGGTCACTTGGAATATGAAAAATGGTTTTATTAGGATTAATTTTTCACTTTAGTCAAATATTATTTTTTATAACTAGTTCAGTCCTTTACTGAATTCTCTAGATATGTGCTTCATTCACTAAAATAAACAGTCATCAGGTTCTGACGTTTTCCCACTAAGATGCTTCTATTTATCCTGTCTGCCAATTTCCTCAGCAACCTCTCTGATTGGGGTGTTCATTGCCTCAAGTATGGACTATATAATTATTTCTGTTCTCCCTCTTTTCTTTCTCTTAAGATATTCTGGAAGACTGTGGTATGAAAGAGAGATCATTGGCTTTGGGGTTAAAGGATGAACCTGAGATTCAGATCTGCTATTTTCTAATGGGCAACACTGAGTAAGTTATTTCAGCTCCCCGGCCTCAGTAAACAGGGGATGTTGGATAAGGTGTTTCCCAAAATCCCTTTATCTCTAAACTGCTATGAACCTCACTGGAGACAGACTAAATTTTCCCGCCACTCTGCTGGTCAAGAACCCACAACGTCTCTCTACAGACAACTATATTAAATACAAAACTACTGTACCAGCTCCCCATAATCGGTCCTCAACCTGACCCATCCAATTGTCCACAGCACACTTTAAGGTGCTCCCTCTACCTTGGGTACCTGGCTCCTGACTTCTCCAGTCAGATGTCATACTTTTTCTCATGTCATTCCTCTCACTCAGACAGAGTATCTTCTTCCCTCAGCCCATTTCAATCAGACCTCACCCTCCTGGCCATCGGAGCTCTACCTCCTTACGACCTTCTCAGACACCACAGCCCATCTTTACTTTCTCAGACTCTAAATGGTGAACATCCCTTATTTCTTCTTTTATATTGTCAGGCGTATCATTAGGCTCTATAAATAGATGGCAAATTCTCCGAGGGAAGGGAATCATGTCTAAGACTTCCATTGGGTCTTCTACATCATCTACTATAAAATGTAGAGACTTAAAAAAAAATGAGGGGCTTAAAAAAATACTTACTTTAGAAAGCATAGAGTCGTTTAAAACAAGAACTACAGAGGTTAAAAAATTAGTTCTGACACATTGCCCAAGATCTTCACTATAGATAGCATATGTATTATTTGATGACTTCAAGAGATGCATATTCTGCTCCTATCTAGGTACAAAGATGTAATATCTTCTAGCAGTAAAAATTAGCAATGATAGAAGGGCTCTTCCCCCTTCTTCTTCTACAGTACATAACTTCTAGCTAGCTTCAAATTCCAAGGAGTTATTTGAATTTCAAATGAACATTACAACCACAAGGAACCCTTTTCAGAATGCAAAATGTCTTTGAAGTTTTAGAACTTCATTATATGTGCTGAAGTGAAATTCAGTATTTCTAAAAAATGAAGCAGAAAAGTTGAAAACCCATTTAATAGTTGACATATAATATCCATGGCCTTTAATCAGTTAAGAATTTTCTTTTCCTAATAAAAGCAGTTGGCACTAATTTTGATCACTATTCCTCATGGGGAACAATTGTATCATAATATAATGTGCTATTTCCATGCTTTCGATTTACAATTGACTGACTGCATTTGGCAGTAATCAGGAAAATAAAAATCCAGAAGAAGTTTGGGATTGAATGGATAATTATGAAAATCTTCCATAATTATAAAAGTAAATTGTTGAATAAGAAATAAGTTACTTCAAAATTCTTTAAATGATTCACTGAGTAGTTTAAACACCACCAGGCCAAGTGTTTAGAAATTGGTTAGCAGGATTTCGCAATGATTTCTTGGATATGACACGGAAAGCACAGGCAACAGAAGAAAAAATAGATAAGCTGGACTTTATCAAGATTAAAATCTCTTGTGCACCAAAGGACACTATTAGCAGAGTGAAAGGCAACCCACACAATGGTGGAAAATATTTGCAAATCATATATCTGATAAAGATTGATATATAGAATATATAAAGAATCCCTACAACTCAACAACAAAAAAATAAACAATGCAACTGAAAAATGGTCAAAGAACTCAAATAGACTTTTCTTCAAAGAAGATATATAAATGGCCAATAGGCACATGAAAAGATGCTCAATAGCACTAATCATTAGGGAAATGCACATCAAAACCACAATAAGCTACCACTTCAAACCCAGTAGGAGAGCTACAATTTAAAAAAAACAACAGAAAATAACAAGTGTTGGTAAGGATGTGGAGAAATTGAAACCCTAGTTCATTGTTGGTGGGGATGTAAAATGGTACAGCTGCTGATCTCATAACATATACAAAAATTAACTCAAAATTAACCAAAAGACCTAAATGTAGGAGCCGAAACTATAAAGTTCTCAGAAGAAAACATAAGGGTAAATCTTTGTGACCTTGGATTTGGCCATGGATTCCCATAGATAAGACATCAAAAGCATAAGCAACAAAGAAAAAATAATTGGACCTCATCAATATTAAAAAACTTTCTGTTTCAAAGGACACTATCAAGGAAAGTGAAAAGATAATCCACAAAATGGGAGAAAAGATTTGGAAATCATATATCTGGCAAGGGACTTATACCTAGACTATATAAAGAACACTTACAACACAATAATAAAAGACAAATGACTCAATTAAAAATGGGCAAAGGATCTGAATAGACCTTTCTCCGAAGAAGACAAATGGCTAACAAGTACATTGAAAAGATGTTCAACATCACTAGTCATCAGGGATTGCAAATCAAAACCACAGTGATATACCACTTCATACCAAATAATATAGCTATAATCAAAAAGTCAGATAATAACAAGTGTTAGTAAGGATGTAGATAAATCAGAACCCTCTAACGCTGCTCATGGAAATATATAATGGTGCAACCACTTTGGAAAACAGTCTGGAAGTTCTTCAAAAAGTTAAGCATGGAATTTCCATTTGACTCAGCAATTCCATGCCGAGGTATATATCCAAGAGAAATAAAACATATATCCACACAAAAGCTTGTACACAAATTTACATACCAGTATTGTTCATATGACAGCTAAAGGCTGGAGGCAATGATTGTACAACTCAGTGAACTGTACAATTTAAATGAGTGGATTATATGATATGTGAATTATATTTCAATAAGTTGTTATACAAAAATAATTTTAAAAGCACAAAGCATTTACATCTTTTTTTTTGCCCAAAGAAATAAAATGTTACAAATGTAACTAGCTCTATTTCAGTCTCTTCTTCCTCCCAGAGATAAGTGACTTTTTTTTCTGAAGTTGATACAAATATATTTCTTTCTTTCCTCGATTTATTTTTATTATCTATTTTGTTTACTCAGTTTTTCTTTTTTTCATCTTCTTCATTTGGACTCTTAACTCATTAGCTTTTTCTGTTTCTTTCTATCATGCAGATAGGGCTTTACATTTCCCCCTAAGTACACCCTGTTTTAGCTGCCTGCATAGTTTTGGCATGTACAGTTTTCATTGGTATTTAGTTCTAAATATTTTCTGATTATCTCGTCATTTTTATCTGAGCCTTATATTATTCAGAGATGTGTTTTTTAATATTTCTAAATGAATGAGGTGTCGATTATCACTTTATTACTAATTTCTAATTTTACTGAGTCGTGGGCAGAAAATACACTGTGTGTATATTAACATTTGCTTTTGACCTATTATACAGTGTAAATTGGAATTTGTTTTGTGACCTGCTGGTATAGGGTCAAGTTTATAAGTGTTCCATGTATGTTTGAAAATAAAGTATTTAAAAGTTGAGTTAATACATTTTATATATCCTTCCTATCTATCTATCCATTCATCTATCTATCTCCATTAAGTCATTGTTCAAATCTTTGATATTCTTACTAAATTTTGTATTGCTTTGTCTATCAATTGCCTAGGGAGGTATGTTAAAAATCTACTCAAACATGTATTTATATATTTTAAGACTATAGTCCTAGGTGTATACAGGATCAGGATTGTTTTATCTTCCCAGCTAATTGTTCCTTTTTTTAAATTTTATTTATTTATTTACTTATGTTTATTTTTTATTTATTTATTTTTTGCTTATTAGTCATCCATTTTATACACATCAGTGTACACATGTCAATCCCAATCTCCCAATTCATCACACCCCCCCCGCCCAGTAATTGTTCCTTTTATCATTAGGATTTTTCTTTAAAATCTATTTTAGCTGATATTACTGTAGCTGCTTTCTTTTGATATTTGCTACTTTCCACATCACTTTAACATTTCTGCATCATATTTTAGTCAAGTCTCTTATATATAGAAAATAACTAGATTAAAAAAAAATCCTGAGACTTTCTGTCAGATGGGGAGGTTAGTCCATTTTGTTTATTGTGATTGTAAATATATTTTCCTTTATTTCTATATTTTTTGTGTTTGTAGTTATCTTGCTTTTTCTTTGCTTTCTAATTTCTCTTTTCCTGAATCCTGTTGAAACGATTGAGTTTTCTTTATTCTTTTCTTTCCCCTACTCTTCTGGCTAGGAAGTTACACATCTTATTTACAGTCTTTCAGTAATTACTGTTAAATGTTTTTAATTTTGAAATAATTATGGACTCACAGTAGGTTGCAAAGAAATGTCCAGGTAGGTCCATGAACTCTTCCCCCAGTCCTCCCCTTGATGTTAACATCTTACACAACTACAATCCAACATCTATGGTTCTCTCTATTCTCTCCACGTGGAACTCCTCTTACAAGTATGTTGGACTTTTTAATTCTTGTTTCCTAAAATAGCTCTCATATTTTCCAACTCTATCTCTTTGTACTGAGTTATGGATAATTTCCTCAGATCTATCTTCAAGTTTAGCTTTTCTGGCCTCCTTTTGAATTGAGTCTTTATACATGCCTATCAGTACATATATTAAACTGTACTATAATTATGTTTTACAAGTGCATTTCCCCTCTAGACTATAAACTCCTTGAGGGCAGAGCTATGACTTATCAACTCATCTTTGTAACCCAAATGACTAGTAGAGGTCTTTGGCACAGAGAAGTTGTTTATTAAATGCTATTTGAACTGAAATAGTCTCAGATTGATTATACACTGTCTAGAAATAGTAAATTTTGACCTTTGGCCCTAGGAAGATGTCAAACAGTATTTTATAATCAACTGGGGTTTGAATACAGCAAACACTCAGTTTCATGAGAGAACAAGCTTGTCCCAGAATTCAGATTTCAACAATTAAGTGTCCACTAGTGTGCAATAGAAAGCTGCCTGCTGGGGCTTCCCTGGTGGCGCAGTTGTTAAGATTCCGCCTGCCAATGCAAGGGACACGGGTTCGAGCCCTGGTCTGGGAAGATCCCACATGCCGCAGAGCAACTAGGCCTATGTGCCACAACTACTCAGCCTGTGCTCTACAGCCCGTGAGCCACAACTACTGAGCCCGCCTGCTACAACTACTGAAGCCTGTGAGCCCAGAGCCCATGCTCCACAACAAGAGAAGCCACTGCAATGAGAAGTCCATGCACCGCAATGAAGAGTAGCCCCCGCTTGCCGCAACTAGGGAAAGCCCGCACGCAGCAACGAAGACCCAACACAGCCAAAAATAAATAAATAAAAGAAAGCTGCCTGTTGACTTTTGTGTTTTTTGATGCATTGGGTCTTCGTTGCTGCATGTGGGCTTTCTCTAGTTGCGGCAAGCCGGGGCTACTCTTCACTGCAGTGGCTTCTCTTGTTGCAGAGCCTGGGCTCTAGGCGTGTAGGCTTCAGTAGTTGCAGCACGCGGGCTCAGTAGTTGTGGCTCGTGGGCTCTAGAGCGCAGGCTCAGTAGTTGTGGCGCAGGCTTAGATGCTCTGCGGCATGTGGGATCTTCCCGGACCAGGGCTCGAATCCGTGTCCCCTGCATTGGCAGGCAGATTCTTAACTACTGTGCCACCAGGGAAGCCCCTGACTTTTAAAATCTAGTGAATTCATATATACTAAAAAACAGAAATATATAGTATAAAGCAGGTGTCAGGAACAGTTTCCTGCTAATAGGGACATACCTCATTTTATTGTGCTTCACTTTATTGCACCTTGCAGATACTGCATTTTATACAAATTGAAGGTTTGTGGCAACCCTGCATCAAGCAAGTCTATCAGCGTCATTTTTCCAACAGCATTTGCTCACTTTGTGTCTCTGTGTCACATTTTGGTAATTCTTGCAATATTTCAAACTTTTTCATTATCACAGTATTTGTTACGGTGATCTGTTATCAGTGATCTTTGACGGTACTATTGCAAAAAGATTATGACACATTGAAGGCTCAGATGATGGTTAGCATTTCTTAGCAATAAAGTGTTTTTCAATCAATATACCTTGTTTTTTTAGACATGATGCAATATGCAATATAATTGCACATTTAACAGACTACTGTAGGTGTAAATATAACTTTTACATACACTGGGAAACCAAAAAATTCATGTGACTCACTTTGTTGTGATACTTGCTTTATTGCGGTGGTCTGGAACTGAACGTGCAATATCTCGGACGTATGCCAGTACACATTATAAACTGGTATACCTTATTGTTCGTTTTTCTGAAAATTTACCTAATTATTCAAGGTTAATTGCATGCTCATTAAATTCATTTGACACATACCTGTAAAGAGTAGTAATTCAGTAAATCCTCATTAATGCCCCTAATTGTTGGGAAGGGAAGGTTCAAATTTGCAATGTTTCTTTAAAAAGGTGGTTTAATTACCTTCAAGGACATAGAGTGACTTGAGGCAAGCATTACTAAATGCTGTTTCCAGTTAGAGGCTCTGGTAAATGTGTTTTAATGACTACAAAATCCTCACCTGCAATCAGAAGTGTCATTTGCGTACAGTGAGCAGTCCTTATAAACTTGCCGTTTAAATTAAAGACATCTAGTTTACTTCATTACTTTATTCAGAGTGTTATCTGATTTCTAGCATATTAGAATTAGTGGAAACTCAGAGCTTCTCTCTTCCTCGCCCTCTTTTCTCCCCTCCCTGTTGATCTGGAGACTGGTGGTCAGGAAAGAGAAAAGAGGGCCAGAGAAGGAAAGTGACTTGTGCAAAGTCACACAGCTAGATAGATACCAGGCAAATTCTGGCCCCAAGGCACCCAGCTCATGTCTGAATCACCATTTCTTCACAGACTGCAATAGGTAACCATCTGGCTAGTCAATGCCAATTTACCACAGTTTTAAAATTAGCAGGATCTGTTTCTTTTTCTCAGTGCAAATAAAATAAAGCAAAGATAATAGTTAGAAGGAAAGGTTGCTCCACACCTTAACAATGCAGCTAGAAGTACAGACCAGAGACACAGAAAGATGGCCTTAATTTTTGCCGTGCTCACTCCTGTCAGTACTGTAGCTCAATTTCTGGCTTTTCCAGGATGGCTTGACAAATAGATGGTAGGAGCCACAGCAAACAATTTATGGAGAATGAGGTTCAAAATATCAGTACTAATGAGTACTAAGGATGTTTTTGTTTTATTTGGAATAACAATCTTATCTCCTACTTTTTGGTGCCAGAAAGTTCTTTAGACATTTCACATAAAGTCATTGACCTATAATCCATGGGTGGGGCAGTTTGGCCAGATGGCAATGGGGTATGATAACAGGGATGTGTGGAATTGGTCATAGTCTATCCCAGTTCTGGCTTTGAACTCAACCATATTCCTGGCTCTGCCTTCAAAACATAAATCTGGAATCAGACCCAGTGGAGCTAGTACAAAAGAACCAAAAGAACCATAGATTCAGAGCTAGTCTTTTTTTTTTTTTTTTTTTTCTGTACGCGGGCCTCTCACTGTTGTGGCCTGTCCCGTTGTGGAGCACAGGCTCCAGACGCGCAGGCTCAGAGGCCATGGCTCACGGGCCCAGCCGCTCCGCGGCATGTGGGATCTTCCCGGACCGGGGCACGAACCCATGTCCCCTGCATCGGCAGGCGGACTCTCAACCACTGCGCCACCAGGGAAGCCCCAGAGCTAGTCTTGAACACTGTAATAGTCATATTCAACTCACAACTAGAATAATGCTACCTCCTGTTCCAGGCAGTAAAATATCCCTGAACATGGACGTGAGTGATCCAGTTTCGAATACCAGAAATACCATAGGTTAAGTGATTTAGGTCAACTAATCACTGCAGGAATGATCTTAAGAGCCTGAACCTGAAAGGGAATGATATACCTGAGAAATGAACATTCAGGTCACTTCATCTCACAGGAAACTCTTAGGAATGAGCTGGGGTTGTTTTTTATTTGCACCTAGTAAACAGGTAGACACAAATCTACTTCCAGAAAGTTGGGAGGGGATAGGAGGACATCCAAAATCTTGGCGATACATCCTTAAGTTTCTAGGAGTGAAGATTCATAATATGTGCAACTTACTTTCAAATGATACATGACAATATAAAATAAAAAACAGAGGGAGAGAGAGAGAGAACAAACAAATATTTCACAATGTTAACAATTGGTGAATCTCCACGTGAAGGACATATGGTGTTTACTGTATTATTCTTCTTAATTATCTATAGGTTGGAAAATTTTCAAAGTAAGAAGTTAAAAAATTCTGCTTTATAGACTCAATGAAATTAAAGAGAATATGGATTCATTGAAAAAGAGTTAAAAGAGGAGATGATAACAGGGAAAGAAATAAAAGCAAGAAATAAAAAGGAAGCTGGCTGAACCAAGGAAAGAGATTAAGTAGAAAAATAAAACCACTGCACAGCTTAAAACCACAGGTAGACACTGCTTGGGAAAAACACACAAGGTGGAGGAAAAGGACATAAAGTGGAAGTGATCAGAGAGAAGATGGTAGATATGGGAGACAGACAACTCGAAGCCCACACCGGAAGCTAGTCACTCAGTCATGCACCCATTTGGTATTTATTTAGTAACTGCTAAATATTAGGTCCTATTTCAGGAACTAAGGATGCAAAGTATCCTCGATAAGCCCAGAAGAGGTAGAAAAAGCGACCAATAACAGACTACCACCTGTGACATCTATAATAGAGGTATGTTCTATAGAACCCATGGGAACAGAAGGGACAAAGTACAAATCTGCCTAGGTTGGAGAGTATGCTAGCTTCCTGTGACTGCTGTAACAAATTAACACAAACTGGTGGCTTAAAACCACAGAAATTTATTCTCTCACCGTTCTGGAGCCCAGAAGCCCCAAATCAATTTCACTGGGGTGAAATCAAGATGGCAGGGCCCACATACCAAGAAGTTCAGTTGCTAGTTCATAGGGTATGCATATGTCTGGGTTTTATAATTACTCACAAAGATTCTTCCAAAATGTTATATAGAAGTAAATAACATTTCCAGGTGCCTCTCTCCCCCTCCAACACTTGGTATTGTAATTTTTTTTAAGTTTAGCTATTCTAGAGAACCTCACATCTTATTATGGTTTAAATTTCCATTTTTATAATGACCAATGATGTTGAACCTTCAGATAATCTTATAAACCACTTGGCTCTCTTGTTTCATTAAATGTTTTTCCAGACTGTCCAATTTTTAATTGATGGTGGCAGTCTTTTTGTACTTGACGTGTAAGAGTACTTTATCCCCAATATGATTTCTTTTTGAATATATGCATTCCGTACAACTTTTCTCACTCTGTGTCTTGCCTCTTTTTGCATAGAAACTTTTAAGTAATAAACAGACTTAAATATACTCTATTGATGAAGTAAACTTATTGATCCTTAACTTTATGTGTGGTACCCTTTATATCTGGGTTAAAAGGTCATGAGAAAACTTCCTACATTTTTTTCTAGAAGCCTTATTTTAAAATAACATTTTGCATACAGGTGCACAGACTGGAACTTGTTTGCCTATACTGTGATATAAGGCTCTTTCGCTGTTTCCAATTTACTGTTTACCTAATCTGTTTAGTTATTAATTTCAGTCATTAAAATTTTTATTTCAAGGATTAAAGAAAAAAAATGGCAGGGACACACTCTCTCTAGAGGCTTTAAGGGAGAATCCATTCCTTGCCTCCCCCAGTTTCTGGTGGCTGCTGACATATCCTTGGATTATGGTTCTATCACTCTAATCTCTGTCTCTGTGGCCACATTGCCTTCCTCTTCCATATGAAATCTCCCTGGGTCTTCCTCTTATAAAAAGATACATGTGACGGCATTCAGGGTCCATCCAGATAATCCAGGATAATCATCTCACCTCAAGATCTTTAACTTTAATCACATCTGCACGACTCCAGTACAGCTGGACTGGAGAGGCAGGCAGGAGGCTTTTCGTGCCATGGATCTGCTGGTGGTGCTACAACATGCAGGACTCTAAACCAGAGAATGTTAGGTCCAGCCGTGACTTTTAAAGACTCATCCTGGCTACAGTGTGGAGGATGGACTAGGAGGGAGCAAGACAGGGAATAGGAAAACCAATTAGGAGACACTTCGGGATCTCGGAGAAGAAGTAGGGGAAATGTGGAGAGTTAATTACAGCAGGGCCATAGAGGAACAATATTCATATTCGTCGCAGCAAACATTGGAGGCAACCTGAAATATGAAATGCTTTTTAGATTACCGAATGGGTTGGACTATTCTTACCACTAATCTCCTTTGCCCTTGTAGATAATTACGTTGTCTGCAATACTAACCCAAGCTAAGTTAAAACTATAATCCCATACGTGAAAAAGAAGAAAGAAAAATTTTCAGTCAGGAACAGAGTTTTAATTTGTTATCTTGGTTTTTGTATGTTATACGGTTATTGCCTTTCTACCCTGAGAAACTCTCATGACACTGGATCCAAATCTGGTGATTCAGAGCCAACAGAACAGGTCAGGGTTACATACCACAGTATATCGTTGCTATTCTACAAGCTGTCCCATGCCAATTTTTAATCAACCTTAAAACCTAGGCAGAAAAGCCCAACATATTGCCTTTCCATACAATTAAGCACTATTACATTTTGTCTTTTACTCGGGAACACATTTACTTACATAACCGTACATTCATTATTTTAAAAAACCGAACTCCATTAAGGATAAGCCTTACTAAGCTTACTAAGAAGCCACCATGTTTTTTTGCTTTTGAGAAATTTAAGTTGCAGCAGAGCAAATTTATGGGAAAAATTTAATAAGATATCCTTTGGGGGCTTTTAACACTTGGTTAAAAGGAGAGCAACAATAGTTAAGGAAGGTGTGATATCACTTAAGGAAATCTTAAACTTGGTTCTATTACAAAACAAATCAACCCCGTTTAACATTGGAAAGGCGAATCTTTGAAACAAGGACAGACATGCTGAACACAAAGAATGCGATTGTTTGCATCCAGATTAAGATGAGGTCCCCTTACTTTCAAATTTTTCAAGAACATATTCATAATAATAATTTAAAAATTCTGTCATCTTCTGTTTCCAAAGAAGCAGGATTGCAGGCTGCCTCTCGCAGGGCCAGCCCAGGGTTTGCGAGAGGCTTCCTACCCTAAAGTTGGAAACTTGGGACCTCACTGAATGACAGCTCTTTCCCCAACACCTGCTTAGGTTTCAAGAGTACATGTCCGTTTCGAGAGCAATGCCTGCCTTGCACTCTGGCCGTATTTCGCCAGCTCCATCCTCCTGGAGACTGAACTCTAGTGTCTATGTCAGGCCCCAGCCACTGGGTGAGTTTGTGCCTCGATATGGGGGAGGGATCGTGACATTGCCACTCACTGACCTGCCAGGCCACCCACCAGATCAGATCTTTCTGACATCAAGGCAGGAATCAAGTCCAAATTTTCTCCTCTGGGACCCTGTGACTTGGACTCTTCATTGCCTCTAAAGGGTCAGTCCTCATAGCCAAGATAATTTCCCCCATTCCTGGCAAAATTCTCGCATCCCACTGGTCCAGCAGGCAGGTTCCAGCATACTTTATGATCATCCCACATATGATACCCCTAGGACTCATTGATGGTGACTGTGATTTGGGTCTGCAAGTATAGCTCAAAAGACTAATAAAATGCTGCACATGGAACTCAGAATTATTCTCTATTTTATGGCTGTGGCAGCTGCTTGTAACATGAGGTCTGCTCGTACCTTGCTCACAAACAATCACTCATTTCTCCACTGCTGTGACTCAGGCGGCCATATCCAAAGGTACATCACACTATTTCCTCTTCTGCTTTGGCTCTCTTTATTTACAATTACATAACTGTACTATGTTAGTCCTGGAAGCACAATGGAAGCAATCCATCAGATTATATAAGCAAGGGTAGCTTCACACCAGCCCTTCAAATGTTGTTTTTCAAGTATTTCAGAAGCAGTCTCTCTATCTCACTTTCACACATACACATTGTACGTTGTATAATGTACACGTGATATAATTTATGTATATCACACACGTATGTATGGCTACGGTTTGAGGACGCAGTCCCTGTTTTCCGATTTGTTTGATATCACTACCCAACACTGTTCTGTTGAGAAGGACCCTCTGCTTGTGATTTTTATTGAGTGGAATGTTGGTTGCATTTTGGGTCCTCATTGTCAATTAGCTGATCAAGATTAATGTGGGCTGTGACAAGAGGGAACATAGTGCTGCTGTCTCCCAAACAGCCCCAGAACAACCAGAGCCCTGCAAGTCCAAAGGCTGAAGAAGAAATAAAGACCCCCCGGAATTCACGGGATTCTCCTCAAGCTTGAATGACATACCAGCAATGCTGACATGGCTGGTGTGGACCCAGAGTTCTTCCGGCCTTCCTCGTCATCCAGACTGATTAATTTCCTCTATTACTTAAGCCAGTTAATGTTAGGTTTCCTGTGACTCGAAAACCAAAGTCTCCTAACTTACAAAGCATTCTTGGTAGGGAAGCCAAGTTCAAAAGCCAGAAGAGAGATGGACTCCCGTTGCAAGCTAAAGAAGTCAGGCCAGGGGTCCAAGTTACTGAAAGGAGAAAATTTGAGAGGTGCCGAGAAGGTGAGGGGGTGGCTTAGGAAACAAGAGCTGGGGCTGTTGGCAGGCCTCAAGACGACCTGCCATGGCCAGGGTGGGTCTCTGAAGGAGTCACGCCAGGACAAACGCAATATTTGGTGGTGTGGAGCTCATGACTAAACATCTGCTAGCCTGTGTTTACACGAGCCTGTATTTACTCCGTGTCTCCCGATGGGTGCCAAAGATGACAGGAGACCATGCTGGGAGTGACCAAGGACCAGGCAAGTGACAAGGTGAAGCAAACGTACAGGTAGGTACATGCTGAGAATTATGTGGAGGGGAAGTGGAGTGTTATCTGCCAGCCTCCAGGCAATTAGGACACTCTGGTGTACCAGGACAGACTGGCCAAGAGCTCTGACTTTATGTAAAATGTAATTCTGTTGGACGGAACACGTGGGGTAGGTTAGAAAAGATGTAAACTGAATAGAGGAATGTTGGACCTTCGGAAAACAAAAAACACTCAAGCTAAAATAAATAGCATTTAAGCCTTAACGCTAACACGGCATGAGCCTTCCCAAGCTGGGGTGCTGGTCCTGCTTGGGTGGTTAAACTATAGTCAATGTCTGAAGACGTCATCACACTACTGCCACCAAAACCTGTCAGCTGTTCCCAGGGCTACACACCCATCCACCCCAACCCTGAATTCTGGAAAGTGGCATCAGACATGGGAGGAATCTTCACCTTAGTACTTCAAGATAACAAGTGTTCCAATTAGGAAATTACTGCAATCAGGAAGTGTTCGGTAATGTGATTATGTTTGGAGAGTGAAGGGGAGGCAACATCAAAGGGAGTGAGGAAGGCAGTGGATGTAGAGAAATCAGTGGTTTTAGATTAAAGAAAACAGAATTACATCACATAACTGACATGATTTCTCTTATTTCCATTTATAATGAGTTAAATACAATAATTATTAATTATTAGAAATATATATTTTATGACATTTCCTATAATATAGGTTGACTGTAATACTTCTAATAATAGCTAGTGTTTACTGAGTGCTTTCTATGTGTCTGGAACTATTTGATATACATTATCTTATTTTATTCCTACATCAACTTTATAAGGTATGTAGTGTTATTACCATTTCAATAGAGAAAGACAAGGTTTGGAGAAATTAAGAAAATTGCCAACGCACCTAGCAAAGAAGCTGAGCTTTTTAGACCACACTATCCTTGAACAAAAAGGATAGCTTAGGGGAATGTCATCCTTTCCATGGTAAACTCTCAAATGCCACTTTGAACAATCACCAACATTTTAAAAAGAAATTGTTTAAAAAATTCTCCTAAGGAAACAAAATGAATATGGCATACCACTTCCCACACCATCTGGGTAAAACATGCAAGTTGAACAGTCATAGCAATCTTAATATTTTTTAACATCTTAAAATTGTAGAATATAATAGATACAGGCAACTGTAAAGAAAATGATATAGATGAACAATTTACTAAAATGAATTATTATAAGGCCAATACCCTCATAACAGCAACCAGATCAAGAAACAGAAATTGGGCGCCCACCCAAAGACCTCCCTTTGCCTCATCCCATCCCATCCTCTCCCTTCCCCAAGGAAACACTGGCCTGACTCCATGGCAATCACTTCCTTGCTTTTCTCTATAGTTTTATGACCCAAGTGTGCATCCCTAAACACTGTGAACGAAGGCTGTCTTTTTTCCTAATAGGTCTTTTAGGTGTATTTTAATCTACAGGTTCTCCCTCTATCCTTGCGCTCCTTTTTTTTTTTTCCCTTGTAAAAATGATTTTTGAAGAAACCGAGCCACAGAAACCTGTAAACTGAAGTTTCCCACAGCCTGAACTTAGCTGATTGCATTAATGCAAATATTATAGCTGGTTAATATAAATCAAGCCATAAAGAGGATATCAGGTAGATTTAAAGGCAAACACGTGGTGTGACAAATTCACAACAGCATTAAGAGTCTGTTCCTCTAATAAGGACCATGGGATGATGATGATGATAATGATTAAAAAAGCTTTGATACAGTTGCTTTGAGGTAATCATTTTCTTCCTTCCTTCTTTTTGCTGCCTTATACATATATCTCGAAGAAAATGTAGTAAAGGGAAAATGCCATGTTGGATACATAAGGATGGCAAAAAAAAAAAAAAAAAAAAAAGAAAAAGAAAGAAAGGTCAGTAAGTATAAACAAAACAAAAAAGGGATTTTTCTTGGGAAGGAAATGGAAAGGACCAGCAACCTCTACCTGGCCCTTCGGTTATTTGTAAGTTTTGGCACTTTGCTTTCTCTAAGAGGCAATCAGATGCAGCGACCAGCAGAAAGGAGATAAACGGTAGCAAAGCAAAATCAATAAAAGGGCAATATAAAACTCAATGTGATTTTTCTTTAGTACAGTGAGACAAGCCATATTCATTTTCTCCTACCACGTTCTTTTCAAGCCTTAGTTTCTAAGCAATGGCCTTCAGGCATGGAATAAAAATAGCTTTGCAGTTAAATCTACTTGCTGTAAGATCCGGGGGCAAGTTATTTAACACAAGTTTCCTTACATGAACAGTGAGGATAATATGTACCTTACGAGGTTGTTCGGGGCTCCAATGAGATAATAGCTATAAAGTGTCACATAGTAAATGCGTAACAAATGTCTCTTCGATTCGCCTCTTCCCTGCCAAGTTGTATCAATTTTCCTCTAAATATGTTGACTTTAAAAATTCAAGCCATTGAACATCAAAAGTTCAAATAAAGGACATTAAAAAAATCTAAATTTTTCATTTCACCCTATGCAGAATAAACCTTTCTGACAGTGTCTTTGTGAATTTAGATATTTAGCAACATGGATAAACTTAAAGAAACAGCCACAAAACCCCTCTTTCACAATATTCCCACGTTCATCCTTTCCTGTCCATTCCCTCTACAGCCATGCCGGATTGGCACTTATTTATTCAACCAGATAGCATGAAAGAGCCTGGGGATCTTCTATTCTAAGCCTCATTTTACCAGTAAGGAAAACTGAAGCCCAGTGTGACGCCCACGTGAACTCCGCTAGTTGACAGCAGAAACTAGACAACAGCCTCTAACGCTGGTTGCAAATTAAGTGCCTACAAGGTGAGTAGGTAAAAGAGATGAGAGCAAAGAGAGGGGCCTAAGTGGGGAGCACAGTTGTTCTAAACAGTGAACTCCCCCTCACGGTTATCACGTGCGAAAGAGGGCCAAGTTGCTAGCACTTCTAATATTTAAACAGTTCATGGAAACTTGAAACCTTATATATAATCTACTCATTTTTAAACACTGGCAACGTATTAAACATTTTCTAAACCTCTCTGCAGTTTGACACAAGATACGTCTATGGGCTGGATTTGGTCCATAACTAGCCAGTTAGAGGCCTCTGCATCCTGCTAACCCTAATTTGTGTGTTCGTTTTTTTTCTTTTGGCTGCGTTGGGTCTTCGTTGCTGCACGTGGGCTTTCTCTAGTTGTGGCGAGTGGGGGTGGAGCACGGGCTCTAGGTGCGTGGGCTCCAGTAGTTGTGGCTCACGGGCTCTAGAACACCGGCTCAGCAGTTGTGGCGCACGGGCTTAGTTGCTCCGTGGCATGTGGGATCTTCCCGGACCAGGGCTCAAACCCATGTCCCCTTCACTGGCAGGTGGATTCTTAAACACCACCGAGCCACCATGGAAGTCCCTGACCCTAATTTAAATGTCTTTAATTTGCTTTGATCCTTTTACTCCCTCTTTGAAAAACCTTCAATGGCTCCCCACTGTCTACCAGATTTAGTCCAAACTTCTTTACCTGTTGTCCTTCATGGCAATCCATGACAATATCTAAGACCCGAAACTGTATTTCCACCTTCCAGTCAGTATCAGTTTTCCACTGCAACCAGAATGGCCACTGACTTCCACTCTAGGTACAAAAATGTTCAGAAGGGCACCTGCTCAGACAGCGTGGGCTGCTCCTTGGTCTCCCGACTTTTCCCTTTCTTGGAATGCTTTCCACCTGTGACTCCCATCAATGAAACTCTGTCTTTAGGTGTCCAGCTCAAATACTACCTCTCCACAAAACATCCTTGATGGCCCCTGCTAAAACCCACCTTGCTCTGAATTCCCAAAGGACTTTATATTCTTCACACGACACTTAAAACATACTGCCTTGTTTCACAGTTACCCGCATAGCTCGTTTCCCCAAGCACCTAATAACATTAGGAAGGAAGGAAGGAAGGTGTTCAGTCTAAAGACTATGTTGAATATCCCACAGTGATCTGTACAAAGCACGGAGCTCAGTAACCATCTTAGAAACATTATTTTTTATACTGAAAACTTGTGGATGAAACATAAAGAAAATACCTTTGTAGAACTTTATTGCATCTATACTTGTATGGGTAGACTCCTAAGAGATGCAGATGGAGCAAAGGCCTCACTTCCCTGATTCCCTAAAACATTTTCCCCACTGAACTTCTACTTCCTACTTGTTTTGGGATTTCTTCCTCTAGAAGCACTCACATCTTTGCCTTAGATGACACTTATTCTAAGCGGGCACTGTTAAATATTCATCTGTCACCTGAATGTGTTTCAGGGAAGTTGGTCTTTTTCTGTGAGTAAGGTTAATTTATCAGATCTCATGGTTGTCTCTTGGAAAGACACAGAAAGCTGGGCTATCAGTGAACAGACACTGTTCAAACATTTCAGTAGTGATAAAACTTATTAAATCCTGGCTATCCAGCAATCAAGGTTAGTTTCGAGTCCTAAACTTTCATCTCTTATTTTGTTTTCCTGGAGCCACTCCCATTTTCAGCCATCTGTATTCAGTTAGTGTCCAAAAATAAAAGAAAAATTAGATTCCATTTTATTTCTACTGGCCTGCCCAGCACTAGAGGCACTCAATAAAATGTTTGCTGAATGAATTTTTAAAAATCAATTTTTACTTTTGCTTAAAAACAAATGCAGTCGCTGAAAGGATAAAATACCATAATCTTATAAGATAGTCTAAGTTTGCATAATAATGGGAAAAGCTGATATAGTCTTACCTCAAACTAGCTATGCTTGGGTGTCAGCTGGGTAGTTTCAATTAGCATATCCTGGATACACCCTTTCTAACCTGTACAATTCTATATTGTCAAAGGCAAGTTAAGCCTTGCAAACATAAAGTTAAATTCTCACATTTATGTCACATGATAAGCTGTGTTTGGTGTCAGAGAGCCAAGATGATCTTGAATTCCAGGAAACATTAAAGAAAACTAATGACTGCAGGGGTTTCCACTCTGCAAACAATGTTTTCTCCTGTTTTGGATGATGCCATGGTAGGTCACATTTACTCTTTAATTCCTTTACCAAAAGACAAAATATCATTCTTAAACTTTTATTGGGAGTGCTTCTAGCATAAGCATATTATAATATGCTTTATAACATATGCTAGCATAAGCATAGTGTAACAGATATGCTCAAAGAATTTCCCATAAAAAGCAATTCTTGTCTTTGTAACTCCTGTGGGTGGAAGCAAGGAGAAATGGAATCCAATAGGCTCTGTGCCCCCATTTTTCCTATTTTAGTATGTTTTGTGGTAAAACAGACTCAGAGTGATACTGTCTCCTCTGTTGAATACTAATAACGTGAACATGCTTGTTTTGTCTTTATATAAGTAAATTATCTTCCGTGTTGGTTTTGAAAACAAAATTTTAACATTTCAGAAACTAACATTCGAAACACTTTTCAAGCATAAAAGGCTTCTAGGCCTTTGATTATTGGTAAAATCCCTGATGTAGAACAACAGCAACAAATATTTTATAATTATATTGTAAAATAAAAAGAACCATTGATTTGTTAAAGAACAAGAACAAAGCAACACCCATATGAAAACAGAAGGAAGCTTGGAATCGACCATATCAAGATCATTTGCATCCACTAGAAAGAACAGAAATACGGCTAGAGGAAGGGCTTTTTTTCTGATCTTAAACCAAGCCCCAAATAAATGGGCAGCTCTAATCCTCTTTGATTCTGTTAAACGTGTATTTCCAGCGTACATGCACGTTGTTGAGGCTCTCGACGTTTCCCCAAAGGGCCGGTGAAAAAGGAGTCTGGCAATCGCAAGCTGACAGCACCACCGATCCTCTCGCCGCAATGGAAGAGCTGTGCTGACAGACACACTGGGGACTCACACACACGCACACGCTCAGAGCATCCGCACAGAGGTGACATTTGGCGGCCCTTAACGAGTTCTCTGATTCGGGGAACAGAGTGTCACTTATTTTTTTTGAACTGTAAAATGATCCTGGCGGGTGGGGGGGCGGATATGGGTGGAGGAGATTCGCCCCACACTCCTAGAATCATTCCGGGAGAAGAAGGCGGATTCAGGCCGGAGAGGCGGGACGGTTGGGGCCCCAGAGGCCCGTGACCGCAGACCTGTGCGACCCGCTCCCAGGGATCGATGCCCAGGAGAGGCAGACCAGGGCTTCCCGCTCTCCCAAACGAGGGGCAGTTAAGTCAATGTGTGGTAACATCATGTCAGCTCTGCCCCACTTGGACAGCGCGGTGTCCTTCTGAGAGTCGGCGGGAGAGCGGCCGAGGAGCCGGAGGCGCCGCGGCACCACCCCGGTCCCCACCAGGCGGCGGGGCGGCCGGCCCTTACCTGGTTCCGGCGGTACCAAGCGCCCGACAGGGAGCCATTGCCGGCGCCCAGCGCCCCGTACGTGAGGTTCCGGGACAGCTCGTCCAGGGCGGCCGAGGCGGCGGCTCCGGGGCCCCTGAGCGCAGGCGCCGCCATTAGCTCTCGCTCCCCGCGCTGGGACTCGGGCTCCCGCCTCCTCCCGGCCCGGCCGCACAGCACGGCGCCACGAAGGAGGCGCGCCCTGCGGAGGCCGCGCCCGGGCCGCGCCGCAGCCACTTCCTGCTTGGTGCCCGGGCGAGGCGGGCGCGCCTGGGCCACCTGGCTCCCGCCCCCGCGCGGCGCCAGGTTCCCGGAGGAGCCCCGCGCTCTGCGGCCTCCCGGGGCGTCTCGGCTCGCTCCGCATCGTCCCGCCGCCGGGCACGGGCGAGCAGAGGCCTCATGGGCCCGAAGAGGGAGAAGAGCCGCGCCCCTCTGCGCGCCGGGTCCGCACCTGTCGGGGCCAAAGCCCTTCCAGCCCCAGCGGCGCGGAGTCAACACTTATCGAAGTGAATAGGTGTGAAAGGAGACATTGGCGAACCCAAAGCAGCCACCTTCACTCCGCCTGTACCTGGCAATCCAGCTCTCTATCTCAGATGCAGTGTTTCTCACTTGTATTTTTAAAATGGTTCGCATATGGAAAAGTCCCGAGTTCCCGGAAAATATTGTAAGCGACATGAGAATAAAGATCGGAGAGATTAAATCTCAGTGCCAACACTTGATAGAGCCTTAGCAAATATTCCTAGAATGAAAGAAGGACTCTGTGGTAGCTGGAGGACCCTGACGTGTTTTGGGGATTGGATGGGGTTTCCTTCAGATGGAACCAGAAGGACATGCTGAAAAGTTGCCAGCCACTGCATATAAGAATTTAGGTTGGGAGATAATTGTTAATGGTCTTAAGGAACTCTAACCAGATGTTCTGGTTTTATCTGTATTCAAGTTCTACTGCGTTACTACAGATGATGTTAAGTACCTCTCACCTTGAGCACTCTGTGATTCTGTATTGTTGCCTGAAGCCCTGGAACTTGCAGTTCTTTGTTCGCACGATGCTGAGCTTCTTCTTAATGTGCTATGACTGCCATGACTTCATGAAGCAGAGACCTTCAAGAAGAGAGAATTGCTGCCTACCGGGGAACAGCGAGAAATGTTCTTAGGGAAATGTGCAAATGAGAGAAGAAAATGAGAAAAAAATCATTTCAGATAGAGAAAAAATAAGACATCTCCGAGATTGTATAGTTTCTTGCTTGAGCACCCAAAATGTTCAGTGAACAGTTAATATGATAGCTATTTCCAATTTTATGGCTCATTTATTTCAAATAAGTATCTGAAGGAAAAACTGTCTATTTTTAATATTTTCTGTAACATTATATTACATTGTATATTGGAGGCTTTATTAATGCTTCTTTCCTTGAGATGGTGTAGGGTACAAGTAACAGAATATCCAAGTAAAAGTGGCTTGAACAATAAGCATCTGTTATCTCCAAAGGGAAGGTGGCTCTGTGTGGTTCTATGACGTCGTCACCTCCATCTTTCTGCTCTGCCATCTCTGAGGTATTGGCCGTGTCCCTATTCGCGGTGGCAGCTCCAGGCATTACATGCAAACACGATCATATTTAGAAAAGAAGCGGGGCTTTTCTTCTTACGCATCTTTTTATTAGAGAGGGAAACCTTTTCCAGAATCCCCTTAGCAACCTCTCCCACCAGGTCCCATTAGCCAGGACTGGGTCACATGCCCGTATTCTACCTGCCAGGGAGGCTGGGAAAGTGATTGTCAGGCATTTCCAGCCTTCGGAGTGGGAGGCGAGCTCTGCCAGCAGGGAAAAACCGGGCTGGGGTAGGAGGGCACCACCGGCAGAGCTTGTCACAGCCAGTCTTTAGGGTATTCTACCACCCATATTGTAACCAGTCATACAGTCTGTAATGAGCAAAATAATAAACGGTTTGTGTTACTTTCCTGTTTTTTAATTTATTTTTTGCGGTACGCGGGCCTCTCACTGTTGCGGCTTCTCCCGTTGCAGCGCACAGGCTCCGGACGCGCAAGCTCAGCGGCCATGGCTCATGGGCCTAGCTGCTTCGCGGCACGTGGTATCTTCCCGGACCGGGGCACGAACCCGTGTCCCCTGCATCGGCAGGCGGACTCTCAACCACTGCGCCACCAGGGAAGCCCCCTACTTTCCTGTTTAAAAGACTTCCAAACCTGCTCACTGACGCAGTGAAGTTCACACTTCTTAAGTCTGTCAATATGAGACCCTTTATGATCTGGCCCACATTCAGCTCATTCCCATTTTATTTTTAAATTAAAAATCATTTTCAGTTTCTTGGCATTTGTTTAAAAACCTTTAGTTTTGGAGGAAGATGGCACTCGGTGCAGAATAGGTATGATGTCTAGCCTGTGATGTGCTATTCTCCAGATTCCAAGGTGTCGCTGCTGTTGCTGTGACTGCCGTAGCGTGTGCGGGTAGTTGAAACAAAGAATTCGTGACCAGTGTTCCTTCCCACACAGTTCACAAGGAGGCGGCAGGAAGGCCATGTGAGCTATTTTGGTCCCAGCAGTGTAGGCAGAGCTGGAGGCTGTTCCGGGCATTGTGATGGCCTCTGCCTTTTGCAGGGTTTCTTCAGGGGATATTCTGTTCACTTTACAAGATGCCCAAAGCCTTTGATCAATCTCCTGTCCTCAACTCTGGAACAGTGGAGGTCTGCCTTCCTCAGTTAATTCAAAGAATTCTATTCTGGGGCACATCATTTGAAGCTCAACTTCACTGCGAACTTCGAGAGCAGGGTTACATTTTGCTTGGGATCACTCTCTTGCAGTCTCCACGAAATAGGTGGTGTTTTTTTTTTTAAGTTGAGAATTATGTTTTATTTTTTTAAGTCTTTATTGAATTTGCTACAATATTGCTTCTGTTTTATGTTTTGTGGCCCTGAGTCATGTGGGATCTTAGCTCCCAGCACCCCCTGCATTGGAAGGCAAACTCTTAACCACTGGCCCACCAGGGAAGTCCCTAGTTTTTATTTTAAATTCATCTTTAGCATGAATCAGTCAACACTAGTTTCACTAATGATGAATGTCTAAGGGGATAAAGTAGTTATTAAAGATTAATTCAGGTATCTTACATCATATACAAAAGCCAACTTCAGATTAAATAATGAGAAAGGTAAAACTCTAAATCTTTTAGACTAACCAGATGATCTCTACAACTGGAAGTATAAACACTCTTTAAAGTGCAAATGCTAAAGGCAGATGGTCTGGGTTCAAATCCTGAGTCCACTGCTTATTTACTGCGTGATATTGATCAAATTGCTTAATTTCTCTGTGTCTTACATTCATCATCCATGAAAGGGAATTAAGAGTACTGAAACACAGATAGTACTCAGTAAATGGTGTTTACTATTTATGACCTTAGGATAGAGAAGGATTCCTTAAACAAACAGAAAAAATGCAAACCACAGAGGAAAAGACTGACACATACAATTACAATAAAATTAAGAACTTTTGGAAGTGTCACAGAGTCGCTAGTTGGCGAAGAGCGCGCTGTCCGCGCAGTCCCCGCGTCCGCGCATCCACTGTGGCCATGGCCAGCGAGGAGCTAGCGAGCAAGTTGCAGCAGTGACTGAAGTGGGAGGAGGTGGACGGCGGGCTCCAGCCTGCGCCCCGAGCCGCCCCAGTCCCCGAGCCCCAGCCGCAGGCGTCTGCCTGGGCGCCCACGGCCAGAGCCCACGCCGAGCTGAGCGCACAGCTGAACCGACGGCTGGACGTCAACGAGGGCGCGGCGCGACCCCGCCGCTGCAAGGTCTTCCACCTCTACTCCGAGTTCCCAGAGTTCAGCCACCGCCTCATCAAGGACCTGGAGAGCATGTTCAAACTGTACGATGCCGGAAGGGATGGCTTCATCGACCTGATGGAGCTGAAGCTGGTGATGGAGAAGCTGGGGGCCCCTAGACCCACCTGGGCCTGAAGAGAATGATCAAGGAGGTGCACGAGGACTTTGATGGCAAACTCAGCTTCCGTGAGTTCCTGCTAATATTCCACAAGGCCGCAGCAGGGGAACTACGGGAGGACAGTGGGCTGATGGCACTGGCGAAGCTTTCTGAGATCGATGTTTGCCCTGGAGGGCGTCAAAGCTGCCAAGGACTTCTTTGAAGCCAAGGTCCAAGCCTTGTCCTCTGCCAGTAAGTCTGAAGCGGAGCTAAAAGAGCAAGATGAGTGGAAGCGGGCAGAAGACAAGAGGAAGCTCCACCAGGCAGCCTTCTGGGAACTCAAGGCCACTTTCAGTACATAGTTGGGCTGAGCTGGACCTGTGTCCACAGCTGTGCCTCACAGATGCCCCGGGGAGAGCTGGCCAGGCACCCTCGCCCCTGCTGAACCTTTGCCCCAACAAGCCTCCACAACCACCACCCAGTGCAAACTCCTTAACCTCATCCGGGTGGCGGGGGGCGGCTCTCGCCTTCATTTGGGAGCCCCTCCCAGAGGGTCCAACTGCCCCCCTCAAGTCCCTCTCCTGCTCGCCTTCCTTTGTCCTTCTCCGTAGCCGGAATGTGCCTCTACTTGGCAACCTTTACTTCTTCCTTTTATCTTTCCCCCTCCACATCAAAGAGTGGTCTGCTGTGTTAATTTGCACAGATACTTCTTTCTTTGGTTGTTCTCAGAGGAGATAGTCCCTGGAGGCCTATGATGTTAATGTTGCCCATTTTCTTGCGTAATCCTTTTCTGTGACTCTTCCTGTCATGCCCCTCTCTCCTTTGTTTCCCATCCAACTTCCCTGTTCTCATTCTTAGCCTGATCCTGCCAGGTGCTTTTGCATCTTCTGTCCTTTGATGACGCTGAGGTTTAAGTCAGGCCAGGCTCAACCACTGCCTGTCCCCTCTCCAATAGGAGGAAGGGCATGCTGCTGAGATGACACAAAATAGTGAAAAGATAGGAGATTCTGTTCTTTCCCGTCACCTTTCTCCTGTCCTCTTAGCATTCCCCCTAGATCTATCCTTTTCATTCTTCTTCCCACTTCAGCCTTTTTTTCCTACCCCTAAATACTGTAAGTATGATTATAAGTAATATTAATGAGTAGAAGAATTCCCGTTAACTCTGACTACATGCAAATTATATTACAGTAGACCCCTGACATTCCCAAGTGACAAATCCAGAGCCTTCCAAAATCCCAAAAGTCATGACCCTCTTCACCATCTAGCCAGTTTCCAACATCTGCTCTAAGGTGCTGAGGTGAAGCTGTTATTCAGCATAAATTTTTATATGTTATGAGTTCTTGGGATTTCTCACAAATATCAGGGGTTTGTTGTATTTTATAAAATAATTTCTAACATCGTATTTATTTCTTCTCTTTTTTTTTTTTTTTTTTTTTTTGCGGTACGCGGGCCTCTCACTGTTGTGGCCTCTCCCGTTGCGGAGCACAGGCTCCGGACGCGCAGGCTCAGCGGCCATGGCTCACGGGCCCAGCCGCTCCGCGGCACGTGGGATCTTCCCGGACCCGGGGCACGAACCCGTGTCCCCTGCATCGGCAAGCGGACTCTCAACCACTGCGCCACCAGGGAAGCCCGATTTCTTCTCTTTTTTAACTGCTGTCTCTACAAAAAGAAAACATCTTTTTGTACCACCAAATGTTGGTAAAGATGTGTAGCATCAGAAACTACTATTCATTGCTGATGCTATAGACATTGGAAATAGTCTGACATTGTTTGGTAAAGATGAAGGTGCACATATGAATTTCACTCTTATGAATATATCCCAGAGAAACTTCTGTATGTGGATAGCAGAATTGTACAAGGATAACAGCACTCTTTGTAAAAACAAGTAAACAAACAAACAAACCTGGAAACAGCTCGAGCATCCATCAACAGGAGTAGTGGACAAATGAACTTTGATACATTTATATGTTGGAATACAATACATTGTTTGAGGACATCCATACGTGAGAAAATCTAAAGAAAAGCAAGGGAATGATAAACACAAAATTTGGATAGTGGTTCAATGGTATTGGCAAAGTTCTATTTCCTAAACTGGGCAATGGACTACATGGGCATTCATTGTATTATTATTCTTAAAGATATGAATTTATGTGTAATGTGGCATAACTTTTGTACTATTATATATTTTATAACTAATACAACAGACTAATTCAGGAATAAAAGCATGGTTTTGTGGTCAGATTTTCCAAAATTTCAAGGTCCGTAGACCTAGATTTAAGTTCAGTCTTCTGCTCTTTATCACCTATATGGCTTTGGACAAATTCTCTGAGATTCAGTTTCCTAATTCATAAAGTGAAAATAATCATATTTATCTCAAAGTCTGTTGCAAACTTTCAGTGACAGGTAATATGAGTGAAAAATCTTATAGTCCAGTTCAGTTCACCGAACATTTACTTTGTGCAGGAGCCAAAGACACAAGGATAAATGAAACATGGGCTCTGTCCCTAGGAGATTGCATCGTAGTGAGCGGATAGGCAGGTAAACTGGTAAACTCACGTTAACTTCTGCCTGAGAGCTAGGAGAGAGCAAAGAAGATGCACTCAGCTCAGCTCAGGAAGACAGGTGCAAGCCTGAGATGGCTACCTAGAGGGAGGTGATGTCTGTCGCGAATCCTGAAGGATGAGTTAGCCAAATGAAAGACAGAGGTAGGGGGTGAACAGGGCTGGAACAGCATAAACAAAGGCCGGAGGCAAGAAACAGCATAGTTTGTATGTTTTTACATTAGTCTTGGGTGAGATGAGATATACTCTAAAATAAGGATAGAGAGACTGGGAGGGCCAGGAAATTGAGGATTTTGCCAGTTGGGTTGTCAAAGTTGGACTTGACTCTTTTTTAAAAAAATTAATTAATTTATTTTTGGCTGCATTGGATCTTTGTTGGTGCGCGCGGGCTTCTCATTGTGGTGGCTTCTCTTGTTGCGGAGCACGGGCTCTAGGCGCGCAGGCTTCAGTAGTTGTGGCTTGTGGGCTCTAGAGCGCAGGCTCAGTAGTTGTGGCGCATGGGCCTAGTTGCTCCGCGGCATGTGGGATCTTCCCAGACTAGGGCTCGAACCCGCGTACCCTGCATTGGCTAGTGGATTCTTAACCACTGCTCCACCAGGGAAGTCCCGGACTTGACTCTTAATGGGAGTCATTGAGTACTTTAGATAAGGGAGCTGCAGGACAAGATTGGGTCTGTAAAAGATCCCCTGCTGGAGGGACAGGTGGAAAACAGAGATAAAGAGACAAGTGAGAAGACTGCAATGGCTCAAGTGAGGGTATATGAGGAAGGCTGGAGAGAAGGAGAGAGAGTTTAAGAAAAGTTTAGAAGTAAAACCAGCACAACCTGTTGATGGGGCAGGGAAGGAAGGCAGAAGGAATAATCTAGCTTGGGCTGCTGGGTGCAAAGCCAGCACCATTACTGATGGGAATTGGAAAGAGGAACTGGTTTAGGGGGAAAGGATGAGTTCAGTTTAAGTTCGATACTTATTGAATTTGAGGTGCTTGTGGGGCATCCGAGCAGAAAAGGGTGTGCGGAATTATCCCAAGATGCAGGGTGAGGCCAGGGCCAGGGAAATAGATTTGGGAGTCCCCAGCTTGCAGGTGGATGAGACTGGCTGGGAGAGCACATGGCCTCCATCTTTTGGGGTAGGGCTCAGCACAATTTTTCTGTAAAGGGCCGGGTAGTAAATATTTTAGGTTTTGTGGACTGTATGGTCACTATCATAACTATTCAACTCCGATATTGTAGTGTGAAAGCAGCCACAGACGATACATAAGTAAATGCATGTGGATGTATTCCAATAAAACTACGTACAAAAACAGATGGCCAGCCAGATTTTGCCCATGAGCCATAGTTTGCCGACCCCTGTTCTAGAAAGAGAAGAGCTGAGTGCAGAGCACAAGGTCAAAAAGGACCACTCGAGAGGGAAGAGACTATATTTTCTAGGCCTCTTGTCATGCGAATGATAGAATCCCAATTCAAAGGGAAATTCAATAATTCATAACTAAAATCTGGGAAGGCAGGGATGGAGCCAGACCACTGGATCTAGGGACTTGATTTTTTGGATATGGGCTTCATCCTCAGGTCAGCTTCACATGGTGGGGGGTAGGGCCACAGCAGCTCCCAGTGTCCATCTTTAGAGCCTGGGTTCAGAAAGGTAAAGGGAGTGTGGCAGGTTGGTTATTGTTTTCAGTTCTTCACGCCCCTCTATGCAGGGATATTTGCATAACATAGTCCCTCCCGTTGCTGAGTGACTGCAGTTGCTCCCACCAGAGGCATCTTCCCAGTGATGTTGGGTGTGGCCAAATGACTTGCTTTGGAAATGTGGACAGAGGGACAATGTGACAGTTCTGGGCCAAGACTTTAAGAGGTATCACATGTTTCTGTTTGCTCTGTGCTCCTGTGCTCCTTCCTGAGAAGAGTATGTCCCCAGTAGCCACTGGTCCAGAGAGAATAAAGGAACCTGTGAAGCATATCTGAAGCCAATCCTTGCCACTTCTGTCCTGTAGACTCAAGCACAAGAAAATAAATACCGGTTGTTATAAGCCACTGAGATTTTGAGAGTATTTGTTACACGGCAAAACTGATTGATTAAGGGTACTCCCAACCATCTTCATTCAGAAATCCTAGTGAAAAACTGATTGGCCTGATTTGGGACATGTGACCCATCTCTGGACCAATCACTGAGGACAAAGAGATTTGATATTATGATTGGCCAAGCTGGGTCATGTGCTCACTCTATTCAGGGAGGTGGGGCAGTTACCAAGGTTAGGAAAAGGGATGCTGAGGAGACAAAAGCATGTTGTGGAGAACCAGCAGATAATAGTGCCATGAAAACTTAGGCAGGAGAGAGTAACAAAAATGAGGGTATGTTGAATAATGCCATCAGCAGCAAAGAGGACACCAAGACAATAAATGAAATGTGTTTCTTGGTTTTGGCAATAATGACCAATAAAAGTCATTGGTGATCTTTGCCTGAGCAGTTTCAGTTGAGTGTTGGGATGACAGCCAGATTATAGGTAACAATAATATTTCAGTAAACTCTCATCCGCTATAGGAATGTTAGTTGTAACTAAAAAGGGCCTTAGATAGGAGCAGGTTAGAAGTCTGTTAAGGGAGAGCCAGGAGTTCTACCTAATTGTGCATCACTTTGAAGCCACAGGAGGCTTAGGAGAGGGAGTGTTGGGATTATCCACATTAGAGGGACTCGATTCCCAAAATGGGAGAGGTCCCTCGAGGGTGGAACCAGGCTGAAAGGTGGAGCACAGTCCTGGTGGGACCCTCAGGGCCTGTGGCAGAATTGCATCTTTGGGAATCAGACGTGAAGACATGATCCAAGCAACAAGAAGTTTAAAACAGCAGAGTTTGTGAGAAATCATGAGGAGGTGGGAGAGGCCAAGGGAGGAGAGAGCTGATAAGAGTCTCTGGTCTCTGGCCTGGAGAAACAGGTACAGAGCCAGTTGCTGTAACACTAGTGTCCAATTGACAGAATGTTCATCCAGTGCCCACCCCTTTGGAGGAGTCTGACCTTTCCTTGACTCCTTTCAAGACCTCTTTCTTGGCCCCTCCCATCCTCTGTCCTCCATCTGCACCCTGTCCCTCCTGCGTTTACTGACATCTGACTGTGTACAACTTCCCAAGGCTGTGTCCCACTGTCCTCCCCAGACAGTCCCCCAGCATCTCTCCCTCTGCCTCATCTTAAATTGTACCATCTTATGTCTCAGTCTTTTGCTCTCTACTTTCATCTGGGAAAGAATCCATGTCAAGATATTAAAGTAATAGACCTTTTGTGGTTATTTGCTTTCTAAATAGACCCCTGGCAATGTGATGTCTTAACCCAAAGGAGTATTTATGTCAAAGGAATAAGAATTGGGGCCAGTGGAGGTGGAACATGCAAAACTGTCCCTCAGATCTTACCACGAGAAGAGTTGATGTTGCAGTTCAAGTTTGAAGACAGGAAAAAACTGATGTCCCAGCTCAGCAGTGGTGTGGTGGAGTGGGTAGGAATTCCCTCTTATTCAGCCTTTTGTTCTACTGATTGGATGAGGCCCACCTACATTAGGGAGGGCAATCTAGTCTACTTAGTTTACCGATTCAAATGCTAATCTCACCCAGAAGCACTCAAAATAATATTTGACCAAATGCCTGGGCATCCATGGCCCAGTCAAGTTGACACATGAAGTTAGCCATCATAGTGGGCTCCTCAAGGAAGGGAATAAGAAAGATAGCCCTATGTTGTTCTTAATACTAATAAAATGGCCTGTGAAGCCGGATATGGCAAATGCGGCAGGCAGAAGGTTCACAGACGTAAATTTGATGATTTCTACCATTTTCCTTTGGCCTGGAGTTTGATCTCTATAGTAATCCAATTTGTTTTGTAGGTTTCTGTGAGCTTGCTACCCGAATAGAATTTCTTCTCTAGCTTTGTCCTCCTCTCCTCCTCCAGCATCATTATCATCATCACAGTCATCAACATCCAAGGTTTCTTGAGTGCCTGATGCTTATATGGCTCTGTACCAGGAAGGAATTTGGAATTTGCAGGGGAAACTAGATCTGTCCCTTGTTTTTCTTTTTTTTTTTTTTTTTTTTACATCTTTATTGGAGTATAATTGGTCTACAATGGTATGTTAGTTTCTGCTTTATAACAAAGTGAATCAGCTATATGTATACATATATCCCCATATCCCCTCCCTCTTGCGTCTCCCTCCCTCCCACCCTCCCTATCCCACCCCTCCAGGCAGTCACAAAGCACGGAGCTGATCTCCCTGTGCTATGCGGCTGCTTCCCACTAGCTATCTACCTTACGTTTGGTAGTGTATTATCCCTTGTTTTGAGTGGCTAAATTCCAGTTTAGGAGACAGAACATGTACACAAAGAAGTACAAATCAAGCATGAACTAGATAACTAAGTGCTAAATGAAGGAGGATATTCATCTTAGATTCCAGAAAAAGAAGCGATTAGCAGGCTGACCATGGTCTGGAATAGCTTCAAGGAGGTTGGGAACCTTGGGTAGGGCCTGAGGAAAGAGTGTGACCGAAATAAGTGTCGGGAAGGAGAAAGACTATGACAGGAATACAGAATGCCGGGTGCAAGTGGAGAGTGCAAGTATGTGCGGGGACAGACAGTGCGCGGCGGCTTGGCGGCACCTGTGCCACTGAACGGCTGGACGCCTGAAGCGCAGCACCCAGGAACAGGTTTAGGCACAGCTTGCTCATTAAAATTTTTTGACTGTGTGTGAAGTTTTCCACGATCAGCATGGAGCCTCCAGTCTGCATCTCCTGGAGGCATCGCCTCCCAAACACGCCTTCCTAGACCTGCCCAGATGGTCAAGCGTCACTGCTGCACCACTGAGTTACGCACACGTCCTCTGAAAAGCCCTTCTCCTGGATTTGCACATGATCAAAAGAAAGACAAGCAATTAAAGCAAAAGCCTCAGCTTGTTTTCCTGTGCGCCGTTCGTGCTGGTTTTATACTTTTAGTCCTGTGTATCTGGGTCCACAGCACTGTAGGTTCTTCGTGAGTGCTTTGGGGACATGATAGAAACTGCGTGAGCTAGGAGACAATGTAAACTTTGCTTCCTGCCGCCACTAGGGCAGCCCTGCACTGCCCCTGAATTTCCCCCAGGCCTTCCTTTGTCCTCAGGAGGCAGTGTGGGTTGTGGAGAGAGTCATGCTCTGTGAGAAACCACATGCGCTCCAGTTCTGCTCTGCCACTAACCAGCTACATGACCTTGGGCAAGTCATTTGACCTCTGTGAACCTGATTTTCTCATCTGTGAAACGAGAGATTTGGACCAGATGATCATGCAGAATGTTTCCAACTCTGAAGGAGGAGTCTAGGGGAATTTTTATCTTTTTTGGATTATATCAAACTGTTTTTTTTTTTCCCCTGTCTGCTTAGGGGAAGAGAGAGCAGCTTTAGAAGGGACTAATCCCTCTCCCTAAAATGTCTTGAGATGTCTGACAGTCTCTAATCAAAGAGGGTTGGCTTTTACCTACCAGCCACATTTTTAAAAATATCTTTTGTGGGTAATTTAGAGAGATGGAATATTTAGAGAACTTTAAATGTAGGAGAACTAAGATTCAAATAATGCCCTAATTTAGTCGCTATATGATCTTGGACAGGTTACTTCACTTTTCTGAGATTCAGTTTTCTTTTTTGTACGATAGGAATAGCAATAACAACAAGAGCCACATTCCTTAGGATTATTGTGAGGATTAAATATGTAAGCTGAGGTGCTGAGGCCAGTGCCTGCACATAGTAAATCTCCACAAACTGAAGCCATAGGGTGACTGTCACCTGTGTATTTGGGAGGAAATGAGGGGTGATGTATAGTGGTTAGCAGTGGGACACTGGGGCCAGGCAGATCTGAATTTCACTCTGCGCTTTGTCCCTTTTGTGTGTCCTTGGGCAAGTTAATTTTACTTCTCCAAGCCTCAGTTTCTTCCTCTTTATGGGAATAATAATAGTTCCTGCTTTGTAGGATTATTAATGAACATTCAGCGAGACAAGGCATCAAACGTGCTTAGCCCGCCTACAGAGTAAGCATTCAACAAATTTAATCACAGTAACAAACAAAAATAAAAATAACAAATGTCGTGCTTCCCTCCTCCACTGGCTTTCCTCCAAGGACAGCAGGAGTGGAAGGAAAATCTCCTGACTGGGGAGAGGACTGAATCATGTGGCTAGATAGCAAGGTTCATGAGTGTAGGGCCATGTCCATCCGGTTTATCCTGAAGCTCCAGTGCCTAGCACAGAGCCCAACGAGTAGCAGGCACCGGCAAGAAGCCTTTACTTATGGTGGAAACAAGACAGAGATGCTCGTAAGTCATCCTACTTTTACAAGACAAGGCTTAGCTGCCAAGCTTTCAGGCCTATCCCATCTGCTGCCTTAATGGCTCCACCCAGGAGGACGTTCAGAGATGTCTAGATCTTCTCTTAAGTCTAGACCAGCACTGTCCCAAAGGACTGTAAGGCGAGCCACACATGGAATTGAAAAAATCTTAGTAGCCATGTGAAGAAGGTAAAAAGAAATGAATGAAATTAATTTTAATAAGGTATTTAACCCACTATATCCAAAATATTATCATTTCACCACATAGTCAATATAAAAATATTAATTAAATATTTAACTGTTTCATACTAAGTTTAAAATCTGGTATGGATTTTACACTTGCACATCTCAATTCAGACAGCATGGTTCAAGGGCTCAATAGCCACATACATCTAACGGCTGCTGTATTAGGAGGCGAAGTCCAGATTAAGCGAGATGAAGCCTCTCCTTCCACCACCCTCAAGCCCACTCCTCAGTTCTACTTCCTGTTCGAGGACCCAGTTCTTTCCCAGGTGGCTGCCCTGGAGAAAGGCTTCAGGCGTCTTAGAAGACACGTCCACCACCCACATGGGTGTGCTTTAGCCTTACATGTCTTACCAGAAAAATCACATCAGAATACAACACCATAACCTTAACATCCATTCCACAAGATACAAGTATGCCACAGGAATTAATTTTTCAAGGCACTTCAAGCTTGTTACTTGAAGTATCAACTATCATCAAATATCAACTATCAACCTATTTTTCAGACAAGCTTTTGGAGTTTATCTACTGTGATGTTGTCCACATTCAACCTTCTCTGAAAATTCATTTGTTCATTCAATTTTTGAGTACCTACTATGTATAATGGAGTTAGGAATGTAACCATGAGCAGGAAAGATTCAGTGCCCGCCCTTGGGAACCTTAAACTCGAGTTGAATGGATGGATCAGTAAGCAGGATCTTATAACACAGAGTAGTGAGGGAGATTAATACTAAATACCCTGAAAGCTCATAGAAGGGCAACTAACCTAACACAGGAGTGTGTGTGTGTGTATGTGTGTGTGTGTGTGTGTGTGTGTGTGTGTGTGTGTGTGTGTAAGGGGGCAGTCAGGGAAGAAACATCTAAAGTAAGACCTGAAGTGTGGAGAAAAGGGAACCCTCTTGCACTGTTGGTGGGAATGTAAATTGGTACAGCCACGATGGAGAACAGTATGGAGGTTCCTTAAAAAACTAAAAATAGAACTACCGTATGACCCAGCAATCCCACTACTGGGCATACATCCAGAAAAGATAAAGTAAGACCTAAAGGTTGAGTTGAAGTTGGAGTGTGAGTTATTGGGGTGTATGGGGCTGTGGAAAGGAAAAGAGCATTCCAGATAGGTGAGGAAAGAGTAATCACATGTCCCAGAAGGTGCAAAGACCAAGTAGGGGGTCTGTAAATCACCCCATTCAGCTCGAGTCCAGGAAAAGTACATCTTTGGCTAGGGTAGATATAGAGAAGGCATAGTCAATAGTTTGGACTTTATTTCAATTCTATAGAAAAGATCCTGGAAACCTCAGCTTTGGTTCTGATTTCTCACCTACTTTCTTAAACTGTATTTCTAGCTGTTTACAGTGTAGCTCCACGTTTCACTTAAAATCAACATGTTCAAAATTACTCATCACCTTCATTCCTCTACTAAATATTCCAAACTGGTTCTGTCTTAATTCCTCTGTCTCTCATAATGAGATTAGCATAATTCTAGTCTCCTACCACAGCTAAGACATCTTTTGTCTCTTCCATATCTTCACCCCCCGTACCCAAGCTGTCACTAAATTTTGCTAATTTTTTGACTGAATAGCTAAAAGCTTTTGGTTCAAGCACTTTCTGGCTTCCTTGAATTCATCACTCATCTTTCTATAATAGCTTTAAATTTTCACCAAGGCTATCTAAACTCCATGTGGTATAACTTATACTCCTTTGAGATATCATTTTGGAACGAACCAGCAGTTTTAAAGCTCACATCAGATTATAATGTAGGAAAATAATTTCTGCAGTCCAGAAAAGCCTTAAGTAATTTTTACTGGAAAAAAAAAAAGACAATTCTTAATGTTTTATTTATTTTTGATTCTGTCTTCTTCTATCTTAAAGAAATTCAGCAACTTTCCTCCTGGAATCTCAAGGTTTTATTACCTGCATAGAGAATCCAGAAACAGGGATTTTTATTTGTCTAATAGTGTCCCTCCTTTTCTATTCAAGGCCTTTCCTGGATACATTACCTGGATGGTCACTCACCCTAAAAAAATGTTCAACACTGTTTAAACTTGCCCTGATTACCAAGTATCTTACTTCATACTGGCTCAGCAATTCATTATAACCACACCCTGAGAACTGGAAAATTTAAAATACAAGAACCAGATTGCATTTCGTGTCTCAGGAATAAATGAGAAATGATAATTTCCCCCAGTTGTATTTTGTCATATTTTAAACAAAATGTCCACTGGCTGGAAATTCCATTTCAATCAGTTAAGTATTTAGTGAGGTTTAAGTACTGTGTTCAGCATGAAACTACTTGTTAGAATTATGGTCACCACGTTTTCTACAATTTAAAATTAGGACACATGGTGTGACAATGGGACAGAGCATTTGAAATCAATACTACCCTGGAAAATTTGAGTTATGTGATTGCCATAGTTACAGAAAATGCAAGGGAAATATTGTCGCTCAAGTTTACAATTTTATTGGAAACACAAGTCTAATACACATTCATTTATTTCACCACTGAATAGTTAGTGAACACCTAGTATAGGAGGTACTTTGTTAGCCAGTAAGATTACAAAGATGAAAAATACAGTTGCTTTAAATGCTTTCTTAGGACTCCCCTGGTGGCACAGTGTTTAAGAATCTGCCTGCCAATGCAGGGGACAGGCGTTCAAACCCTGGTCCGGGAAGATCCCACATGATGTGGAGTGACTAAACCCATGAGCCACAACTACTGAGCCCACGTACCACAATTACTGAAGCTCACGCGCCTAGAGCCCGTGCACCGCAACGAAGAGTAGCCCCCACTCGCCACAACTAGAGAAAACCCATGCACAGCAACGAAGACCCAACGCAGTCAAAAGTTAAAAAAAAAAAAAAAGCTTTCTTAAACAAGGTAGGACCTTGTGAGGTTAATTATATGTGTCACCTTGGCTAGGCTATGGTGCCCAGTTGTTTGGTCAAACACCATTCTAGATGTTGCTGTTATGTATTTTTTTAGATGTGATTAACATTTAAATAAGTAGACTTGAGTAAAACAGATAATCCTCCTTAATGTGGACGGGCCTCATTCAATCATTTGAAGGCCTAAAGAGCAAAGACTGAGGTTCCCCCCAAGGAGAGGGAATTCAGCTTTCAGACTAAAAACTACAAGATCGATTCCTGGGGGAATTTCCAGCCCGCCAGCCTACCCTGCAGAGTTTGGATTTACCATCCCCCACAGTCATGTGAGCCAATTCCTTAAAAATAAATCTCTCTGTCTCTGGAGAATTTTAATACAGCCCTCATAAGAATTGTTATTTAAATAAATAACATTCCTGAGGTGTATTTTTAAGCATACTTGTATAATCTTTTTTTTCCCACAAACAGTAACATTCCCCTTCACAATATGTCTTCTAGCAATGTTTTTAAACATATGGCATTCACTTTCAAGGCCCAACTTGCTGCTCAAGAGAAAATTTAGATGCTGATGTGTAATTATCTGATGGAACAAAGTTGCCTAATTTCAAGTCGAATGGAAATAAGGGAATGCAGAGAACTTGAGGAAACCCGAGAGCGTTCAAGTCAGCGAGGCAACAGGAACAAAAGCACAGAGAAGGCAGCTTTCTGATGACAGAATTTGGAGGCAAGAAAACTGTCTCGATGATAGGGCCAGTGTCTGTGAGTATCTTTACAGGAGAAAAAGATACTGTTGGGGGGGGGGAAAAGAGGACAGTAGAGCGAAGCTGGTCAAAGCAATTGGGATAATAATCAAAATTGCTCGTGGGTAAAAAATGAGCAAAGAATGTCATTTAAGGTACAGAACTATGAGTTCAACACTAGATTGCTTGGGGGCTTTGGAGTTTCCATGAGCCTTTCCAATGGAAAATGGTACAGGTTGATCTGTTCTAAAAGGAAATGTGGGTGCTTTATAGCAAGACAATTTTGGATGGAATAAGTGATAATTGATTTCCACACATGATTTGAGCACGTAGCAAGCCCACTTCTCTGAACTGGCGATAGAAACCTCTTGGAAGGGGGAAATCTTATAAATAATTAGATTGTCAGCTCATATATCATTATGTCTTGCCTCTCAGGGATGTTTTGAGATTAATTAGGTAATGTTTGTAAAATAAGCTCCAAGTGCCATGTATCATTGGCATAGAATTCGATTTTCGGTGTGATGAATGTAATTAAGTCATGCTGATTTCATATGAACTTTCATTGCAGGGTAACGTCTGTTCTGGAGTATTCTGAGGGCATGGGTGCACTGGTTCTCGTACTGCCATTTCACCAAGAAGAGCTCTGACAATGGGAGCGCTGTGGCAGGCATTTTGCATCAAGTGTGATACACATCTCAGGCGAGATGAGGCATTTAAAGTGTCGGATGAGAATTGTGGCTTCTACTGATGAATAAATGTGTTTGTAATGATACCCAGCTTGACAGTACAGTGAATAAAAGCAAACACTTTATTTATTTACTTATTTAACATCTTTATTGGAGTATAATTGTTTTACAATGGTGTGTTAGTTTCTGCTTTATAACAAAGTGAATCAGCTATACATGTACATATATCCCAATATCTCCTCCCTCTTGAGTCTCCCTCCCACCTTCCCTACCCCACCCATCTAGGTGATCACAAAGCACCGAGCTGATCTCCCTGTGCTATGTGGCTGCTTCCCACTAGCTATCTATTTTATATTTGGTAGTGTATATATGTCCATGCCACTCTCTCACTTCGTCCCAGCTCACCCTTCCTCCTCCTCATGTCCTCAAGTCCATTCCCCATGTCTGCGTCTTTATTCCTGTCCTGCCCCTAGGTTCTTCAGAACCTTTTTTTTTTTAGATTTCATATATATGTATTAACATACGGTATTTGCTTTTCTCTTTCTGACTTACTTCACTCTGTATGACAGATTCTAGGTCCATCCACCTCACTACAAATAACTCAATCTCGTTTCTTTTTATGGCTGAGTAATATTCCATTGTATATATGTGCCACATTTTTATCCATTCATCTGTCGATGGACACTTAGGTTGCTTCCATGTCCTGGCTATTGTAAATAGAGCTGCAATGAACATTGGGGTGCATGTTTCTTTTTGAATTATGGTTTTCTCAGGGTACATGCCCAGTAGTGGGATTGCTGGGTCATATGGTAGTTCTATTTTTAGTTTTTTAAGGAACCTCCATAGTGTTCTCCATGGTGGCTGTATCAATTTACATTCCCACCAGCAGTGCAAGAGTGTTCCCTTTTCTCCACACCCTCTCCAACATTTATTGTTTGTAGATTTTTGATGATGGCCATTCTGACTGGTGTGAGGTGATACCTCATTGTAGTTTTGATTTGCATTTCTCTAATGATGAATGATGTTGAGCATCCTTTCATGTGTTTGTTGGCGATCTGTATATCTTCTTTGGAGATATGTCTATTTAGGTCTTCTGCCCATTTTTGGATTGGGTTGTTTGTTTTTTTGATATTGAGCTGCAAGAGCTGCTTATATATTTTGGAGATTAATCCTTTGTCAGTTCCTTCATTGACAAATATTTTCTCCCATTCTGAGGGTTGTCTTTTTGTCTTGTTTATGGTTTCCTTTGCTGTGCAAAAGCTTTTAAGTTTCATTAGGTCCCACTTGTTTATTTTTGTTTTTATTTCCATTTCTCTAGGAGGTGGGTCAAAAAGGATCTTGCTGTGATTTATGTCATAGAGTGTTCTGCCTATGTTTTCCTCTAAGAGTTTTATTGTGTCTGGCCTTGCATTTGGGTCTTTAATCCATTTTGAGTTTATTTTTGTGTGTTGTGTTAGGGAGTGTTCTAATTTCATTCTTTTTCATGTAGCTGTCCAGTTTTCCCAGCACCACTTATTGAAGAGGCTGTCTTTTCTCCATTGTATATTCTTGCCTCCTTTATCAAAAATAAGGTGACCATGTGTGCGTGGGTTTATCTCTGGGCTTTCTATCTTGTTCCATTGATCTATATTTCTGTTTCTGTGCCAGTACCATATTGTCTTGATTACTGTAGCTTTGTAGTATAGTCTGAAGTCAGGGAGCCTGATTCCTCTAGCTCCGTTTTTCTTTCTCAGATTACTTTGTCTATTCGGGGTCTTTCGTGTTTCCATACAAATTGTGAAATTTTTTGTTCTAGTTCTGTGAAAAATGTCATTGGTAGTTTGATAAGGATTGCATTGAATCTGTAGATTGCTTTGGGTAGTATAGTCATTTTCACAATATTTCTTCTTCTAATTGAAGAACATGGTATATCTCTCCATCTGTTTGTAACATTTTAAATTTCTTTCATCAGTGTCTTATAGTTTTCTGCATACAGGTCTTTTGTCTCCTTAGGTAGGTTTATTCTTAGGCATTTTATTCTTTTTGTTGCAATGGTAAATGGGACTGTTTCCTTAATTTCTCTTTCAGATTTCTCATCATTAGTGTATAGGAATGCAAGAGATTTCTTTGCATTAATTTTGTGTCCTGCAACGTTACCAAATTCATTGATCAGCTCTAGTAGTTTTCTGGTAGCATCTTTAGGATTCTCTATGTATAGTATCATGTCATCTGCAAACAGTGACAGCTTTACTTCTTCTTTTCCAATTTGGATTCCTGTTATTTCTTTTTCTTCTCTGACTGCTGTGGATAAAACTTCCAAAACTGTGTTGAATAATAGTGGTGAAAGAGAACAACCTTGTCTTGCTCCTGATCTTAGTGGAAATGGTTTCAGTTTTTCACCATTGAGGATGATGTTGGCTGTGGGTTTGTCATATATGGCCTTTATTATGTTGAGGTACACTCCCTCTATGCCTACCTTCTGGAGGGTTTTTATCATAAATAGGTGTTGAATTTTGTTGAAAGCTTTTTCTGCATCTATTGAGATGATCATATGGTTTTCTCCTTCAATTTGTTAATGTGGTGTATCACATTGATTGATTTACGTATATTGAAGAATCCTTGCATTCCTGGGATCAACCCCACTTGATCGTGGTGTATTATCCTTTTAATGTGCTGTTGGATTCTGTTTGCTAGTATTTTGTTGAGGATTTTTGCATCTATGTTCATCAGTGATATTGGCCTGTAGTTTTCTTTCTTTGTGACATCTTTGTCTGCTTTTGGTATCAAGGTGATGGTGGTCTCATAGAATGAGTTTGGGAGTGTTCCTCCCTCTAAAAGCAAACACTTTAACATCAAGATGAGCAGGAGAGAAAACACTAAAGGTCTTAGTTGGGGCCTTATGTTAACCTTGCCTATTATATGATATGTACTTTAAATATTCTTCAGTTAGGAAATTCATTTTTTAAACCCAGAAATGGCTTTAAGTATTCCCTCATCCATACCTGTTGTAAGCTCTTCTTAAACAGTGTAATTGATTGTTGATTCAGAAGCTCAAATGTGTATTCATAGTTTTGGATTTGAGAGAAGAGTCAAATAAGGTCTAGGACCGTGTTTTTCAAACATTTTGGTCTCAGGGTTCTTTATACTCTTAAAAATCATTGAGGACCCAAAATAACTTTTGTTTATGTGTGTTCTATCTATCAATGTTTATTGTATTAGACATTAAAGGTAAAAATTTTTTTTAAAAAAAATTTTCATTGAAAATAATAAGCTTACTATATAATAACATAAGTAAGAGACTTTTAAGGAGAAAAGGTGAGAAGAGTGGCATTGTTTTACATTTTTAATAAATCTTTTAAATGTCTATCTTAATAGAAAACAGCTGTAGTTCCATATCTGCTTCTGCATCCAATCTGATATGATACATAATTTGGTTGCAATAGATGAAGAAAATTTGGCCTAACACAAATATGTAACTGGAAAGGGAGGAGTATTTTAACAGCCTTCTTAGATAATTGTGGATATTGCTTTTTGACTTAACACCATAATGCAAAAAGTGATACGTTTTGTTTTGTTTTAACTTTTAATTTTATATTGGAGTATATGTTATTAACCATGTTGTGATAGTTTCAGGTGTCCGGCAAAGTTATTCAGTTATACATATGAGTAATAGTTTTTAAAGGTTGGTTTCTTAAAAGTTGGTGGATTCTAAATCATGTTAATGACTTTTTATACTCCATTCCTCTAAAAACCATTGGTCTATCTTGTACTTGTGTCATGCAATGGTCATTTGGAAAACATTGATTCACTGAGTTATGCAGATCTTCCCAATGTTGACACATTTCATTATACAATATCAAACAATCACTTTGGTCAATATCGCCACCGATTTCATCCTAAAATTCTTTAAGTATTGGTATACTGTCAAGTTTTCTAAAATTTTCATTTTTGCTATAAAGCTGGAATTTTATTATTGGTAATAAATACTTACAGTTGTTTCCCTTGAAGTGATAGTCTCTCTTTGTTCATTTTAGAAAAAACTGTCTGCTAAGTACCCACATCTGAATAAGCATAGTTCGTTTTCAAGTAAAAATGGTATTCCATTAAAAAAGCAGCTAGCTTAGCTCACAACCATCATAATTGGTATGCATCGAGGTCTTGTTAGAATGTCCCATTTCTCACACAAAATATAAAATGGTATGTGTTCAAGGGTTGACATTTAATAAAGTGAATACTTTCTACTGCCTTAGCAGGATCATTGTTAAGTGAAATTGGCACTTTAAGAAAAATCCAGGAGGGCATGGCAGTGCCGTAGACACTGGCTGTTACAATCTGGTGACACTGCCTCAACTGGTGCTAGGGGCCCAGCTGTTTTATCCATTTGGCCTTTGCTGCACCAATGCAAATGTCAGCACAGTGAAAATACAAATAACATCCTCGTCTTACAATGAACTTGTAGACTCTTTTCAGAGATCTCCAGAGTCCATGGACAGCACTTTGAGAATCACTGGTATAAGAAATGCACGGAAGGTGGAGCAGAGGAGAGAGACAGGGTATTTTTTTAAAGCAGCTACTTCAAGAATAGGTATGATGATGCAGAGCGATATAATTTGATGGAATTTGCTGCTGTCACTGTTTTTTATTGAGCAGCAGGAAGCATAATTTACTGCCCTAAATCAGTTTTTCAAGCTTTTTGACTGTAATACACAAAAGATATATTATCTACACTGTAGCACAGTGTACAATACATACAGATATATTTACTGAATAAAGATATCCTTACAATTTGTGATGAACTCTAAAATTTTATGTTATTCTATTCCATTTTTTTAAAAAATAATGGTCATGACCCACTAAATTAATCTTGCAATTCACTAATGGGAAACCACAGTTGGCAAAAATCTGGTTTAAATAAAGATGCTTTCCTTTTGTAATGTATCAACCCTCCTAAGGGTTGATTACCTTTGGTTGGAGACTAAATGTACCCAGGAGTTTTTAATGGTTGCTTACTCCGCCATTTCTTGATTCAGTTGCAAATGAGTTCAGATTTTAATGTGTAGTCAAATGAGAAATATTTCGTTTTAAGGATGCAGCATGTATATTATTACATTAAATACCTGTTTGATTTTTTAAAAAAATAAATTTATTTATTTATTTTTGGCTGCGTTGGGTCTTCGTTGCTGCGCATGGGCTTTCTCTAGTTGCGGCGAGCGGTGGCTACTCTTGGTTGTGGTGTGCAGGCTTCTCATTGTGGTGGCTTCTCTTGCTGTAGAGCACGGGGTCTAGGTGTGCGGGCTTCAGTAGTTGTGGCATACGGGGTTAGTTGCTCTGTGGCATGTGGGATCTTCCCGGCCCAGGGCTCGAACCCGTGTCCCCTGCATTGGCAGGAGAATTCCTAACCACTGTGCCACCAGGGAAGCCCAATACCTGTTTGATTTTGTTTTCTCTGATAAAGTTTAAATGTTTACCTGGGTTTGGTAAAACCTAACACTTTCCCTCGAGTGTTGGTGGTTAAATATACTCACTACAGTCTTATAAAAGATATTATGTTGAGACTGATACAGTAGTAACTATTACTCTCATAAAAAGAACACTTTAGTACATTCCCAGGATCTAGGTTTATATCCTATTTAATACTGCTCTGACTTCCTACTCTGCCAATATTTTGAGAATCATTACTTTGATGGGTGCAACTAATTGTAAATACCAAAATGAAGTGGCTATTAATTTTGGGTTTTGCTTTAACAGAATTATTTCTTGTTGGTGATATAAGAATATAGATGGTAAGAAAGTAGAATGTACCAGAGGTAAAGAAGTAGCTTCTTTGACCTCTTCAGTATTTGGTCCCTCCTTGCTTCTCCTCCTTGGCTTTCAGGATATCCCTTCAGAATCAATCAATCTCTCTCTTTCTCTCATTCTCCCTATATTTTCCAATAGTTTTAAAATACTGATCTATTGATCTATTCTACCTCAATCTTTAAAAGTCAGTTTTTAAAAAAATTTTTTATTGGAGTATAGTTGATTTATAATGTTGTGTGTTCATTTCAGGTGTGCAGCAAAGTGAATCAGTTATACATATACTTTTTTAGATTCTTTTCCCATATAGGCCATTACAGAGCATTGAGTAGAGTTCCCTGTGCTATACAGTAGGTCCTTATTAGTTATCTATTTTATATATAGTCACGTGTATATGTGAATCTTAATCTTCCAATTTATCTCTCTCCCCCCTTACCCCTGTAAGTTTCTACATCTCTAGCTCTATTTCTGTTTTGTAGCTAAGTTCATTTCTACCGTTTTTTTCAGATTCCACCTATAAGCGATATCATATATTTGTCTTTCTCTGACTTACTTCACTCAGTATGACAATCTCTAGGTCTATCCGTGTTGCTGCAAATGGCATTATTTCGTTCTTTTTTATTGCTAATATTCCATTGTATATATGTACCACATCTTTATCCACTCATCTGTTGATGGACATTTAGGTTGCTTCCATGTCCTGGCTATTGTAAATAGTGCTGCAATGAACATTGGGGTGCATGTATCTTTTCGAATTATGATTTTCTCCAGATATATGCCCAGGAGTGGGATTGCTGAATCATATGGTGGCTCTATTTTTAGTTTTTAAAGGAAGCTCCATACTGTTCTCTATAGTGGCTGTACCAGTTTACATTCCCACCAACAGTGTAGGAGGGTTTCCCTTTCTGCACACCCTCTGCAGCACTTAACTGTTTGTAGATTTTTTGATGAGGACCATTCTGACTTGTGTGAGGTGATACCTCATCGTAGTTTTAATTTGCATTTCTCTAATAATTAGTGATGCTGAGCATCTTTTCATGTGCTTTTTAGCCATCTGTATGTCTTCTTTGGAGAAATATCTATTTAGATCTTTTGCCCATTTTTTGATCGGGTTGTTTGTTTTTTTGATATTGAGCTGCATGAGCTGTTTGTATATTTTAGAGATTAATTCCTTGTCAGTTGCTTCGTTGGCAAATATTTTCTCCCATTCTGAAGGCTGTCTTTTCATTTTGTTTATGGTTTCCTTTGCTGTGCAAAAGCTTTTAAGTTTAATTGGTCCCAGTTTTCTCTCTGTTCAAGGTCAAGGTACTTACTTAGCCTTGCCTCCTGTGCTTTGGCATCATTTATTCCCTGGCTTCAAGCGATGTATAGGAACGATTGGGCAGGGAGACAGGTTGTGAGAAAAAGAGTTAGCTACCTATTGCAATTGTTCAGAAGAGAGATGAATTAGGGAGGTGCCTCTGGGAATGGAAAAGAAGGAACAGACCTAGAAGATTTGCCTGGTGATTACAATGGGGATGCAGGAGAAAGAAAGATTACTTTGAGATTCTCACTTGGAAGAATCTGGTATGGTAGGAAGAGGACCTAATACAGGAAAATGATTAGGTCATTTTAAAAAAACATGTTGCAGACTTTAAACAAGCACCAGAAAATATAATAGTGGAACTAGAGAGAGTGCAGGCCAAGAGACTTGAGCTAAATTATCTACACAGGAACAGTTGTTGAACTCATAAGTATAAATGAAGTTGAAGATGTAGAGAACACAATAGAAGGTGACTGAAGATAAACTTTGGGGAATTTTGAAATTGGAAAGAACAATGAGAGACCAGGAGCCCCCAAAGGAGACATTCAAGGAGCAGAGAACCAGTTAGAAGAATGGAACTTATAGAGACAAAGTACTTTGACAGCCCATGAAATACTAAGTTACAGTTCTTTGGGGAAAGGACAGCTTCTTTCTTTTTTCTGAGCAAATAGTAACACAGAGCAATGTTCAAGGAGATGCGTGATGTGGAGAGAAAGATCCTAGAATTTGGAGCCAGCAGCCATGGGTTTTCATTTCCTCCTAAGTGCTTACTAGTTATGTGACCTTGGGCAAGCCACAAAACACAGATATGAAGCCACTGGAGAATAGCTGCAGGGTAATCTGTGTGCAATATATTGTCCAAAGTATATCAAACCAAATAAAGACACACACGTAGATAATGGACTTGAGGACATGGGGAAGAGGAAGGGTAAGCTGGCACGAAAGAGAGTAGCCTTGACATATATACACTACCAAATGTAAAATAGTAGCTAGTGGGAAGCAGCTGCATAGCACAGGGAGATCAGCTCGGTGCTCTGTGACCACGTAGAGGGGTGGGATAGGGAGGGTGGGAGGGAGACGCAAGAGGGAGGGGATATTTAGATATATGTATATGTATAGCTGATTCACTTTGTTATACAGCAGCAACTAACACACCATTGTAAAGCAACTATACTCCAATAAAGATGTTAAAAAAAAAAGTATATCAAATCAGAAGGAGTATAGCTTTCTGGTCAGAGGAAGACAGAGAACATCACTGAGTGTGCAGAACTTGAATAAAGTGTCAGAAGATGCATACGATTTCGGCAGATACAGTAGTGAAGGGAGGATACATGACTCAGAAAAATGAAGGTTCATCATCTGGAGAAGAGAGAATGGAAGACATAAATTCTCCCAGAAGAGAATTTTTGTGCTTTCCTTTCCCTTGTTTTGGAACTTAGGAGTCTTGTTTATTTGAGATGTTGTTATACTGTAGTTTGATGCTTGATGGAAGAAGAAAAAGAAAAGAAAAAGTACACACTTTTATGAAAAGTCTTCCTTTAGGATGAAGGGGTTAATCTTCATTTTACTTTATTCACTTTCATTTTAGAAATGTACCCTGAAAAGTTTTCAACAGGATGCTTCTTATGTTAAGGAGATTAACAGCACTTTATGTAGAAAATTCAGCAACCACTTAAAGATCGCTCCATTTTACACGTTGCAGGCACAAATAAGCAACTCATTGTTTAACCTCGCGATCAAAAGTGAGAGTCATACAATAGAGGTCTGGGAGATGCATATTAGATGTGATACGAGAGTGCGTCTTCTTGGATCACAATAATAGAGAAAAACAGGAGTTGATTTCAAACTGAATAGAGACACAGAAGGAATACAGTCCAGAGGAATAAATTGTTTTAAGAGTATTGTGACTTTAAGATAAAATATCAGTTTGGTAGTAAACCAACATTCTTGGGCCGTGATGCTTGTTCTTTGGGGGGAAAATTAAATCAAGCAAACATAAAGGCGTTTTATTCCACTATCTTTGGGGAAAATACAGTTACATATTTGACCTCTTAGAATCTGTTCCAGAATCCGATGGGCTTTATGGACCATGCACTAGAACGAGATCAGCAGTTAGGGTGTGTGGCAGGCACTCTGTGGCTGAGAATTGTTCATTCGGCATTACCAGAGGCTTCAGAAATGGTATCCGTGTGGTTCACCTGGCTTTAAACGAAACCAGTGAGATCACCAGTGCTCACTTGAGGACAAGCTGAGGATTAGCAGCTCTTCAAAATAAAAACCAGAGAGTACTAAATGTGTCCTCACTGGGAGGCAGTGCTCTGGGTTTAAGAGGATTTGGACACATACAGAGATCATTACTATGTTATTAAGCATTTAGAAGTTAGTTTATATTTGCCAAATACAAATATAAAAATCATTTCTTAATTATATGGGCATTAATGTCATGCATCGTTAACCACATATGTAAAACAGCTTTGTATCACTTACAAAAACAATTTAAAATATCAGATTATTGAATTTTCTCTGTTCTAATGGCCAACTGCCTTACAGCCAGGATTAACCTGTTTATTGTCTTATAATTAAATACATTAAAAAGTGTTATTCTCTCATTTATCAAAAATTGAAGTGCAGGGAAATGAAGCAATTTGTGCATATGCATTCATCAATCCAGTGTTCAAATTCAAGAATCAGACTCTGATTGTTTTTTAACCTGGTCTGTATTTGTACAGTATGTCAGGCAGGCAGCATACTGTTCAGAGAAAAGAAGGAAAATCATAAAATTTTAAAAAATTATTAGCTTTGAGTTAAATAACAAAGGAGCACCAAATGGAAACTCATCCACTAGCCAAGAAGGGCTATAGTTCACTCCCCCATCCATCACCACCAGCTGGCAGATGGGCTCAAGAGTAATGCAGTCCTCCTTAGATGCCAAGTTCTCTGCTTATGCAGCAGTCTTTCTCCTTGCCATCCAGAGAGGGAGAACAGGGAGTGGCTGGAGCCTACAGTTCCACGTAGCAGTACATCCCACTGTGAAGGAAACTCTTGGGGTTAGCCAACAAAAATGGAATTCAAATTTGGAACCAGATCTCACCTGATATATTTTAATTGATTGCCATGTGATTGGCCATCTGTTTATAATTTGAGTGTCTTTTCTTTGTGTGAGAAATGCTTTTGTACAGGGTGGGACCCATGCGCCTCTCAATTTCTATATGGAAAAAAATATTTTCTATCTTTTCATTGCTTTGCTGAGTAGCTTTCAACAAGTTTTTGGAAAAAGTCTGGATCCAGATTTATAAAGTATCAACTAATGCTGTGCTAAAACAATGGGGTATTTTATGGGTTGTAAAGCTCTTATTATTAAGTAATTTTTGGTTGTGATAATTTTAACAATAATGGTAATAAACTATTTTAGAAGCTGGAAGGCTGATGAACCTTTTAAAATCACTTGAGGTTGTTTAACTTCAGTTTATGCCTTAAGAACTAAATCTTAAGTATAATTTGGCTATAGCTATAGTTCTATAATGTATTTGAATGTCGCCTTTTAGATGATATATAGAAATTGATGCTAGCTAGAATTATGGATCAAAATGATCAGTCCCTAAAATTTCCAGAAATGCAAAAATTGTTTTATTTTTACAATTTAAAATATGCTAATCTTCATTGGGCCAAGTTTGATTCTCTTCTCTAAACCTCCCTTTTATGAGTCTCTCATTAAAATTGTGGTGGTTAATATAGGACATTGGAGCTGCATTTCTTAAGGGAAAAGAGCAGAGGTTCTCTAACTTTGGTGCCTCAGAATAATGGTGAGAACCCCCAGCCCAGCCCAAACCCATGGAATCAGCATCTGGGGTCTGGACAGCTTTTGTTGTCACAAGTCGCTCAGGTCATTCTGATGCACACCAAAGTTTGAGAACAACTGAGCTTGAGGACAAGATCAGCCCAAAGGCCAAATCCACCCACTGACTGTTTTTGTAAATAACGTTTTATTGGAATACGGCCACAGCCATCATTTTTGTATTGTCTATGGCTGCTTTCCCGATACAATGACAGAGTAGTTGTGACATAAACCATATGGCTCACAAACCTGAAAATATTTACTATCTGTCCCTTTACAGAAAAAGTTCGCCAACTCCTGACGAGATGAATGATATAAAAAGAAATACGTTTTTCCAGATCTAGTTGTTTGAGTTCACCCATTCATTCATTCCTTTGCCAAGACAAATAGGAACTAAAATTCATGGAATCACTCAGGGGGTTAAAAATGTCTTTAGATATTACCTTTTAATTTTCTTCAAACCTTTCAGTTGTTTCAAACAAAGAAAGGAAAAACTAAACTGAATAATATGTTATTTTTAAAAATTAGCTGTATTTGATTAAGATTTTGGATATTTAAGGATTTTCCAACTTACTGCAAAATGATTCATTGCTAAGTTAAAACTCTGTAATATCATGAATTTTAGCAGCAATTCAAATAAGATTCAAATATAAGAAAAAATAAACATTTTCATCTCAAAAGGTAGATAATGTTAAAAGATTAAAGGGGCTTAGAAATGTGTTTGGATTCAGCAAGGCAGTGAAATGGGGGAAAGGGCTAATGCTCTTCAGGGCTGCCTAGCCAAAAGACAACCATCATAAAACAAAGATGCTTTCTGGTGATACAGTACAAGAATGCTCTGTACACAGTATGAAGCATCTTGAAATGTGAATAAATTGGATGAAGTTCCAAAAACAATAGATATGCTCAAGTGAATGGGAGGACTGAGATGCAGCGAGGCTTTTGATTTACACAGCATGATTGTTTCAAGGCACACACAGCCCTTCCCAAGAGCTGGGATGGATTTTCCTCCCAGCGCCTGTAGGAGATGTTGAATTGACATCACAGAAAATTGTCAGCAGAGAAGAGAGACAGATTGCTGGGCTGTAGGAGGGAGTTGGAGAAGGGAATTAGGTTCCTTACACCTTGTTCATCATGTCATTCACTCCCTTCCTCAGAGATCTTCAATGACTTCTTATTACTTAAAGGATTAAAGACAAATCCCAGCTGGCATTTCAGGCGTTCTCTAATCTGTCCCTGATGTGGTATCGCAAAGCATTTTCATGCCTATTACTTCATTTGATCTTTACAGTACCCTCATGCAAGTCGGAGGGGATGTTTGCATTCCCATTTTACAGATAAATAAGGTATAAATCAGGTATAGCTGGTTTAATAGACCGGCTAAAGGCCACACAGCCATAAGGGGCTGAGTCAGGGCTGGAACTCATGTCTCCTGCAACACGAGACATGTTCATGAATCTTTTCTTCTAGGTTAGACTTGTTCCCCAAACATGCCTACCTGATTCTTTGCTGCACCACAGAATGCCTCCCCCTTCTCCGTGTGCAATGCCGCCTTTTGAGTTCCAGTTCACTTTCTGCCTGCTAGCAAACGTTTCCTGAGCTCCGGTATTCCGTGCTCTCTTTCTCCTCCTCTGAGCTCACACACTTTTTGTTGACACCATTTCCTTTTCCTCAGAATCCTACCATGCTTTGTGGCACCTCTACCTTGTTGGGTGTTTGTCTTGTGCACCGAGACTCTTGAATTTCTCCTCGACTTTGCCCATGTGTATGCCCCATGTCTCCAACGGAACTGTATGCTCTTTGAGGGAGCATCTAACTAGCATATATTTCTTTTCTCCTCCACAATGCCTTCTGTAGTGCATTAAGAAGGCGGGGGCCCAATAAATATTTGTTGGACAAACGAATGATTTCATTCTCATGCTGTCTCTGAATATGATTAAGAGAAATGAGATGAAACTGAAAAACGGAGACCAGGTTGTCTTTTTAACAGCAAATTCTTTTCTAATGAATCAAAGTATTCCAAGGACAGCCACTAAAGCTCCATGTTTAGCTGAGGCCTGGAGTCATAAGGGCTGAGTGATCCTAAACTGGGCATAACAGAAACCAGCCCACAGGAAACTAAGACTTGGAATATACACTGATAAGACAATTCTTTCACAACTTTCACTTCAGGCCAGCAACTCATAGACAGTTGGCATAACAGGAAGAAACCGGAACTGTTTTCCCCCCAGAAGGATGGCTTTGCCATTTCCCCACCTTCCTGAGGTTAGTGCAGCTCTGTGCTTTCCTGGCCGGAAACCAAAGGCACAGCTGTAACAAGGCAAACCTTCTTTGGAGTTTTGACAAGGTCTTCTCATCTCTCTTTGGTTGTGGGATTAAGAACTAAACATAGTCCCTTTGGAAAATCTGAGAAGTGGGAAATACAATTCACGGTGTGACACCTCACAGCTTTGGTGCTTGCTCCAGAGCAGGCTTGGCCAAGCCTTCGCGATGCCCACTTCCTGCCACTCTCAATCATGGCAGTTCTTCCCCCCCATGTTGCGCGTTTCCTGCCCAGTTGCACTGATCCCACCCCCCACCCCCAACCTTGTGATTAGTGCATGCAACGATTCAGGGCTAATCTCACCTCCTGCGCTGACCACACCTGTGATCAGCATTCTCTGAGTTCAGAGCCTCGGCCAGGTCAGAAGAACTGTGCGGTCTATACCATTCCCCCTATTTCTGGAGGAGTACATTGACCAAGTTACAACTAAATTTGGGGTTATACCTCTTTACATTGATGACTTCCTCTTGATTTACTAGATCTTCCTGCCACAGAAGGTGATTAATCTGAGTGTTACCTGGGATGTTGAAACTTTATGTGGTTTTTATTACTTCTGCAAGAGCCTCTCAATTATATTCTACACACATATTTCTTCACTTAAGAGTAAAACAGAGCTGTGTAAAGTGAGCAGCATGTTTACACTAGATCCCTATGGCTTGCCATCAAATTAGTGGCAAATCAGTATTATAGTAAACAGAGGTCAAAGATCAAACCCACAATTTCACATAAAATTCAAAACACAAGACACAAAACACAAAATAGAAGGCTCGTGTCATGAGACCATCAACTACTCTTAAAAAATAATCAAAACCAGGAAAAGATGAGAGGAAACAAAATTTAAACATGATTTGAGTCCAGACTCTGATGCAAAATCCAGACCTTACAGAAATCTTTTAAAAACCATGACAACTGACTACTTGTCACTCATCTTAAATGGAAACACACATCAAAAGGTGGCAAAAACCAAGATTTAGTAACTCCCGGATTCTATTCATGGATTTGACACTGACTTTGGACAAGTCAAAATCTGTCTTCATTTTTTACTCTGAAAATTCGGGTGGAAACTATTGTTTAACTTCCTTTGATGGACAACTCTGGAGAGAGTCATGCTAATAAGGAGACAGTGGTAATTCTCTCCTAGATTTGATTAGATGTATTTTTCAAAGGTCAAATGATTTAGTAGCATAAAATTGTACACACCACACCCTATTTTTACTGTGGGCAGCTCTCCACTCTTGGCTTCTAAGCAGGAAACTAGAATAATCACATTCCATGTTAAAGCATTCCTTGAAACCAAAAAAAAACCCATAAAAATTGATTACTGTTTAGCTCTTACTGTTGAAATTGGAGTCCTAAATTAGTCAACAGTTCACACCTATCATGATTAATTTAGGTTTAATTCACCTTGAGTTAAAACATAATGTTTTACTGAGTGTCTTAAATGAATGGACTAAGCCAGTTGATAAATATTATCGGGGAACAGCAAAGCCTTTTTAAATAGAGTTTAGGAAAGCTCCAAAGGAATGCTGAATATTTAAAAAGAATTCAGTCAATAATTTTAATTACAGCGCTTATTAATTCATAAGTATTTGCTTAATCAGTGCCACCAGATGTCAGTATACTCTGCGTGATTAGCACTGAGTTCTCAAAACCAGCCAGAGTTTTCATTCCAGTTAATGAAAATGATGTAGTGGCCAAATAATTAAGGCTCTCTAGAGGATTATAAATCCTATTCCTCAACGTTGGTTATGTTATGGTTGAGGCCCCTCAGTTTAGAAACAAATTCCCAACTTCCCAATAAATCTTGGCACTGAGGTTCTTGAAAGGAAGAATGCCATTCTCTGGAACTGATGCATGGTCTTCGAGCTCAAACAGCATGTTGAAGAACATAAACTTAAGCACAGCTTAAGCTGGGCCAGCTCTAGACCTGTACTTCTGTGTTTTTTTCTAGCCTATTGACCTGACTTTTGCATTTGGGCAATGTCTTATTGGCATTTGATGTTTCAACCAAAGGGTTATCAGCTAGATAAGGGGCATTTTATTAATGGAGGAATAATTTTTACTGAAATCCTAGATATGTACTAGAACTTTTACCTGTGTTATCTTATTGAAACAATAAAAAATTGAGAAAGAAAGAAAGTTTAAAATGCCCTGGGGACTTCCCTGGTGGCGCAGTGGTTAAGAATCCGCCTGCCAATGCAGGGGACAGGGGTTTGAACCCTGATCCGGGAAGATCCCACATGCTGCGGAGCAACTAAGCCCATGTGCCACAACTACTGAGCCTGCACTCTAGAGCCCACGAGCCACAACTACTGAGCCCACGTGCCACAACTACTGAAGTCCGCGCACCTAGAGCCTGTGCCCTGCAACAAGAGAAGCCACCGCAGTGAGAAGCCTGCACACCACAACAAGGAGTAGCCCCCCGTCACCGCAACTAGAGAAAGCCCGCACGCAGCAATGAAGACCCAACACAGCCACAAATAAATAAATAAATTTATAAATAAATAAATAAATAATAAAATAAAATGCCTGAAAGCTTATTGTGTGTTTCTCTTTGACAACATGAAAGACTTAAAATAAGTTCTCAAGCCTTTCAGCATTTTCATTTCAGTTAACAAAAGTGATGTCGTGGTCAAAAAATTAACTAAAACTGGCAAAACCTTACATTTTTAGGTTATTATTAAGCAACGACTGGTTGCTTCTTTAACTGGATAAATCTGGAAAGCATTTAAGGAACTAGTAAGGATAAAATTTTAAATGCTCTTTAAGAGTATGCCTTTGTGAGATACGTGTGCATTTTGTTAACCGTAAGCTTTAGAAATACTCAAAGGCCCTGGCACTTTGCTATGTTTTCAGAAGAAAAAAAAAAGAGAATTTTGCATAAACAAAGTCCATGTTGGAACTTCACATTATGAAGTCTTAGTGTGGGAGGGTCCTGGGCGTGGTCCCTAGGGACGCATGGCAAAGTAGCTCCAGGCTTCTTGCTGCATAATGAAGAATGCACATTTTAATTAGGAATAAAGAAGTTGATATTGCTGTAGGCTTTGCCCTTGAAGAGAAATCCTTTGAAATATTCGTCTTTATTATGTGAAAAAATTGTTATAGTCTTGTCCTTTAGGACAAGAGGAAGAAAAGCCAGACAAAATTCCTTGGACTCTACTTACAAAAACATTGAGACACCTGCCATTGTGCTTGTGAGAAGATAACTTTGAATTTTTTAAAAGCGTTTCTGACTTCAAAGTGTTTGTGAAGTTCACTGCAAACAGGACTCCCTTGTCTCCAAATGCACGTGCACACATTATTTCATTGGCACATAGAGATTGCTGAACCAAATAGTTAAGATTCTCTATTGGACAATGTCAAATGGGGAATTTTTACTTGGTAACATACATGTTTCATGAAATAGACCACCGAAGTCATTGTATTTCAATATCTGCACTCGCATACCATCACCATCATAGAGCCTTAGGAATCAGAACATTTTACCTAGTGACTAAGAGAAGACTCTACAAAAGCCACTCTTAGACAAATCTTACTTGTCCTAGAATGTTTCCTTATAAAAATACTTTCCACAGACTACAGAACTAGTCATTGGTTGAATCAAAATCATGCCAGCTGGGGAGGACTTCAGTCTTCATACAGTGATAGTTAAACCCACTGCTTCTCCCAGCCCCACTTTTCATTTGGGGGACACTAATGTTCAGAGGAATAACTTGATTAGGGCCTTGTAGGTCAGCCGTGGCATGTGAATCCCAGCCACGCTCAGGTCCCTGGGCATTTGCACTATTTAATTCCTTTTTATTGAAGTATAGTTGATTTACAATGTTGTGTTAGTTTCAGGTATACTGCAGAGTGATTCAGTTATACATATAACTGAAAAGAATACATATATATATATATTCTTTTTCAGATTCTTTTCCCTTATAGGTTGTTATAAGATATTGAGTATAGTTCCCTGTGCTATACACTAGGTCCTTGTTGTTTATCTATTTTATATATAGCAGTGTGTATATGTTAATCCCAAACTCCCTTCCCCTCCTTTTCCCCTTTGGTAACCATAAGTTTGCTTTCTGTGTCTGTGAGTCTGTTTCTGCTTTGTAAATAAGTATTTTGTGTCATTTTATCAGTTTCCACATATAAGTGATATTGTATCATATTTGTCTTTGTCTGACTGACTTCACTTCATAGATACTCTCTAGGTCCAGCCATGTTGCTGCAAATGGCATTATTCTACTTAATTCTTTTTTAAATAAATTTATTTATTTATGTATTTAGTTTTGGCTGTGTTGGGTCTTCATTGCTATGCGCTGGCTTTCTCTAGTTGTGGCGAGCGGGGGCTACTCTTCGTTGTTGTGAGCGGGTCTCTCATTGCGGTGGCTTCTCTTGTCACAAAGCACGGGCTCTAGGCACGCGGGCTTCAGTAGTTGTGGCATACGGGCTTCAGTAGTTGTGGCATACGGGTTTCAGTAGTTGTGGCACGCAGGCTCTAGGGCGCAGGCTCAGTAGTTGTGGTGCATGGGCTTAGTTGCTCTGCGGCATGTGGGATCTTCCCAGACCAGGGCTAGAACCTGTGTCCCTTGCATTGGCAGGCAGATTCTTAACCACTGTGCCACCAGGGAAGTCCCTTCTTAATCCTTAATAATCATAGTTTTATTGTAAACTAATTTATTTTACTCACTAAAACTGGTTTCTAGGCATTAACTAATCTTAACTAATCTTCCTAATAGATCATTAGACAAGTAGATAGCAGGTATAATTCATCTTTTAAAGCTGGAAAAAGAAAACAGGAGGAAGTGGAAGGCATTTTACACACATTGTCTCATTTATTCTTCACAAAACTGTATGAGGGAAGGTGACCCTCCCCATCTGATAAACAAGGAAACTGGTTCAGAGAAGTTAATTAACATGTCCAAGGTCACTATAGAGCCAGGATTTAGACCCAGATCTGTCTGGTTCCAGAAACCATGCTCTCTGTCCAGTCCAAGATGTCTCTGATTAAGTTACTTTTCCAAAATGACATGAGGAAGGATAATAGAATTGGACACGAAACTCACTGCCAATGCACTGGATGATGTTTGAACAGGATCTTCACAATAAAGTCCAACACTATAACTCTTAGCACTAACCAACAACACCCTAAATTTTTCTCTCTCTTTTACTACTAGTCCTGATTTATTCCACATTCTCAATATCTTAACTAAATTACAGGTTTGCTTTTCTCTTGCAGTCTGTAAGCCCCCTGAGAAGGACAGTCCATAGATCCCCAAGGAAATAAAATATAAAGAATCCCAGCAAGGGATACTGGTCAAATGTGGCTTTACATGCAGATGCGTATGGTCAGCAGGCTTCTGCCTGCTCATGAACTCGAAATGGGGCAGGAAGAGGGAACATGGACTCAGAGCCCTCATGCTGGCTCAGTGCTCCAAATGTCCTGTTCTCGTCCTGTAGCTCATCTTTCCGCCGTTTCTCCCCTCTAAGTTAAAACTTCATTTCCAAAACAGAAAGAAAGAGAAAGACAAAAAACAAGAGTTGATAAAGGTATCTTTATGATTTTATTATCAAGTTATGAGAGATTGATATTGTGTTGACAAGTTTAGGGTCTAAAAATTGATATATTTTAAAATTCAGCCTTGCTTACTTAACACAGGTCTCAATAAGCTTAGGTGATACAAAGTTCTTAAACAGACCTCAATACCAAGGGCGCAATGGGGAATAAACCTCTTCCCTAACCAGATAGCTCTGTTTGTTTTTAACTGAATGACTGAGGCGGTTTCTACTCTGGTGTCTGATTGATGATCCCCAGTGATTTGGAAAAGTAATAAGATCCTTCCTGGGGCCAGTTTGGAGCCAGCCCTCAAAAGATCACAAAGTATTCGTCCAGAGAGGTTCCTAAGGACACCGGCACTTGCTGAGTAAACACTCATGGTCTAACGGCTGCCATTTTGTTCTTGGGTACACAGAGAACGTGTGTAACCAGGGGCAGTGGAAAGGAAAATAATTTCACAAGATTGTGCAAGTATTACTTACAACTTTCCACTGGGGAAGTTCACGGGATTTAAGAAACCATCTTTTTTGGTGTTCACTCACCAGTTGGTCCTGGGTGGTGGTATTCAACACTTCATCTAACCTTGAAAGTCATCTCATAAAAATTCCAGCTGTTCTGATACAATGGAAGAGAAACTCTTACTCGTGTGTTTGCATATTCTGTGCAGGAGATGAGGCTTTACTCTGGTTTATCCCTCTGCAGATCCTTTGGTTATGAATGACCCAAAGCCTGGTCATAGTCCTAGAATCACTCTGGGGGGCCTTTCCGTGGCAAAGTGACTCTTCCCAAGCTCGGCTGCAGAGCTGCTGTCAGAGGGCACCTGAGTAGAGCCAGAGATTTTTAAATACTGCACATCTTCTGCTTTGTTTTTTAGCGTAAACATACCTCTGCGTGCAGGGAAAGGAAAAAATAACCAGTTGACATTTCATTGACCCCAAAAGGGCAAGCTCTGAAACCTTCACGAAACAAAAAGAAGCTAGGCTAGAAAGAAAAGACTGACTTTTGCAAAGATTTGCACTGACAATATAGTATACGTATTTAAAAAAAAATTTTAACCTCCTCAATATAGGAGTCTGAAACCTATCAAATCGTTTCCACCATATGCCTGTTTTTCTTTTTTTTTTCTTTTTTGCAGTACGCGGGCCTCTCCCTGCCGTGGCCTCTCCTGTTGCGGAGCAGAGGCTCCGGACGCGCAGGCTCAGTGGCCACGGCTCACGGGCCCAGCCCCTCTGCGGCATGTGGGACCCTCCTAGACCGGGGCACGAACCCACGTCCCCTGCATCGGCAGGCGGACTCTCAACCACTGCGCTACCAGGGAAGCCCCTGCCTGTTTTTCTTAATCATATCATAATATTTCAAAGTAAATTGGTTAGCTTTCTTACTTCCAATGGTTCTGAAACAATGAAAAAAGAGCTTCTCTATTTCTTTTTTATTTTTGGAAAGTCCTTTTATCAAGTTTGTACTCACCATGACATTGCGGACAAGATTCCTTCCTCTGGCTCTCCACTGTCATAGCACTAGTTCATGATCTCAACATTAATCATAAAATAATAGAACTAATAGTAATAGTTATTACTTATTATTTTGTATGGGCCATTACTCTGCTGAGAACCTCATATATATTATTTAATTTAACCCTCACAAAAGTAAGAGAACAAATAAGGTTAACACTGAGGGCTTACTGTGTGTGATGGATAATTTTATTGTTATTTTTTTAAACATCTTTATTGGAGTATAATTGCTTCATAATGGTGTGTTAGTTTCTGCATTATAACAAAGTGAATCAGCTATAAATATACATATATTCCCATATCTCCTCCCTCTTGCATCTCCCTCCCACCCTCCCAGTCCCACCCCACTAGGTGGTCACAAAACACCGAGCTGATATCCCTGTGCTATGCAGCTGCTTCCCACGAGCTATTTATTTTACATTTGGTAGTGTATACATGTCCATGCCACTCTCTCACTTTGTCCCAGGTTACCATTCTCCCCACCCCGTGTCCTCAAGTCCATTCTCTACATCTACATCTTTATTCTGTCCTGTCCCTAGGTTCTTCATAACCTTTTTTTTTTAGATTCCATATATATGTGTTAGCATACGGTATTTGTTTTTCTCTTTCAGACTTACTTCACTCTGTATGACAGACTCCAGGTCCATCCATCTCACTACAAATAACTCAATTTCATTTCTTTTTATGGCTGAATAATATTCCATTGTATATATGTGCCACATCTTTTTTTTTTAACATCTTTATTAGAGTATAATTGTTTTACAATGGTGTGTTAGTTTCTGCTTTATAACAAAGTGAATCAGTTATACATATACATATATCCCCATATCTCTTCCCTCTTGGGTCTCCCTCCCTCCCACCCTCCCTATCCCACCCCTCTAGGTGGTCACAAAGCACTGAGCTGATCTCCCTGTGCTATGTGGCTGCTTCCCACTAGCTATCTATTTTATATTTGGTAGTGTATATATGTCCATACCACTCTCTCACTTTGTCCCAGCTTATCCTTCCCCCTCCCCGTATCCTCAAGTCCATTCTCTAGTAGGTCTGCATCTTTATTCCCGTCTTGCCCCTAGGTTCTTCATGACCATTTTCTTCCTTTTTTTTGTTTTTTGGATTCCATATATATGTGTTAGCATACGGTATTTGTTTTTCTCTTTCTGACTTACTTCACTCTGTATGACAGACTCTAGGTCCATCCACCTCACTACAAATAACTCAATTTTGTTTCCTTTTATGGCTGAGTAATATTCCATTGTATATATGTGCCACATCTTTATCCATTCATCTGTTGATGGACACTTAGGTTGCTTCCATGTCCTGGCTATTGTAAATAGAGCTGCAATGAACATTATGGTACCTTACGCTTTTTGAATTATGGTTTTCTCAGGTATATGCCCAGTAGTGGGATGGCTGGGTCATATGATAGTTCTATTTTTAGTTTCTTAAGGAATCTCCATACTGTTCTCCATAGTGGCTGTATCAATTTACATTCCCCCCAACAGTGCGAGAGGGTTCTCTTTTCTCCACACCCTCTCCAGCATTTATTATTTGTAGATTTTTAATGATGGCCATTCTGACCAGTGTGAGGTAATACCTCATTATAGTTTTGATTTGCATTTCTCTAATGATTAGTGATGTTGAGCATCCTTTCATGTGTTTGTTGGCAATCTGTATATCTTCTTTGGAGAAATGTCTGTTTACGTCTTCTGCCTATTTTTGGTTTGGGTTGTTTGTTTTTTTCATATTGAGCATTATGAGCTGCTTGTAAATTTTGGAGATTAATCTTTTGTCAGTTGCTTCATTTTCAAATATTTTCTCCCATTCTGCATGTTGTCTTTTCATCTTGTTTATGGTTTCCTTTGCTGTGCAAAAGCTTTTAAGTTTCATTAGGTCCCATTTGTTTATTTTGTTTTTATTTCCATTTCTCTAAGAGGTGGGTCAAAAAGGATCTTGCTGTGATTTATGTCATAGAGTGTTCTGCCTAAGTTTTCCTCTAAGAGTTTTATAGTGTCTGGCCTTACGTTTAGGTCTTTAATCCATTTTGAGTTTACTTTTGTGTATGGTGTTAGGGAGTATTCTAATTTCTTTCTTTTACATGTAGCTGTCCAGTTTTCCCAGCACCACTTATTGAAGAGGCTGTCTTTCCTCCATTGTATATTCTTGCCTCCTTTATGAAAAATAAGGTGACCATATGTGCGTGAGTTTACCTCTGGGCTTTCTATCCTGTTCCATTGATCTATCTTTCTGTTTTTGTGCCAGTACCATACTGTGTTGATTACTGTAGCTTTGTAGTATAGTCTGAAGTCAGGGAGCCTGATTCCTCCAGCTGCATTTTTCTTTCTCAAGATTGCTTTGGCTATTTGGGGTCTTCTGTGTTTCCATACAAATTGTGAAATTTTTTGTTCTAGTTCTGTGAAAAATGCCATTGGTAGTTTGATAGGGATTGCATTGAATCTGTAGATTGCTTTGGGTAGTATAGTCATTTTCACAATGTTGATTCTTCCAAATGAAGAACATGGTATATCTCTCCATCTGTTTGTATCATCTTTGATTTCTTTCATCAGTGTCATATAGTTTTCTGCATACAGTTCTTTTGTCTTCTTAGGTAGGTTTATTCCTAGGCATTTTATTCACTTTGTTGCAATGGTAAATGGGAGGGTTTCCTTAATTTCTCTTTCATATTTTTCATCATTGGTGTATGATGATGCCAGAGATTTCTGTGCATTAATTTTGTATCCTGCTACTTTACCAAATTCATTGATTAGCTCTAGTAGTTTTCTGGCAGCATCTTTAGGATTCTCTATGTATAGTATCATGTCATCTACAAACAGTGACAGCTTTGCTCCTTGTTTTCCAATTTGGATTCCTTTTATTTCTTTTTCTTTTCTGATTGTTGTGGGTAAAACTTCCAAAACTTTGTTGAATAAGAGTGGTTAGAGTGGATAACCTTGTCTTGCTGCTGATCTTAGTGGAAATGGTTTCAGTTTTTCACCTTTGAGAACAATATTGGCTGTGGGTTTGTCATATATGGCCTTTATTATGTTGAGGAAATTTCCCTCTATGCCTACTTTCTGGAGGGTTTTTTTTTTATCATAAATGGGTGTTGAATTTTGTCAAAAGCTTTTTCTGCATCTATTGATATGATCATATGGGTTTTCTCCTTCAATTTGTTAATATGGTGTATCACATTGATTGATTTATGTATATTGAAGAATCCTTGCATTCCTGGGATCAACCCCACTTGATCGTGGTGTATGATCCTTTTAATATGCTGTTGGATTCTGTTTGCTAGTATTTTGTTGAGGATTTTTGCATCTATGTTCATCAGTGATATTGGCCTGTAGTTTTCTTTCTTTGTGACATCTTTGTCTGGTTTTGTTATCATGGTGATGGTGACCTCATAGCATGAGTTTGGGAGTGTTCCTCCCTCTGCTATATTTTTGAAGAGTTTGAGAAGGATAGGTGTTAGCTTTTCTCTAAATGTGTGATAGAATTCGCCTGTGAAGCCATCTGATCCTGGGCTTTTATTTGTTGGAAGATTTTTCATCACAGTCTCAATCTCAGTGCTTGTGATTGGCCTGTTTTTATTTTCTATTTCTTCCTGGTTTGGTCTTGGAAGGTTGTGCTTTTCTAAGAATGTGTCCATTTCTTCCAGGTTATCCATTTTATTGGCATAGAGTTGCTTGTAGTAATCTCCCATGATCCTTTGTATTTCTGCATTGTCAGTTGTTACTTCTCCTTTTTCATTTCTAATTCTATTGATTTGAGTCTCCTCCCTTTTTTTTCATGAGTCTGGCTAATGGTTTATCAATTTTGTTTATCTTCTCAGAGAACCAGCTTTTAGTTTTATTGATCTTTGTTACTGTTTCCTTCATTTCTTTTTCATTTATTTCTGATCTGATCTTTATGATTTCTTTCCTTTTGCTAACTTTGCAGTTATTTTGTTCTTCTTTCTCTAATTGCTTTAGGTGTAAGGTTAGGTTTTTTATTTGAGATATTTCTTGTTTCTTGAGGTAGGATTGTATTGCTATAAACTTCCCTCTTAGAACTGCTTTTGCTGCGTACCATAGGTTTTGGGTCATCGTGTTTTCATTGTCATTTGTTTCTAGGTATTTTTTGATTTCCTCTTTGATTTCTTCAGTGATCTCTTGGTTATTAAGCAGTGTATTGTTTAGCCTCCATGTGTTTGTATTTTTACAGATTTTTTTCCTGTAATTACTATCTAGTCTCATAGTGCTGTGGTCAGAAAATATACTTGATATGATTTCAATTTTCTTAAGTTTACCAAGACTTGATTTGTGACCCAAGATATGATCTATCCTGGAGAATGTTCCATGAGCACATGAGTAGAAAGTGTATTCTGTTGTTTTTGGGTGGAATGTCCTATAAATATCAATGAAGTCCATCTTGCTTAATATGTCATTTAAAGCTTGTGTTTCCTTATTTATTTTCATTCGGATGATCTGTCCATTGGTGAAAGTAGGGTGTTAAAATCCCCTACTATTATTGTGTTACTGTCGATTTCCCCTTTATAGCTGTTAGCATTTGCCTTATGTATTGAGGTGCTCCTATGTTTGGTGCATAAATATTTATAAATATTATATATTCTTCTTGGATTGATCCCTTGATCATTATGTAGTGTCCTTCTTTGTCTTTTGTAATAGTCTTTATTTTAAAGTTGATTTTGTCTGATATGAGAATTGCTACTCCAGTTTTTTTTTTTTGCTGTACGCGGGCCTCTCACTGCTGTGGCCTCTCCCATTGCAGAACACAGGCTCCGGATGCTCAGGCTCAGTGGCCATAGCTCACAGGCCTAGCCACTCTGCAGCATGTGGGATCTTCCCGGACCGGGCACGAACCCGTGTCCCCTGCATCGGCAGGTGGACTCTCAACCACTGCGCCACCAGGGAAGCCCTCCAGCTTTCTTTTGATTTCCATTTGTATGGAACATCTTTTTCCATCCCCTCACTTTCAGTCTGTATGTGTCCTAGGTTTGAAGTGGATCTCTTGTAGACAGCATATGTATGGGTCTTGTTTTTGTATCCATTCAGCCAGTCTATGTCTTTTGGTGGGAACATTTAATCCATTTTACATTTAAAGTAATTATCAATATGTATGTTCCTATTACCATTTTCTTAATTGTTTTGGCTTTGTTATTGTAGGTCTTTTCCTTCTCTTGTGTTTCCTGCCTAGAGAAGTTCCTTTAGCATTTGTTGTAAAGCTGGTTTTGTGGTGCTGAATTCTCTTAGCTTTTGCTTGTCTGTAAGGGTTTTAATTTCTCCATCAAATCTGAATGAAATCCTTGCTGGGTAGAGTAATCTTGGTTGTAGGTTTTTCCCTTTCATCACTCTAAATATGTCTTGCCACTCCCTTCTGGCTTGCAGAGTTTCTGCTGAAAGATCAGCTGTTAACCTTATGGGGATTCCCTTGTATGTTATTTGTTGTTTTTCCCTTGCTGCTTTTAATATGTTTTCTTTGTATTTAATTTTTGATAGTTGGATTAATATGTGTCTTGGCATGTTTCTCCTTGGGTTTATCTTGTATGGGATCCCTGCAGTTCCTGGACTTCATTAACTATTTCCTTTCCCATATTAGGAAAGTTTTCAACTATAATCTCATCAATATTTTCTCAGTCCCTTTCGTTTTCTCTTCTTCTTCTGGCACCCGTATAATTCAAATACTGGTGATTTTAATGTTGTCCCAGAGGTCTCTGAGACTGTCCTCCATTCTTTTCATTCTGTTTTCTTTATTCTTCTCTGCATTACTTATTTCCATGGTTTTATCTTCCAGGTCACTTATCCGTTCTTCTGCCTCAGTTATTCTGCTATTGATTCCTTCTAGCATATTTTTAATTTCATTTATTGTGTTGTTCATTATTGTTGTTTGCTCTTTTCTAGATCCTTGTTAAATGTTTCTTGTATTTTCTCCATTCTATTTCCAAAAATTTTGGATCATCTTTACTATCATTACTCTGAATTCTTTTCAGGTAGACTGCCTATTTCCTCTTCATTTTTTTGGTCTGGTGGGTATTTGCCTTGCTCCTTCAACTGCTGTTCCTCTGTCTTCTCATTTTGCTTAACTTACTGTGTTTGGGGGTCTCCTTTTCGCTGGCTGCAGGTTTCTGGTTCCCGTTGTTTTTGGTGTCTGCCCCCAGTGGCTAAGTTTGGTTCAGTGGGTTGTGTAGGCTTCCTGGTGGAGGGCACTGGTGCCTGTGTTCTGGAGGATGAGGCTGGATCTTGTCTTTCTGGTGGGCAGGACTGCATCCGGTGGTGTGTTTTGGGGTGTCTGTGACCTTATTAGGATTTTACGCAGCCTCTCTACTAATGGGTGGGGTTGTGTTCCTGTCTTGCTAGTTGTTTGGCACAGGGTGTTCAGCCCTGTAGCTTGCTGGTTGTTGAGTGGAGCTGGGTCTTAGCATTGAGATGGAGATCTCTGGGAGAGCTTTCACCATTTAATATTAAGTGGAGCCGGGAAGTCTCTGGTGGACCAATGTCCTGAACTCGCCTCTCCCACCTCAAAGGCAGAGGCCTGACACCCCGCCAGAGCACCAAGACCCTGTCAGCCGCACGGCTCAGAGCTAAAGGGAGAAAAAAAGAAAGATAGAAAAAATATATATATATAATATATATAATTAGTTATATATGGTAGATTTTTATCCATTTTACCTTATTGAAAGACTATTATACTTACATTATAGTTGAGTACAGGCTCAGATAGGTTCAACATCTTGGCCCAGTGTCACACCTGGACTGTGACATCAATTTCCAAAATGGTGGCAGTTTCCTCTCTCGCCAATCCATCCTCCAGAGATATCAGGGTTAAAATCTTCTTTTCCTTAAATCCTTCATTGGTTTACCACTGCCATTAGTATGAATTCCAAATTACTTAGCATGGCATTGCAAGTCCACAAACGTTTGGGTGACCTTGATTCAATTTCTACCGCTCCCTCTGGGCTGAAGCCATGTTATGTGGCATCTCTCTGCTCCACTGTATTCTTTGGTGTCTATGGGCGTGTGCATGTACTACTTGGGTCACTTCTCTCCATCTCTACGTGCCATTACCACTCATTCTTAGGACCTCATTTTTCATTTGAATTACTGCAGCCGGCTCCCAGCTGGACTTCCTGCCTCTATTCCTATCCCCTTCAATTCATTTTCTACTTGGTGGCCAGACTAATCCTTCTAAAATGCAAAGACAAACATGGCATGCCCATGCTTAAGGCCTCAATAATTTCTCATTGTCAGAGGAATAAAGTCCACATTCCTTCAAAGTGCCCTTCAAGATCTTGTCCCAGTTTATCTCTCCAGGCTCATCGATAACCATCCTCCTAAATGGACCCTTTCTTCCCAGACATTTGCACAGAAGGGCCTCTTCGCTAAAATATTCTGCTTTGTCCTCACATGGCCAATGGCTCACTTGGCCAACGCCTCAACCTTCATGTCTCTGCTGGGATGTCATCTCCTCCAGCACACCATCCTCTACTCTTGCCCCTACCCACTGCCCTCCAGGTTGGAAACATACTGTGCCATCAGTGTACAAGAGCACACTATGCTAATTACTTACTAATTATGCTAATTACTTACTTTTGTTCTTGTCCCACTGTATGGTCACACCTGGTTCTCATCAGCTTCTAGCACTGGACTCTACCTAACTGGCAGGACTGTCATCTTATTCACTATCACTGACCCAATGCCTGCCACTTAATAGGAACTCAATATCAGTGAGCAAATGAACAAGTGAATGGCTGTCTGGTTGCCTGCCCTGTCTTCACTCCCTGATGAAATCCCTGCTTTCCTTGTTTGGCTCCAACTTCAGTTCTTCTGTAAAGCTGTCCCTTCTCTGTCCCCTCTGTGGAATTAGCATGCCCTTCTCCATGCCCTCCTGAAAATGTGCTACAAATACGGTCCTGCTAAATTGTAAGCTCCTTGAGGTTGGGATTATATTTTTACCCACTTCAAGCTTAGTCTCTGGCACATGTCCTGGTACTTAGTGGATTGTCAGTGAATTTTTGTCAGATGGAATCCTGTATTCATTCGTTGCCTCTCCATTCACATCCGTTGAGAGTTTTCATTAGCATTGCATCATGAAAAATGAAGAAAAAAATAGAGGCTACAAAGAGAAGAAAATTAAGGAAGGATATAGCATTGTGATGAAACAATGCACACCTCCGCGCAAATAAACACCCAGCGCTCTGTTCCTGGGGCTTTCCACTCCCTCGGCACCTGGGGCACCTTGCCTCTACCTTCTCTCCACTGACTCTTCTTCAGTGCATCTGCAGCCCAGCCCAGGCTCAGCCACTTAGAACACACATCGTGTATTTTCTACCATATTGACATTCATTGCTGAGCAGAAACTACGTGCAAGTGGATGGCAAGTGCTCAGAGGGCTAAACCTTGATGTCATCTGACACATCAGTCTGGGGTTTAACCATTCAAGGAGGTTTCTCCTCAAAAAGAGCCAGATCAGGACTTCCCTGGTGGCGCAGTGGTTAAGAATCCGCCTGCCAATACAGGGGACACGGGTTCGAGCCCTGGTCCAGGAAGATCCCACAAGCCGAGGAACAGCTAAGCCCGTGCGCCACAACTACTGAGCCTGTGCTCTAGAGCCCGTGCTCTGCAACATGAGAAGCCACCGCAATGAGAAGCCTGTGCACTGCATCGAAGAGTAGCCCCCGCTCTCCGTAACTAGAAAAAGCCTGCATGCAGCAACGAAGACCCAATGCAGCCAAAAATAAATAAATAATTTATAAATAAAGAACCAGATTACTCCTTCATCTTGACCTTGTGTTCAGTCTAATCTACACCTTCCATTCAGCAGGAAACCCCCTTTCCTTGGCCACCCAAATGCCGGCCTGGATACTGTCCCACCCGAGAGTCCTCCTTCCACATATTTATAATGCTGCTTCTGTCCTCTTGAGAATTCCCCTCAGTAGATGCATTTTCTAATTGCTGTTTCTGGGAGTTCTCCATCCTCACTAGTTATTTGATTTTTCCTCAGAACTCAGTTTGTATAAGTAAATTCCTTCTTCTCTTTATTTCTATCCCCACTGGTCCACTCTTCCAGTTCTTCTGCAGATGGTTGTTCAAGCCCCTCCATCCATTTCCCCCTCAGTTTACTTCAACCGCATTTACAGAGGGTCCACTATTTGTCAGGCACTGAGGATAAATAAATACCACACAGTGCTTATTCTCGGAGGAGCTATCTGAAACACACAGAAAAAATAATTACAACACAGAGCAGACACATGATAATGGAAGTTTGTATGGGACTGTCTTAGTTTGTATTCTCCTAAGATGTCGATCATGTGACAGAGATTTAGGTGCCATTCATTTATTTGAGAGGTGATCCAAGGAGGTCCAAAGAAGGCATGAGAGAGTAAAGCAGAGAAGGAGAAAGAGCCAATCAAGAGCGTATTAATAAGTGGGTAAAGGCTGTGGGTAACAGGGGCTCGGACCTACAGGAACCATCAGAGACATGGTGGAGAACATCCCTCAAGATGGTTTCTTTGTAAAATAAGGAATGAATTCCCACCCCTCAATGGTTAAGGGTTGCTTCTGAGGCAACCTTCCCCCACCACTCTTGCCTACCACGTGTGGGGATGACATGCTCTTGTGGTCAGAGAAAGTCCTCAAGTCAAGAGACACAGCATCCTGAGAAATGAAGTCATAGACAGGTACAGGAATTGTCTACTGAATCTCCAGGTGGCTTCTGGGGTTGTCCCAGGGAATAAGAGCGAGGTGTCAACAACACCTGCTACATTGACACAGAATTATGTTTGTGGGGGGGAGGGTATTATAGGTCAGCAGAGTATTCTTAGAGGTGCTGTCATAGCAAGGTTTTGAAGGTGAAAAGTTCTTCAGGTGAACAAGTCGGGAAAGTGCTTCAGAGCAGTAAGATATTACGAGGGCTTGGGCATGTGAATTAGCACGCTCATGTGGGTATCTGGGTGCAGATGAGTCGCTGTGGGGTGGAGGTAAAGAGATGGGGCGAGGTAAGATTGGCGAGACTTGATAAACATTTGCATTACATCCTTTCAATGCCAAGAGACAAAAATCTACAACAAAATGATGAGAAGATTTTGTCAGCATTGGCTATGTGACATGGTTGTATGTTGCAGGGAGAATTGGGTGGAGAGGCAAGAAGGTCCTAGCACAGATCGAGGATATCCTCCAGGTTTGTGGAACAGATCTTAAACACTCTAAAAGTACATTTCAGCTTCTGGCGTCTTGTTTGCCTTTGGTTTGTTTACTCACTTTAACAGAGAGAGAGAGACTTCCTGCTCCTGAACTTCTCAATTTTACTCTAGTCATTAGCAAAGTCATGTGGAATAAAGATCTCGAGGAAAATGTGGCATTTTCATCTCTTACGAGGAAGTGTAATATGGGGCTGAAGGAGAACTGAGCCTGGGTTATTGACAGAAGAAATATGACCCTCTCAGGGGAAAACAGAACAATATGGATTGGGATATTCTTACTTCAAACATACACCACCGTGTTTAAATAAATAAATAACCCAGAAATACCTACCATGGGGGAAAGCACAATTAGCAAGTCGTGACGATCATATTTCCCCTATGTATTTCATCTCTGTCTGAGGCGTTTGACTCTCTTGAGTAGTTCACATAAGCAAGGCTTTTGCTGTGCTCCATGAGCTGCCACTAAGCCTCGGCAGTAACCTTTAGTGATCTTCTTTCTCTATAATATTGTGTTTTACTCCATCAGCAAAGAAAAGTAAAAAAAACAAAAGCCAACGACATAAACAAAGGGTATTTTGGGGTTGTTTTTGTTTATTTAATTTCCCTTTTTTTTAAAAAAACAAAACAAAACTGGAGGCAGGGAAGGGAAAGGCGGGTGAGAGTATTTAAAGGCTAATTATAGCATAAAAATCATCCAAGAGCTCTGTTCCGGCGTCTGTCAAAGTCCCAGCTTTGTCCTTACGTGTGAGTCAGAGCTGCCCAGGGGTCAAGCTTGTGACTACGAAACACCATTACTGCGTTTGATTGTTTTTGTGGAATTTTGGAATGTAGTTAGCGTCGATCCCACTCCCTAATACAGGGCAGGGTTTCTCAATCTCAGCACTACTGACATTTGGGACCAGATAATTCTTTGCTGTGGGGTCTGTCCTTGCATTGCAGGATGTTTAGAACCACCCTTGGCCTCCATGGGATAGACAGATGCCCGTAGACCATCCCTCTCTGAAGATGTGACAACCAAAAATGTCTCCAGACATTGCCAAATGTCCTTTGGGGGGCAAAATCGCCCCTGTTTGAGAATCACTGACGAAGGGTCACAAAATCACTGCTCTGGAAGCAAATATTCCACAAAATCTCTCTAAGTGGCTTGTTCAATTTTTTTTTTTTTTCTCAGAAGAATAAAAGAAACAGGTCTTCACCTTTCCCTGCTTTGGTCTGTTGTTGCTTTTCTAGTTCTGGTCTCTTTTTATTGCCTGAAAATAACATTCCCCTATAATACTTTGTCCTTATTTGATTTTCTCAGTCCTCTCAGGCAGACTGTGGCTGCCAAACACAATCCAGAAACCCGTGGCTTGGGAACCTTAGGCGAGCTGATAATCAAACATTTTGAGACATGAAAAGGGAAAAAAGAATTTTTTTCATGCTTTTTCTATTAAAAATGCTGTGTTGTGAATAATGTTATTTTTAGTTTCCAGAAAAATTATCAAGGTTTTCATCTCCTTGAAGACAGAAACCTTTGAGTATAATTGCGTACTTTTTCGGAATGCTCGGCACATAGCCGACGCTTAATGAATCTATTGATATAATAATTAACTGATGGATTAAGATTGATCTACTAGTAGTTTGACTTCTACTAGCCCCAGTCATAGGGGACCCAGAAATAAGCAGACCTTTGAGTGAGTCACTAGTGAGGAAATAAGTATCCCCCAAATCCACATCCTCTTCTCAGTTTGAATGTGTTCAGGAAATATTTATTGAGGGCTTGGTGCGGTAGGGCTGGGACACAGAGGTGAAAAAATTCAGTGGCCACTCTTGAGGAACTTAAGGACACTTAAAAACCCATACAGGGGCTTAACGAGTCCTGTGGATGCCCAGTAGAGGGGCATCAACCTGGCCTTTGCCAGGAGATAGGAGCAGGGTCAGGAAGTGGACACCTGAGCTGAGTGTCAAGGGACAGTCAGAGTTGGTCATGAGAAGAGGGGTGAACAGTGAAGGGGCAGGGTGGCAGCAAGGGCGTCCAGGCAGAGGGGTAGCATGAACAAACACACAGAAGCAAGTGATCTGATATTACTGAAACTGGGGCTGGTGGGATATGAGTATGGAGAGATGGACAGGCAGGCCGTAGAGTGGGAGCTTTCTTCCACATGGGGAGCAGTGAAGGGTTTTACAAAGGGTAAGGCAGCCTGATCTGTGCTTTGCTTCAGCATGAAGCGCAAGCTTAAAGAACAGAGGCCGCGTGAGAGAATAATATGACATTTGAGGGCAGAGGTGGTTAGGGCCTTCTCCAGGTAATGAAAGGAGGAAAGGCACAAAGTCAAGAATCGGAACAGAATGTCTCAGAATAGGCTGAAATACAAGTGGCAACCCTCTGAGCAAGGGAGAGTCCAAGGGTGGTTGGGTGGCCTTTGAGAGATGTGTCAGATCTGTAGAGACGTGAAAAGTATTTCTCCCTCACCTCTGTGCTACTCCTCTTCAGATTTTTGTGTCTTGTTAGGTAGAGAGGGTCAGCTGTTTTGCAGATATTCCTAATAGAGGCCTTTGTGTTTTTAAAGTTCTAGGCTCATCAAAGAACTAAAGTTAGTTGTCAAAGAAGGAGCAGATTTTTTCCCCAAAGGGTGATGTCACAGCAATGAGAAGGAAAAGGAGATTCAGATTTTGAAAGAAATGGTGGCCTGGGTTTCCCAGGCTCAGTGCCTTACCTGGCAGAGGGCAGGTGGGGAATGGCCCAAGTGGGCAAATAATATTTGACGTGCTTAGTGCCCACAAATTCAGAGGTACTAGTGAAATTCAGGGCAATGCTAAAATCTGGAGTGCAGGTGAAGGTACTTGGAATTCAGGAAGCCAAGAACCCAAAAAGGCTAGTATTGTGTTGGATGGGACACTCACAAAGCCATTGAAATGTCCTAAAATACGGCAGGAATTTAGTCCACCCCTAAGATTTGTGCAGCTTTGGCAAGAGTGCAGATGGTGGTGCCTTCCTTCTCTTCCCAACCCCAGCCCTGTTCCGTTCCCAGATGGAGTTAGTTGTGTGACCTCAGCCTGTGCATCCAAGCTCCACCCACACCCTTCTAACCACAGCGGCGCTGTCCACCCTCTAGAGGGAAGAGGCCTTTGAAGTGGATTCAAGGCCGTTTGAGCATGGGACGCCCAGGGTCCTAGGTACCCAGAACATGGACTTGAAAGAGGGAGTATGGACTCCCTATGGGACTCTTCCCTTGGCTCCTTGGATTCCTTGCCCCATGGGAAGGAAGATGGCTGTAGGAAGGTCACAGCAGGGTCCTCTAAAAGAGGGGGTCCAGGGCAGGAGCCCTGGTGGGCTGGGTCTAAAGGTAGTAATGGCAGGGATTGGGATGAAGAAAAAGGCTATGGGTCAGGGCCTTGGTCTTCCTTGAGTGTTTCTGTGTGTGTTTTGGGGAGGTGGGTGGCAGTGATGACACATAGAAGATGAGGAAGAAAAACAATCCTTCATCCAACTCTATTGCCTTAGAATCAAATGAAATATAAAGATACTCTTCCAGCAGATTGATTTTCTCATTTTCTCTGGTAATCTTTAGCTCCTGCAGAGTTCAAAGCCAAGCAAGCAGAGTGGGAGATGCTGGGAGATGACATGCTGAGAAGTGGTAGCTGGCAATAAAAAAAGAGACAAAAGAATCCCCGAATAGAAAAACACATTAGTTGGGGGTCATTTAGTGCCAGGGAAAGCTCCTCGGGACACAGCTCCATTACAGCATGGAACAATGATGAATGTGCTTTTAGAAGTTTCCATTTTGGGGAAGAAGCATTTGCTTTCAGTTGTTTAAAAAATGCATCAATTTAGAGCTCCTATTCTCCAACAATTCAGGGTAAGTTGGGTATTGCTGCACTTCCCATTTAATCTGAGACTTTCTGTCCTCTGGTTCAGAATGGCCTGAGCAAGTTTTGTCATTGCCCTTCTTCCACCCCTTCTCCCTCCTGGAGGATTCCACGCAGAGCTGCATCATAGGGCCCACTTCAGGGTCAGGCAGCATAAAGTCAACTCAACTCATCTAAGTCCAAAAATGAAGTGACAATTCTGTTGTTAGGCCCTAATTCACAGCCACTTCATTAAATTGGTCATCACAGCCTCAGATGGGACTTTTAGTTCTCTTACAACAGCTGGCAAATGGCAGAAATAGATGCACCCACTCAACTAATGCAGCTTCAGTAGGGGCAGGGAAAAGAATGAGGATCATGGACCATCGCAAAGAAGATCCAGCCGCCCCCCTTCTCCCCAGCTCTCAGCCCTGGAACATCTGGGCTTCCATGGTTGGGGGTTCGGCGCTGCTCTCCAGGATCAGTGTTGTAGCATGGCTCCAAGAGATCCATGGGTTTGGGAAAGCCCTCATGTGGCCTTGAAGAGCTTGTCTCATCTCAAGGCAGATTTCCACCCTTCCTCTGCTTTCAAGTCCTCTCCTTTGAAGGTCAGAGTGAAGATGACAGCCCCACCTCATGGCAACTCAATGCTTAGCCTCTTTCCCCTGAAGAAAAAGGCATGGGTGGGCCAGTCTGACACCTCGACCATTGTTTATAGTATAGCTTTGAAGGACAGGGGTTCCGAGTGCCAAAAAACTGACTTGCAAACAAACTTGAGGAAGATGGGGCTATCTCGTTTGTACACGTGCAGGTATTTTGTGCCTACTTCTCCCCATCACTTCTCTGCAGAATCAGCAGCCCAGGCTCTGGGGTGAGTCGTGTTCTGAATGGGTGGGTGAGCTATGATGATGATGATGATGATTGGGGGAGAAGAAGAAGAGCTAACATGCTTTATAGCCCTACTCTGCAGTACCGGTGCTTCAGAACAGTCATGCCATGTAGTGTCTATGACTATTCTGTGAGGTGGGAATTACTAACCCCCTTTTAGAGATAAGGAAACTGGGCTGGGATTCTTTAACTTCCCTGAGGTCACAAAGGTGAGAGGTCAAAGAGCCAGGATTCCAACCCAGCCCATGCTCTTACACTTTGTACTTTGTGGGCTCAGCTTCACTCAGTTTTCCTAGGACTTAGTTCTGATCTTGTCCCTCGATTCTAAAAACTAGGCTGTGTCTTGTTCCCTATGACCAGTCTCCTTGTTTTAGGCCCCATTTCTGCTCACTGCATCCTTTTCTAGTTCCCCTGCATGGAGTGCCTGTCATAGCCAGCACCTCAATTTCTCTAGGACAAAATATGTGCCTTGATCTTTCCAGTACTGCCCATGAGTCCCAGCCTACTGGGTGGGTGCCCCAGTACCTTCTAGGTTTGTAGATAATTATCACTTTCTCGTTGCTCCTAGTGGACCATCCTGTTGTGAAACCACACTGCCTCTCTCTGACCTCCATACTCTTCTCTATTCTAGGCCCAATTGTAAGATTTGATCATCTCTGATCACTGCTAATACCTCATCAAATTTTCCCATCTGTCCCCTAGGTTTAAACCACTCCAGATGACACTGAAGCACTTATAAGGGGACTACAAGCAAAACTGGATTTTCCTAAAGGGGTGCCAGGGAGCTTAGACCACACAGTCAGCTTCTACAACAAGCAAGATCACTCCTCAGTACTCCCTTGGAGGTCTGCCCTTTGGAAGCCCTGCCCATCCACTGGGGTGGCTATTAATGATTTTGCTCAGCATTAGTCCCCTTCTCACCACTATCACTGACCCCAGGGACTCATTTGGAAGCTTTCTCAAATGTACTTTCCATAATTGATTAAATATATAAAGGAGGAGAGCTTTATTCATTAGTAATTCTTCCCTGGACTTACACGCAAAAAAAACCATTCAGAGCAAGCATATAGTTCCCAGAGGTCCTGCCAGCTTCCCTCGGGCAACAAGGGAAGACCAGGGAGTAAGGAGCCACAGGTCTCCCAGCTTTCCTAGAGCAGCCTGGAGGTGTGGTAACCCCTGTGGCAATTTCTGGTGAGGCAGCAGGGCAGAGAATAATGATAGTGGAGAAAATCATGTATGATGACCCGCAGGATGGATGTCAGGGAAAGTTTTGGAGAAGACTGAGTGAGTTAGAGGCTATGGAATAGCTGTGGAGAATTGGAGATGAGTGAAAATTTTATGGTACCCTGTGTTGCCTAGGATTCAATATTGGATCCCCATCTTTGAGAGATACAATAAAGACTAGTGTGATTTTAAAATGGTTTTTAGTTTCTGAAGTGCATTTTCTTTGAATGTGATTTTGAAAAGAGATCGGGCCATGTGGGACCCTAGAACCATAAAAACCCCATTTGGACATTGTTTCGGGCCACTGAAGAAAACACAATTGTTTTGCAAATCATCTGACAAGTCCTTAGAAAGGCGCTGTTTACATCTGGAGATAAAGTTTGCCCTAATTCCCCCATATTTTCCAATGCCACATTCCCCTTCATCTGGGAATCCAGCCCATTTCCTTCCTTGGCTCCCTATAGCTCTGGAGCCATGGACTCCAAATGAGACACGGACAGTTACCTGTAGCAAACACTCTGAGAAGCCCCACAAAGTCAGTCTGCCAGGAAAGCCCAATAGCCCAGAAAGAGAAAGATTGGGCAACATGCTCAGCATAGTTTAGGCATCATCACTGCTCAGTGTCTTTTATCTCTTCGGCAAATGGCCTGGGTTTGTTTTCAAAAGTGGGATAGACAAACTCAACTGGGAAAGGCAACATGGCCAGAGCAGGAGAACATGAATGGGAGGTTTGGGACTCATCAATTTATGACCCTGTGCTGCTAATCCTATCACACATATTAGTGAAATATAGGGTAGGAAAATATAGGGTAGTTGAAATCCTGAATTGCATCTCTAAGGTCATTACAGGACACATACCATAAAAGATCTATCAAATATTTTGAGATCCTTAGAAGCACAGAATGTTAGAACTGAGAGTCCTAGGTATCAGTGAGAATGTGGCAATAGGCCATTTTAATATAAAACAGAACAAAATATTGTAAGTTACTGAGCCTGAAGTAAGAGATCTATATATACTGGATCTAGAAATACATACCCAAACTACTGCAGGTCCTCTTGACTCTCATAATGGAAAAATGACATCCTATTTATTGAGTAGAAGTAAATAAAGCAGCTCTTCAAATACTAACACCATTCCTTTACCCTCAGCACCTACACTGAATGCACTGGATAACCTCCTAATGCTTTTCTCCATTTCATCTTAGTGGGAATCCTATCTCTCACTCCCCTTTCCTGGTTTCGGTCTGTCTAGGGCTTTGCCAATGGGGAAGAAACTCTTTCAAAATGTCATATGCCAGATACAGAATCTTTGGGAAATGGTGGTAGTCACAGCAGAGCTTTTCAATCTGTCTGAACCCTCTCATAAATACAGTACAAATACATAGCAAAACTGAAAACACATGGACACAAAACTAGGTGACAACCCAAAATGCAAGCAGATAAGGCAAACCAACAGCAGCCACAAAACTGCACAGTATCAAGGATCTGCACAAGTGGAAGAGGAAAGAAGCAACTTGGCAGGGTTTGATGGGCCCAAGAACAAATACCCAGCAGGTACACACTGGAAAGCAGAGTGAGCCAATTTGAGAATGGCAGGTGAAACTGGGAGGGCATTGCTTCTTCCCATACAAGTGAATAAAAAGGGGCTCTGGTAAGAATGACTGAAGAGGCTGGATCCATCTAACCCTCTGAACTCTCAAAACTAACCCAGAGCTCCCTTCTAGGACAGGGCTACACAGTTAGGAGAAACTTATGGGAATGGAATCAAAATTGGTCAGGACATGGGTAATAAGAAAGGATGAAAGCAAAAGTCCAATCTGGCATGGAGGGAAAGAACAGAGCCTGCAAGTGTCAGGAAAGAAGCTCATGTATTTATTAACTCTACACAACAACAGAAGATGGCACTCTGAGCGGTTAGAAAAGTTTTCCCGAACCTCATTTCCTACCTCATTCTACATGCCTAGGAAAACTAATGTCACATAATGAGCAACACTCAAAGCCCATACAAAGTTACTATTTAAAAACAGAAGTCAATGAGAATAACATTCCTATAAATAATAAAAAACATACCAGAAAGACGTGTCCACAAAACATATCAAAATTACAACTTATTACTTCAAAATGAACCAAAAGACACTAGGAAGATAATTTAAGACTTGAAAGAACAACAAAAGTCAGAAATAGAAAAACTCAGAAATGAGCTGACAGAACTCTGGAAAGATGTTAAAAAAAAAACAACAACATTATTTCAGAAATGAATACTAGGACTTCCCTGGTGGCGCAGTGGTTAAGAATCCACCTGCCAATGCAGGGGACATGGGTTTGAGCCCTGGTCTGGGAAGATCCCACATGCCACGGAGCAACTAAGCCCGTGAGCCACAACTACTGAGCCCACGAGCCATAGCTACTGAAGCCCGTGCGCCTAGAACCCATGCTCTGCAACAAGAGAAGCCACTGCAATGAGAAGCCCGTGCACTGCAACAAAGAGTAGCCCCCGCTCACCACAGCTAGAGAAAGCCCGTGTGCAGCAATGAAGACCCAATGCAGCCAAAAATAAAAAACATAAGTAAATAAAAAAGAAAGGAAATTCTGACACCTGCTACAGTATGGATGAACTTTGAGGACATTATGATAAGTGAAATAAAACAGTCACAAAAAGACAAGTGCTATATCATTCCACTTATATGAGGTACCTACAGCAGTCAAATTCACAGAGACAGAAAGTAGAATGATAGTTGCCAGGGGCTAGGGAAACAGGAGAATGGGAAGTTGTTTTATAGGAATAAAGTTTCAGTTTTGCAAGATGAAAAGAGTTCTGGAGATTAGTTGCACAACAATGTGTGTGTACTTAACCCTACTGAAATGTACACTTAAAAATAGTTAAAATAGTAAATTTTGTGTTATATATGTTTTACCACAATTAAAAATAAAAATATCTAAAGTTAGAGGTGGTAAATTAATATCATGCAAAGTAGATTTCAGAGCAAATAATATTACCAGGGATAAGCAAGTCTATTTTATAACACAGTGCCCAATTCATCAGGAGGAAAAAAGCATACCACGTACCTGGGAACATTGGCTTGAATGAACAACTCCACAATATATTTTAACAAAATCATATGACTTTAAAGAAATAGAAAAAAATATTTTGGGCATCTAGAAAAAAGAGCACATGGCATAAAAGAGAAAAAATTAAATTATCATCAGGCTTTGATAGTGACACTGTACGCCAGAACAAAACGGAGTTACATGCTTAAGTTACTCAAGGAAAGAAAATGTGAGCCAAGGATATATTCAGCGAAACTGGCTTTCTAGCGTAAAGGGAAGGTACAGACATACTGTTACCAAGATGTGACAATTTAAGGAAACTGGTCCCCTAAGTTTTCCTTAAGAAGTCTACTGGGGAATAAACTTTGAACAATCAAAATATCTAGAGAGACACTGTGGGGAGCATTAAATATATAACTACTTGGCACTGTAAGACTAGATGAGGGCTAAGAAGGAGAGTAAGAATATAATAGCTCCATGCTCTGATCATGTAGATAGAGTATAACTATTTTTTAAATTGGGGGGATGGAGCAATCATATGCACATTAAAAAAAAATGTTTTGGGAGACTTCCCTGGTGGCGTAGTGGATAGGATTCCGCCTGGCAATGCAGGAGACACAGGTTCAAGCCCTGGTCTGGGAAGATCCCACATGCCTCGGAGCAACTAAGCCTGTGTGCCACAACTACTGAGTGTGCGCTCTAGAGCCAGTGAGCCACAAATACTGAGCCCTCATGCCAGAACTACTGAAGCCTGCATGCCTAGACCTCGTGCTCTGCAACAAGAGAAGCCACTGCAATGAGAAGCCCGCGCACCGCGATGAAGAGCAGGCCCAGCTTGCCACAACTAGAGAAAGCCAGCACGCAGGAATGAAGACCCAATGCAGCCAAAAATAAATAAATTTATTTTAAAAAATGTTTTTGGTCATTGCAGTGGTGGTAGGATTGGTATTGTTATTCTGAGATGGTTATGTGTGCAATATGGGATAAAACAAATAAGTAATTGTGGGATATTCTAAATTCTATCATCCTCTGTGTGCTTGAGAACCAGGACTCTTGGCATGGAATAAAGGAGATAAAGATTTAAGAGCTTAATCAAAGCTCTGTAATCATATATATATATGTGTGTGTGTGTGTGTGTGTGTGTATATATATATATATATATATGCTTCATATATGTTCCCTCCCTTACCCCCAGCACTCTGTCCACTGAAAATGTCTAGAAACAATGATCAACACAGTAGCAATGGCATCCTTAACACCCAGACGGCTTTCTAAATGCTATTTCTTACTCAGAAGAAACAGAGCTACTTAGACAAATGACTGACTCCAAATATAAGACAGGAAATATACAAGGTGAACAGCTTGTCAGACCAGTTAGCAGGAAACAGGAAGCAAAGGGTTATGTCAAAAGGACTCAGGAGCCAACCTGAAGAGAACCCCACCAATGAAAGGACAATGAGAAATAATTTTAGTATATTGAAATCCATTACATATGTTTAAACCCACAATTTCATAATGGTATTTAAATTAAAAAAAAAAGAATTAGTCATCTACAGAGGAGGCAGGCTTTTTATATATCTTGCTTTTCCTATTTGAACTGTACCTTTGGGTAACCAAATAGTAGATGAGGGCAAGAGTTTCTTTATAAAAGTATTCCAATTAGTAAATGAAAACAAATTATTAGAACTAAAATATCACCAATTTGCAACTCCTAGTGAATTAACAAATATAGGTGAAAGTAGGTATAGAGGCCATAGGAACCAGGAGGAAAGGTATGGGAAAGACGTACATTTGTTGTTCTGTAGGCAGACAGAAATTACAGTGATCACAGTCCTCTCCATGTCCAGGTCAGTTTATGCAAAGTGGTGAATCATCAATGTCATTCTCTTTCCCTTCCCTCTCCTGGAAACTCTCTGACGTTAATTACAATAATTATAATTATCACAATAATTCCTGTATTAATCAGGCTTTTAAAGGTTTGATAAAGAAACCCTCCTAGGGGGCTTCCCTGGTGGTGCAGTGGTTGAGAGTCCGCCTGCCGATGCAGGGGACGCGGGTTCATGCCCCGGTCCAGGAAGAGCCCACATTCTGCGGAGCGGCTGGGCCGGTGAGCCACGGCCGCTGAGCCTGCGCGTCCGGAGCCTGTGCTCCGCAACGGGAGAGGCCACAACAGTGAGAGGCCCGCGTACCGCAAAAAAAAAAAAAGAAACTCACCTAGATAACATCTGGTAAGGAGGTTTACTACAAGGATACATGAGACAGGCGTGGCCTCTAATATGGTGTCCCTGAGGATCCCAGGACTTCCAAGTCAGGGATGTACAACAGAACTCAAGGAGACATGGAGCAATGGGTCGGCACCATTTGGGACATAGCCTGAGCCTGCGTGACTCCCTTCCATCTGCGTGGTGCACCCTCCAAGGGAGGATCTGATCTGGTCTTTATGTCACCGTTCATTATGTAAGGCTCCAACTGGCCAGAAAGTTCCAACTAGACAGTTTCAAACCAACTTGCATCAAGGCCGGATTTCTTCATGCCTGGTGTACCCATGGGTGTCCTATTTGGGTCCTGGTTCCTACTCCAGTTAGTTGGAGCCAGTGTAACAGAGCTAATGTTACCGCAAGCACCTGGTGGAGCCCGGGCAACTCCACGTAGGAAGAACTTCTTAGAGCTGCTTTCCTGCCTTTCTCATCTAAGTGATTAAGTTCTGGCCACTGAGACTTCTGGGAAGTCTTCAAAGAAGGGAACACAACTTTCTTCTCTTCTTCCACCTGGCAGGAACAACATGGAGGCGTTCCAACAGCCATCGTTTTAGAACATGAAGATGAGATTTCTAAGGGCAGGCAGAGCAGAGAACTGAAGGGAAAAAACTGCACCAGTGTTGATTTTGTTGAGTGGCTGTGCTGGCCCCAGACTACCTACCTCTTTGTGTGTGAGAGAAATAACCTACTGTTATTTGGGAGCTTCCTGTTATCTGCAATTAAACATTTCCTCATTATTATAAGCCCATACATTCCAGTCTATCCAAATTGACTAATCTGGGGCTCTTTTCTCTAAAGATATCACCAAATGGCTGCCCAACCTGCTAAACTTCTCCACCATAAAGTGGCCATGGCTGGTAACGGTGCTAGCTATTATCTATTCCATGAGTGACAGTGTTTTAATAGGAATCTTACAGACACTCAATGCCCTTGACCTAAGTAATTACCTTCTGTGGTGGATGCTTGCATTAGCCCACACAACGTTCATTTTTCTTTGCCAACCAAGTGCCAGGTTCGAGCTAGAATCAAGTGTCTACGTGCTAGGGTGAGGCTGGGATTCTCTCTGTATGCCTGACGCGTCCTTCTGCAGTACAATTTTCTTAGTTTTTCCATGCATAAGCAGAAAATGCCTTTAGCAGAGCTTCCAAATGTCCATGCATCACTCAGACTAGCTGTTTCTGAACCACAATTCTGAATTTCTGGGACATAGAATCCTGTTAGCTCTGCTCTGGTTAGGTGCACTCCTCTGATCCAATCAACTGGATCTAGGGAGGGCTTGTGCAGTACTGACATGACAGCAACTGCTGGGGTCACCCCTATGAGTAGGTAGTTTGGGTGTAGCACTCAGAGAAGAGGTACAGGGACTGGAAAGACACCCCAAGAGGGTATTCACTACAAGTCTGACTGCTCTCTATGACCGTACTCCCAGGGCTGTGACCTTGTCAAGGCCAGGGTGCAGAAGGGTTGCTGGCTAGGATACAGACTGCTGAAGGACCTCCACCATTAGGCAGACGTGTTGGATGTAACATCCATCAATGCCAGTCACCAAGTCTTTTCTGCTGTCTGTCTTCTGGGTAAGTAAAGGCGGTTTCATTTCCTGGCATCCCCTGAGTCTGGATGGCACCATACGACCAGTTCTGGCCAATGAGCGTGAACATTTAATTATTCATGAGAGGCCTTCCAAGATACCCTTCTCCTCTGCCACGAACACTGACAGCATCTCAGATAGTGGTTGTCCCATCGGCTGGATCCTGGAATAACCATTACAATGCAGTGGGCCTATGATGGACGTGTAATATAAGCAGAAATAAGTCATTGAGATTTGGGGTTGTTTGTTAGTGCAGCAGCGTGCTTACCCTATCATGGCTGATACCATGGGAACTGGGCTGGGATCAGCATCATTTATGAAAAAAGGTATTTGGGGCTTCCCTGGTGGCGCAGTGGTTGAGAGTCCGCCTGCCGATGCAGGGGACACGGGTTCGTGCCCCGGTCCGGGAAGATCCCACGTGCTGCGGAGCGGCTGGGCCCGTGAGCCATGGCCGCTAGGCCTACGCGTCCGGAGCCTGTGCTCCACAACGGGAGAGGCCACAACAGTGAAGAGGCCCGCGTACCACCAAAAAAAAAAAAAAAAAAGGTATTTGAAGACTCCAACTTATAGCACCAAGTCTGTTACATAGACCCCTCTCCTCGCCTCTGTTCTGTTTCCCATGAATCTTTTATCCTTACCTCAGAAAGAAAAGCGCTAATGCTAGTAGTGATGCCACCAAAAAATAATGTGGGTGAAAGCTTATTTCTCGCTTGGATGGGGGTGGTGCCCAGGGGTGTACATCCGAGTTTGGGTAGGGGAGTTTGGTTCTCAAACGAGGCTCAAAGAGAGCTCTCCCTTTGCTGGGACTCCGCCTGGCTTTCAGAAGGACAGGGCCCTGGGCAGGGGATGCAACATAACCTCAACGACCAGGTAAGGCTTCTGATGTTGTCCCCGCCCTGCAAAAGTCATGAAGGGAGGCTTAGGAGTCTGGAAAGACAAGCTGAAAGTCATGGGTGCTCCAGCGCACATGCAGATCCCAAATGTGGGAATGCGATGTGATGATTTTATGAAATATAAAAGTCAAATGAATTTTTCATGAAGAAGTTATCTTCCCAAGATGCAATAATGGAAAATTCCTTTCAAGAACTGGTGTTTAGACCTCACAAAAATGCGCAGCAAATTGCATTGTGATTTATTTGTCAATGTTTTTATAGGTTAGGCGTTACTTTCTACCCCACAGCTGGAGTCAATTTTTAATATTTAAAAGTGGAAAGAAAGCAAAACCTAAACACATCCAGAGCTGTCTGTTTTAGATTGAGCTTTTCCCAAACAGTGCTGTTTAGAACTGAACCCTGAGCATGGTCGGTCAGCAGCCAGCTGGCACTCACTTCCCTGCAACATAGAATTAAAATATCTGGGACTGGGCAGATTACATATAAGACCTCCTAAATTGTAGTTGGTGGGTCTGGTGTTTATAACTGCTTTCAAATGCATGTAGCCTGTCTGCCCTCTCAATTGAAGAAGGAAAGAGTCTTTGTGCTTTTTATTCTGGGTTTCCCTTCATGCTCTGAGTTCAAGGTGCTGTGAACATAATTTTCAAGTCCAGTGGTTTCTGGCCTCCTTTGATGGCTGAGTTAGCAGGGATCCCACAGTTGGTCTCCTTGCTGACTTGCAGCACACCCACCCACTATAGAGAAGCAGCCTGGCTTTTCTAGACTCTGGCTTCCACAGAGTCTAGTTTGGGAACTACCCAGGGCCCACCTTCCTGGGTCTCCAGGTGAAACCACGAGACTGGCCTTGAAGGTGGGTTCTCATGGCAAGGATTCAAATCACAAAATCAAGAAAGCCTTGAAGCTTAATCCCATCAATCATTCCTTCAGGTCAAGTCTCCAGGCTCAATCAGGGGCCTCATTATATCCGGTGACAAAAAGTTCACAAACAGAACTGGGTCTGTGATCTTGGGAACACCACAGCACGGTGTTGTCAGAAGTACACATTCATACCTCAGTGCATGGCACACCATACTTCGTGCTCAATTGCAGCCCCCATTGTTGAAGCCTTTGGGCTGGCACTGGCTGCTGCTAAGGCTGCCATGCGTGTGCTTACCAACAAAGGATTCTGTAACACGCAACATCTGGAGGGAGGAAAAACAACCCTTATTGTGACAGGCACAATCCCTTCGGGTAAGGGTTGATACCCTTCCAATGCAGGGGGTGTTTCTCTTTGCCCTCTCTTTCCTGCTCCCTCCTGATCATTCTATAGCCAAGGCCCACAGGAGGAGTTGACCCATTTCCAAATGTGTGCGTTGGTCCAGCTGGGTCAACCAGTGGAGGGCCCTTGAGGCTGCTGACAACATCCCCCAACAGGCTCTGAGAAACACCAACCACTCCCCAGAGACAAGCTTTGGGTTACAAGGAGCCTCAACAAACCATGGAAATGTCAAAATGTGCAAGCATTTTGAGCAGAGCTTCAGCTACCGCGGCCTTTCCCCAGGAACCATGCACGTGGTCTTCAGCAGGAACACCAGCATCTAGAGAACCCCTTCATTAAACCCCCAAATCCACAGCTTCAACAAATGAAGGGCTGGAGAAGGACAGTGATTATTCCCCATCACAAAAGGATTTCTTGCCTCACAAAAAGGATTTGACACAGATCTCCATTTTACGTGCACACCCCAGGAACACTCACCATGTCATTCAATTTAATACGCAAATTTCCAGGAACACCCCCAACTCTGTAGAGCAAGGTACATACATGGGCAGTTGGGGTTAAGGTGCAGCAGAGCTGCCCGCCAGCAGGGGGAGTGCTTCCCCTGGTTCAGGCGGCCGCCACGGGTCTCTAAAAACATGCTGGAGCTTAAAAGGTGAGGAGTCAGGGCTGAAGCCCACTGTCCAAAAGATCACAGATACCTAGTGCGTTTGTGCTTTATGTTAAGGGCAATGGGGAGCCACTGAAGGATTCTCAGAGACGTATGGGGTTGTACTGAATCATCCTGTCTTTTTTGCCCAGCGTCTCTGATGTCATCGGGGAACACGTTTTCAGGAATGGTGTTCTATGCCTTTTCATCTCCTCTTCAAATACGTTACAGTCATGACCCACAAGCAAATACTTTTCAGGGACCAAGGGTAGGTTCAGGATTAGGGGTGTTTCTAAGAAAGTGTATAGCTTTGTTTTTGTTGGGGACTAGGGGAAAGATAGGCAACGTTTAGGGGAATGGGAAGGAGGTGGAGGAAGATATACTATCACTTTATGCTCCAGAGGAGCTCCAAGCCTTGAAGCAAGCAGCTTGGCACTGAAAATGGTGTTGTTTGAAAGTTAATGGGCAAGACATTCTGAGAAATGGGTTGTGGAGATAAGCATCGGGAGGAAACTGCATTGTTTGAAATTCGCCTGCATCCAGGAAACCAGGAAAAGCAAAGCCAACCGTTAGCTGGACAGCAGTGGGTACACACACATGCTCATGGAATCCAAACACTGTCCAGAGACAAACATCTCATAGAAGCAAATGAAGAGTGACTTTTTTGAAAAAAAGAACTGGGAAAATGGTATTTCCTTCCTGTGCTGGGGAATGCAGTCATAATATTCTCTGGAAGAGACGTGAGCTCCGGAGGGCAAGGACTAGGAACCATCCCTTTAGTCCCACTGAATATTAATAGTAAAAGCAAATGTCTTGACCTCAGAGAGTCCCAAAAGATGGGGGAACCCAAGGGGAAGTGATGAAAATGAGAAGTGAGTGTTCTCTTGAATACTTTACACTGGAATTAGGCCACTGTGATCTCCTTCCAGGAGGACTGCAAGGGCTTTCCCACCTCTGACCTTTTTTTTTTTTAATTTTACTTTATTTTTTATACAATCTCCCAATTCATCCTGCCACCACCGCCCCCCTCCCCCTGCTTTCTCCCCTTGATGTCCATACATTTGTTCTCTATATCTGTGTCTCTGTTTCTGCCTTGCAAACCGGTTCATTGGTACCATTTTTCTAGATTCCTCATATATGCGTTAATATACAATATTTGTTTTTCTCTTTCTGACTTACTTCACTCTGTATGACAGTCTCTGTGTCCATCCATATCTCTACAAATGACCCAATTTCGTTGCTTTTTATGGCTGAGTAATATTCCATTGTATATATGTACCACATCTTCTTTATCCGTTCGTCTGTCGATGGGCATTTAGGTTACTTCCGTGACCTGGCTATTGTAAACAGTGCTGCAATGAACATTGGGGTGCATGTGTCTTTTTGAATTATGGTTTTCTCTGGGTATATGTCCAGTAGTGGGAATGCTGGGTCATATGGTAATTCTGTTTTTAATTTTTTAAGGAACCTCCATACTGGTCTCCGTAGTGACTCTATCAATTTACATTCTCACCAAAAGTGTAAGAGGGTTCCCTTTTCTCCACGCCCTCTCCAGCATTTGTTGTTTGTAGATTTTCTGATGATGCCCATTCTAACTGGTGTGAGGTGATACCTCATTGCAGTTTTGATTTGCATTTCTCTAATGATTAGTGATGTTGAGCATCCTTTCATGTGTTTGTTGGCAATCTGTATGTCCTCTTTGGAGAAGTGTTTATTTAGGTCTTCTGCCCATATTTGGATTGGGTTGTTTATTTTTTTAATATTGAGCTGCATGAGCTGTTTGTATATTTTGGAGATTAATCCTTTGTCCATTGATTTGTTTGCAAATATTTTCTCCCATTCTGAGGGTTGTCTTTTCATCTTGTTTATAGTTTCCTTTGCTGTGCAAAAGCTTTTAAGTTTTATTAGGTCCCATTTGTTTATTTTTGTTTTTATTTCCATTACTCTAGGAGCCACCTCTGATATTCATCCCCTCCCCAATTTACCCTACACAGTGTTGCCAGGAGGATCTTTCTAAATCTGATCTGCTTAGAATCCTTCAGTGACTCCCAGTGCTCTCAGGATAAAGCTCCAATTCTTTGATATAAGTTACAAGGCTCTCCAGACCCTTGTCTCTAAGGATATCTCCAAACCTCATCTCTTGACCTTTCTACTCTGGTCATTCAGAAAATGTTTTCAGTGCCACAGGACAGGTATGCGGTGCTGGGGGCGCTGGGATGTAGTTTCTCTTTACATTGACTAGAAGTTGTCTAGACCCACATCTTTGAGGGATCCCCATAGACAGGGACATATGCCCTCTCCTGCTCCCCCTTTGCTCTGCCTCTGGATAGCTGTCACTCTCCCTCTGGATCCTTGCACATACCCAGGGCTTTCTCTTCACCTCCACCTCCCACCACTTCTGTTTTATCTTTTGCATGCTGAATTAGACATCGTTCATTACGGAAGTGTTTCCTGACTCACTGGGATGGGGAGGGACACCCCTGATATCTCCCACCCCTGTCACCCTCAGCGTATCCCTGTTGTACTTTTGCACATTGTGTGTAACCACCTGCTGACCTGCCCATTGACCCCTCAAGACTGTGAGCCCCACAGAGGTGGGACTTCTTCTCTGCTGTGTCCCCATGGCTAGGCCAATGCCCATCATACTGTAGGAGCTCAAATAATCTTTTCTGAATGAAAATATTCCTTTGCCCCAGACTACTGAAAGACTACCTTGGCATTTGAGGTCAGTTATTTTCTGATCAAGTAAAATCCATTGTTCATGATGCCACAGTTTGGCCTGTGAATAGTACATCTATTGACAGACGGGTCTGGCTGCTGTGTTTATGCTGTAAGGAATATCCCTCCTTCTTCGAGAGCTCTCTCTGCAGGTGATTCCATTACCTTAATATTTTATTATGCAGCCATTTTTCAGGCTATAAGGGCATCATCTCTGTTTAACCGAACACCGGAGTAGAACAGTCAAGGCTAGTGACTCCCGTGGCGTTCCAGCAATTAGGAAGCTTTGTTAACAGGCCAGTTGGGCTGAGGCTGTGTGATTACATGTTCTCAAGTCTGCTTTTATGCAAAATGACATGTAAACAAATAGAGATCAGAGATGGCGAAAACATTTTCCAGGGGTGTCAGAGGGTCACAAAAATAAATGTTCAGTTCACTCTCTTACACCCTCCACGTCTATAGGACCCAAGCTCTGCAGAATAGCGGATCACAAGGTCAACACCTGATCTCATCAGTCTGTTAATTACTATTGTCAGATTCCCGGAGATGCAGAAACCTGCAGGAGGTGTACAACCAGAGCAGGAGATTACACTGCACACCCCCTTCTCAGCCAGAGTGGACGACAGAGAGATTAGGTGTTTGAGTGCTCAGAGATGGCCAACACCCTTGGGGGCTGAAGAGCTGCTTACTGGGAGTCCAAGGCCCATACATCCTGCAGGCCAGGCTCTGCTTCCGGCCCACAGTGCTAGGGACAGGGGCTCTCAGGGTTATTAAGAAGATTAAATCAGCCAATGAAGTGCTTAGAACAATACCCAGCACAAGGTGAGCATCCCAATAAATGTGAATTATAATTATGAAATTTACAAGAAGGGTGGACAGACTTTAATATCTCTTTGGGTTGCCTTTTTAAAAAATTCAGAAGAGCTCAAAATGAGGCCCTGCTGTGTTGACAGTGATGAACAAAGCAGCAAGTCTTGTGTAAGTGGTGTATATTTCATCAGGACATTGGATGTTTTGACCCCTGGCAGGCTGGCTTTTAGAAGGGACTTAGAAATGAAGCCATTCTGCTGGTCTGATCAGGCTGGCGTGAGCTGTGGGAACAGGCTTCCAGAATGTGGCCCTGTACTTTCAGGACAAGGGAGCCATGGGTGAGAGCTGTTGCTTCTCAGCTCAGGCAGTAGAGGATTTGAACTGAAGCCAGTCCCCAGGGTTTGGTGATCTCAGTTCAGTCCCCGCTGCCAGCGTGGGTCCTCCGTAAACTGCGGCTGACCTTGTGGATACTGCTCCAACTCCTTGGTGGGACCACTTAGCTGCATTCCAGGTGGTGACTGTCCCTGGGGGGAGACTTGAGCAAAAGAGTTCTTTCCTACAGGGTGTTTGAAGGTAGATTGACCCAGGAAGAGAGGTACTCAGAAGAGAGCGAAGAAGGGTGGTTTGGAGGGAGTTCGGAGCCTTTAACAATCAACAGGCCCCTTCGGGAGAACCCTGGAATGAGCAAGGGTAGCTCAGTGGGAAGATGGGAGGAGATGCACAAGAACCAGGCCTGACGGGACTTGTTGATGGATCGGTGGGGTCGGGGAGACAGAGAACAGGCTCCAAATGTTTTTTTGGGGAACAACTGGGTGGCTGGTGGTGCCTCTGTCTACACACTCCCTTCCCAGGCTGAGCTAGGGTGGCGGTGACAGTGCTGCTGGCCCCTTCTCTATCATCCTACTCATCAAAGCTCCCCTCCCCAGAAGTCAAGACAGACCCACTGGCCTTTAGAGGGTCCAGGGTCATGGGGGAGGGTGCACTTTGGGGCACATTTTCCTGAGGTCAAGCCTGCATCCAACCAGCAAAATCTCTGGGCATCTCCCCGACTCCCCAGGTGGGTTGCTGGGACGATGTCCATCTCTTCCCAGATGTAGGCCAAAGGCTGCTTATATCTTTCTCCCACAGGGGTTCCTGCAGTGCAGGGCGGTTTTAGAAACTGGTGTAAAGAGACAAAAGAGTGTGGTGCATCCACCTGAATTATGATCACAGAATCATGGCTCAGCCCAGAGCCCGGGGGAGAGGCTTCTGTACTCACTTCCTCCACCACCTCTCTTCGGCGTCTGCTCCCTCCGCAGGCACTGCAGCAACGGAGGATGCTCTGCAGGTCTAATCTGCAGAAAATCCTTTCAACTCTGAAAAGAGTTAGCTATCTATTTCTAGAAAGCTCCTACATAATCATTATCAGTGGGTCCCCACGCCCCTCTCACACACACACACACGCACACACTCACTCACACACAGTTTTATTTACAGTCCAGGGAAAGCCCATGCCTTCTGAATATATACTCCACCCTCCCCACAAACCACTGTAAAATTCTAAAAACCTACACATGCTTGTAAATAGATCACCCTTAAATGGAGCAGGATCTCTGAATACCCTATGAGTCATGCAGCTAAAATGTCCCCTGGGGAGCCCGACTTCGCAGCACGTATTTCTTGTAAAAAATTGAGTTCAGAGTTTTCCGTGGCACCCAGCTCTATGCCAGGAAGAGCCCATCTGTGTTTGGTGGTGAAGCCAGCAGTTGGGAAACCTATGAGGCCAAATACTATGCCCTTCACCTGGCGGAAACATCCCCCCAGGAAGTCACTGAGCAGTGAGGAGAGCCAGGCTGGCAGAGTAGAAAGTGCAGCAGACAAGGAATGGAGGTCTGGGTTCCAGCGCAGGCGCTATTCTCACTGAGGTCCCCTAGGCAATATGCCTACCTTCCCTGAACCTTTGTTTCCTTGTCTCTGAAAGAAAGGGGCTGGGCCGGATTAAATTCCACAATCATGGACTACCAGATATGTACGGTGGGAATGAACGTATTTTTAGAAAGCCAAAATTCAGCCCTTGTCCTCAAGGAGCATGCAGTCTTGTGGATGGATAACTGTGGTGCTGCATGGTTAGAATTTGGGGTCCCCAAGGAGGCTAAGAGGCACCACTCCCAGATTTAGGAGGCTGAGTTTTCATCTCCCTGTGGCAAGTGCAGGGAGCAGCCTCAGGTTGGGGTGAGTGAAAGTGATGTCACCACAGAAATGTCACAGCCTGTGGACGTCTTCTCTCCTTCTACTACTGGTCATTGCTAAACTACGGAGACTCTAAATTCACACACCCCACCAGACACTAGAAAACTGCTGATGGGGGCAAGGAGAAGAGTATAGCAAGGGCCAGATTTGGCCCTGGACTGAGCTGTCCCCAGCGCTCTTCTGTGTCTCAGTCAAGCCAGGAGAACTTAGCCAAGAAGCCCGAAGCTGAAAGAAATCTTCTTAATGAGCTGGTGGGTGTCACGCTGTCTGCTGAAGGTACCTCCACACTTCCTGGAGGTACCTCCAGCCCACCTGGTGCCTGGTGAGTGGGACAAGTATTGTTTCCCATGGGTCCCCAGGCAGCCTCAGGCTGAAGGGAGGTCTTGGCAGTTCTACCTTCAGATGCTGGGTCTCACGCAAGGCGCTTTTCCCTCCCACTCCCCTGCTTTGCATCAACAGCCTGCTTCCTTCCACGTCTGTGCACTCAGTAACCATGTTTGCTTACAAATTCCCACTTGGAAGAAACAGATTGGAGCTTTATGGTCACTGATGGCCAACTCTCTGGTCCCACCTTGAAGCCCCTGCCCCCTTCCTTCTGCCTCTCACACTGGGACTAGTGAGTTCTACCAGACTCTTTTCCCAGAAGCTCAGTAAAAGCCCAAATCCCAAGCCCTCATCCTTTTTCCTCTCTGCTTTCCACTTCCTTAACGTTGACCTCTTCAAAGGCTATGGCCCAGGTCTTTTTTTCTGATCTTCCAAACTAAACTGTGTGCCTATCACTCACTAACTCCATGCCTGGGATTCTTTTAGCTGTTAGGCTGGGTAGTCACCAGTTGCTTGCAACCTCACCCAGCTCTTCCCTACTCTGAGCTCCAGGGGGACTGCCCCCTGGGGACTACATCACCCAGAATTCCTTGTAACCAGCTTCCTGTCAGGTTTAGCCAATGGGAGGCACCCAGAAGAGGTTAGAGGCTGAGAGGAGAGGGTGGTCAAGGTATTTCTTCTCACCTATTCGCTATCCTCTCTCTGCTTTGGTGCTGTCTCTGGCTTTCCCTGACTTAGCTTCCATCAGGCGGCCTCTCCTCTGTAGTTTCAGTTTTCCCTGGCCCTCAGTTACACTGTACCTTCTCCTCTTCCCCTTGCCTTAGGGTGCTAATGGCTTCCCACTGGCGCTGATCCCTGGGTGCTTCACTATCCCTGTGTGTGCCCATAGCACTGCTCACCTGTCTGTAAAAGTCTCTGAGGCTCCTGGGGGTGAATTCCCTTTCCTGTTGTGACCATGCTGATGCAATAGTCCTCTAGTTTTTATTTCAGAGCTTGACTCTCTTTTTTAAAATTATATAATTTTTCCACCAAGATCACTAAAGTGAATGCTTTGCTTTTAATATTATGCCTACTAGAGGTCCTAGAAGAACTCTAGACAGGTTAAATTCCTTCATAAAGCCATGAGCCATGGGAAGAAAAGACACTTGCTCAGAGACAAGATAAAAAGGTCCCCCAAGAACAGCAAGAAGTGTCTCCCACGACTGATGGGACTCCTGGCTCTTACTCCTTGATGAAAAGAAGTGGGGGGGGAGCCAGGCCCTGGAAGAAGAGAGTGAGGCAGAGTGATCCCAGATCTGCTTACTTTTAAGGAAAAAAACCCAAAAAAACCTGAAAGAATCCATGTGCCTGCCACCCGAAATGAACAAATGCTTACTTTTAAATCTTTACTTCAGATCTTTTAAAAAAGAAATAAAACATTACGGAGTTAAATACCCATGTTCTTGTACCAGATCTTTTCCCCTCCCTCCTTTACTAAAGCAACCACTGTAATGAATTCCATGTGTCCCCCAGTCCTTGTCTTTATATTTTCACTATACATTCATGTATTGATACACAACATATAACATGATTCCATGTTTTTAAACTTGTGTGAGAAATGGTATCTCCTATACATAAGATTCTGCAACTTGCTTTTATCACTCAACGTTGTATTGTCTAGATCTGGCTCCATTGTCACATATAGATTGGATCTGTGTATTCTAGATGCTGTATAGTATTCCACCCTCACTGGCGGGCATTTTGTGGTTTTTAAATTTTTTGGCTTCTATAAGCAATGTTTATAAAACATGTACAAAATTTTCTCTAGGATATATCTTGGAAGTGGAGGGCTCAGTCATTGGGTATGTATATTTGCAATTTTATTAGAGTTTGCCAGAACAGTTCTCCAAAATTATTTTACCTACCTGCTGAATTCCTGTTTCCCTGCATTTTCACCAATACTTTGTATTGTCATAATTTTCCATTTTTACCAAGTGAAATTGAATTTCCTTGTTTAAGTTGAATACCCCTATTTACTGGTGAGGCCCAGACACCTTTTCATATGTTTATTGAATATTCAGATTATGGGATTTCTTCTGTAAATTAGTGATTTATAGTCTTTACTCATAGTTTAGCTGGGCTCTTTGCCCTTTTAAAAAATTGACTTAAAGAATTTCTTTATACATTTCAAATATTAGTCCTTCCTTATGACTTGCCTTTACTTTTTCAGAAGTTTTAAATTTTGACATTTTCCTTTTTGATTTCTGATTTTCCTGTCTTCCATACCTTCATGTCATAAAAACATTCTCACAAGCATTTGGGTCTTTAAGTCACTTGGAGTTTATTTTTGGGTGTGGTGTGACATAGGGATCTAATGCAATTTTTTTCTAAAAAGGAAGCCGGTTGTCCTAACATATTTATTAAATGGCTCATAATTTCTCTACTAATTTATAATGCTTCTTCTATCATAAACTAAAGTCCAATTTATGTTGAATCTATTTCTGGGCCTTTTATTCTGTTTTTTTGTTGTTGTTGTTTTTGTTGGCCGTGACACATGGCATACCCCCTGCAGTGGAAGTGGGAAGTCTTAACCACTGGACGGCCAGGGAATTCCCCTCCTATGTCCCCTTCTATTCTGTTTTATTGATAGATTAGTCTATCCCTGCCCCCCCCATTCACTCCAGTTGAAAATGATAGCTAAACCACATAGCCTCGTATCTTCACTGTCCATCTCCAACGTCTCCCCCCTCAGTTTTGCCCTGCACTCGTCACTAGACCCATCTTTCCAAGAATCATTATCACCTAACTTACTGAGTGCCTACTGTGTGCTAGGCAGTGTGCTACACATGCATTATTCATTTATTCCACACAGCTCTATAAGGCAATCCCTGTTTTGCCAATCAGGACACTGAGGCTTGCCCAAGAGTAACTCGCCCATGTCACACAGCCAGTGAAGGACAAATCCCAGATGTATTTGTCCATTTGTCCCCAGAGTATTGATGGCACTCCATTTCCATTTCTAGCCTTCAAGATTTCCACAATCTGGTCCCCATCTGATCTCAGAATCCTTCCACCGGTAAAATCAGGATATTAAGCCTCCCTTGCAAGGTTTTCATAAAGATTGTGTGAGATTATAAATGTGAAAGCACTTGACAGTGCCTAGCACATAATAGGTACTCAATAAACATTAGCTAAATTTGAATAGGAAGTAGGCAGCAGTTGTCAAAGGGAAAGAAAGAAAAAAAGAAAGAAAGAAAGAAAGAAAGAAGAAAGAAAGAAAGAAAGAAAGAAAGAAAGAAAGAAAGAAGAAAGAAAAAGAAAGAAAGAAAGAAAGAAAGAAAGAAAGGAGAAGGAAAGGAAGGAAGGAAGGAAGCAAAGAACGAAGGAAGGAAGGAAGTTTACCCCAGCCCACTTATCGCTGCTTTAGAATCCCAGTGGGAATTGGGGAAGTGTGAGTAGGAATAGAAGTCATCTTTGGATAGCTACCTCTTCCACTCTGCTTCCTCTGGTTAAGGGCTCCCCAGGAACAACAGGAAGACTGACAAGGGGAAGCTGACAAGGATGGGGAAGTTGACAGGGAGGGAAACCCTTAGGTATCTTCTTTATTCCTGCTGAACCTCAGGGCTGAGGGTCAACAGCTGTTCTGTATTTCTGGACTTAAACAGTAAGTTTGACCATTGAATGGCCATCGTGACCCAGATTTCACATCTCCAGGCACCCAGAACTGGAGGGGCAATCTGCCTTCCTCTCTGGCTGCCTGGGCTCACACTCTGGGCAACCATCCCTTTAGTGACTCCCATGGCAATAAGGCAACTATAGGCCTCCCACAGAGGAAGCAGGTGAAGCAAGATAGCCTTTCCGGGCAGCTCTCTGGCTAATGGGAACCACATTGGCACAGGAAGCTGATTGACTTGAAAAGTCCAGTGCTAGCACACAGGCTCCCTTTAATGCTGGGGGATTATGGTCATTTGCAATTTTCTTGCTAATTGAAGTTTTGGTAGGAAAAGCAAACACATATATACAAATGTATGGTGTGCTTCCACGCTGATTCTATTTCAGAAGCGGTGGTCTGCACACTCTGGTTACTGACTTTCTTTGACTCCACCATTCACATCTGCACTGTCATTGGCAGCTCCAGCCACGGCCCCAGGACACTCTGCAGGCATCAGAATAACAAGAAAACAACAGTGGAAGAGGACAGTGCCCTCTCTCCCTTGTTTAACTTGGAAATCCTGCTTGAGTCTTATGAGAAGCAATATGTTGGGTGCTAAAACTACATCAGGTTACTGAATGAGAAACCCAAAAGGGCTACAGCCTATTTTCCTTTGCTGGTGGTCCAGCTTGCAGTGTTGAGGCAGCCGCTCACGGCCGTGGGGTTCCTTTGAACATGACTGATTCAGAAAGGGCAGGACTTTTCCTTAAACAGTCCCTATTGTTCCCCCAAACCAAGTGGGGACCCTGGGTCCCCAGAACCTTTCTAGATGGTTGTGAGGAAAGAGGAACACTCAACCTGTGTTTAAAATTACAGAGGTTAGGGCTTCCCTGGTGGTGCAGTGGTTAAGAACCCACCTGCGAATGCAGGGGACACGGGTTTGAGTCCTGGTCGGGGAAGATCCCACATGCCATGGAGCAACTAAGCCCGTGCACCACAACTGCTGAGCCTGCGCTCTAGAGCCCACGAGCCACAACTACTGAGCCCGTGTGCCACAGCTACTGAAGCCTGTGCACCTAGAGCCCGTGCTCCACAACAAGAGAAGCTACCGCAATGAGAAGCCCGCGCACCGCAATGAAGAGTAGCTCCAGCTCGCTGCAACTAAAGAAAGCCTGCACGCAGCAACAAAGACCCAATGCAACCAAAAATAAATAATAAATTAATTAATGGAAATATATATATATATATATATATATATATATATATAAAATTACAGAGGTTTGAAGGATAAGCTGCCCACTCTAGGGAGACAAAGTGACCCCATTCCTTGTTACGCTAACATGACAGCACATGGGTTCCCACCCTGTACCTGCTGTCACACCGCCCCACCCCCAAACACGTGCAGTGCTCATGTGCCCACCACAGGTCTATGGTCATGTCCAGAGCCAGGCCAGTTCCATGCAGTGGCAAATCCGTTTCTTCTACATTCATAAAAGCACATCAGAACACAAATGAGCTCCAGGAATGTATTAGAAAAAGAGCTCACTCACCAAGATCATTCTTGATTGTAACATACATTTTGATGCATGTCAGTATTCATGGTACCATCACGGAGGCAGGACATCAGATTTCTAGTCCTGGTCCTGGCGCTATCAGTGACCTTGGGTAGGGTACCTCTCTGAACACTGGTTTCCTCATCTGTGAAAATGTGAGGTTGGACATCTGAGGACATTGGCAGCACTACCTTTCTCGAGGTCACACTCGTGTGCTTTGTGTCACTACACATGTCTGAGGTCTCTGGAAATCAGGACATACCAGAATTTTTAGGCCTCTGACCATTGTTTCTGGGCCCTGTAACCTTTCCCCCAAGGAAGTTTCTGTTGATTTCCTGCCCCCTTGACTACCAAACATTCTCCCGGTCTCCATCCCTTGTTCCTAAAATTGTGCCCTCAGGAAAGGATGTGATAATTGTATGCACGCTATCATTTTCTAATGAGGGAGGAGGATTTGCCTTTAAAGAGAAGAATGGAGCTTTGAACCAAAGGAACGAAGCCCTCCTTGTGAAATTTTAGGTGGAGAGTTGAAGGGGAGATGTTTGATGTTTGGAGTGAGAACCCAGGCTACACAGAGGCTTATTCTATTGCCGATGCCTGAAATTTCAGCATTAGCAAGTGAGTTCTTTTGCTGAAACTACTGAGGGTTTCCTCCCCACAAAAGTAATGTATTAAAATTCAGAAGTCATTCAGGCCTTGGTGGGAAGAAGTTATTCAGAGCCTTTTTATCAGTGCCTTTTTAATAAAGATGGTGAGGGGAGAATGTGAAGGTAGGGCAGAAGGCTAGGAGACTTAGCCCCTGAGGGATGTGAGAGGAATGTCCTGAAGGGAAAAACAAAGGGCAGGCTTGCGACCGTAGGAAATGCACTTCAAGTACTGCACAGTTTGGTGAGGTCCTGCTCACACTGGGAACTCCCCTGCAGGGAGGAGAAGGGCCCAATGAAGGAATCAGAAGAAGAAATTCCAGCCATGTTAGAGCAGCACAGGTCTTAGAGATAAAAAAAAAAAGTCACTTCATAGAGATGGGTTGAAGCCCCACCCCAAATTTGGTTCAGATGTCAAGACCGATGACACCACACACACACCAAGAGGGTATTAAAAAGGGTATTACTCACATAATAAGTCTTTCTAGGGAGAGCAGTTCAGGTTCCCAAGAAGATCTGAGAATGGCTGGGGATTTTCTGGTGGTTAGGGGGCGGGGCAGTGGGGAAGGCTCCTGCCTGCTGGCAAGGGCTTGGATGGCTGGAACTTCCTGCTGGTGCTAAAGGAAGGTGTCCCCGGGCATTCTTATCAGCTTTCCCAGATGTGGCGTGGAAGGGGAAAGAGAGTGATGGGGATTGAAAGCTGTCTGCAGTCAAAAATCAAAACTGGGGATTTGATTTTTTTATAAGCAAGGGAGGAACCATAGAGCCTGTTTGTTTCCATGGCTTATCAAGACCCCCCTAACTAGGAACCCTCACAAGTCTTCAATGTTGGGCAAGAGCTGAAACGACTTCAGCATTCTCAGGTTAGTGGACCAGGAACTTTCATTCTTTTAAGAACTAGGGAAACCTGTTAAAATATTTTCTGAGTCCACAGACCTCCCGGCCTGCAGTGTCTGTGTGTGTGTGTGTGTGTGTGTGTGTGTGTGTGTGTGTGTGTGTGTGTGTGTGTCTTTAAAGAACACTGACTTTAACACTGACCCCAAGCTTCAGAGTCTTCTATAATGAAATGACTGGATCTCTTTATCAGAACTGGTTCATTCTGTGATTGAGAAATTGAATTATACTAAAGAGAACAAGATGGGGACTCCCCTGGTGATGCAGGTGTTGAGAATCCGCCTGCCAGTGCAGGGGACATGGGTTCGATCCCTGGTCCGGGAAGATCCCACATGCCGTGGAGCAACTAAGCCCGTGCGCCACAACTACTGAGCCTGTGCGCCACAACTACTGAGCCTGTGTGCCTAGAGCCCGTGCTCCGCAACAAGAGAAGCCACCGCAATGAGAAGCTCGCGCACCACAACGAACAGTCCCCACTCTCCGCAACTAGAGAAAGCCTGTGCGCAGCAACGAAGACCCAATGCAGCCCCAAAATAATTAATTAATTAATTAATTTTAAAAAAAAGAGAGAGAAGAGGATGGCAGCTCCCAAGGTAAAGCTGATACTCTCACGGCTACTCATCAAACACATATCATCCAGAGTAAGAGTAGGAATAAAACCAAAAAGACACCAGAATATGAACTCAAATGTGCGTCGTCCTTCCAAGCTGGTCTTGAGGGGCCTCGCAGCACCGGAAGCTAGGAAGCAGGAAGGAAGGATTCTATGCAGTCTCAGGGAGAGCATGGCCCTCCTGACACCTTGATTTCAGACTTCTGGGCTCCAGAACCGTGTGAGAATAAATTTCTGATGTTGTAAACCAGTCTGTGGTACTCTGTGAAGGCAGCCCTGGAAAACTAATACAGAGGGCTCCTGTGGGCAGCCTCCAAGTTCCAGAGCCTGGCAACCTCAGCCATCAGCTGAGTAACCTCACAAACTCCGTATAAAATAACACTACGATCAGGATACTAAACAATTCCATTACCCCCCAGACTTCCCATGCGATCCTGTTAATGGCACTGCCTTCTACTGCCTTTAACTCCTGGCAACCAGTCATCTATTCTGCATCTTAATAATTTTATCTTCTCAAGAATGTCATGTCAATGGAATCGTGCAGTATGTAACTTTTGAGACCACTTTTTTATTTTTCACTCACCAAATATCTTTGGGATTCATCCAGATTGTTGTATGGATCAAAAGTCCATTCCTGTTTGTTGCTTAGTATAGCTCCTCTCATGAATGCAACACAGATTCTCCCCACCCCGACCTCCATTCACCCATTGAAAGACATTTTGTTTATTTCCGGCTTGGGGCAATTATAAATAGACCTGCTATAAATATTTGTGTACAGGTTTTTGTGTGGACATACGTCTTCATTTCTCTAGGTTAGATATGCCGGTGCATGATTATTGGGTTATAAGTATATGTTTCCCTAAATGAAAAACTGTGAAATATTTTCCACTGAGGCTGTACCTTTTAACCCTCCTGCCAACAATGTATGAGAGCCACTCAATGTTTGAGTTGCTCCAAATCTTCCTCGGCAATTGGTGCTGTCAGTCTATATTTTAAAAAAGCATTCTAGGGTTTCCCTAGTGGCACAGTGGTTGAGAGTCCGCCTGCCGATGCAGGGGACACGGGTTCGTGCCCCGGTCCGGGAAGATCCCACATGCCGTGGAGCAGCTGGGCCTGTGAGCCATGGCCGCTGAGCCTGTGCGTCCGGAGCCTGTGCTCCGCAACGGGAGAGGCCACAACAGTGAGAGGCCCGCATACCGCAAAAAACAAACAAACAAACAAAAAACCATTCTAACAGTTGTGTAGTGGCACCTCGTAGTGGTTTTTAATTTGCATTTCCGTAATAACTATTGTTGTTCAACATCTTTCCGTGTTCTTCTCTGCCATCATTCTATCCACTTAGGTGAAATGTCCGTACATGTCCTTTACCCATTTAAAAACTGGATTGTTTGTTTTCTTGCTGTTGAGTTTTGACAGTTCTTGATATATCATGTATAAAAAACCTTTGTCTTATACGTGATTTGCAAAGATTCTTTCCCAGTCTGAGTTTGCCTTTTCATACTCTTACCGATGTCTTTCCCAGACACTTTTTAATTTCGATGAAGTCCAACTCATCATTGTTCAAAGAAATTGTTTTAATGCCATGTCTAAGTGCTTATTGCCAAACCCAAGGTCATATAGAGTTCTCCTATGTTTTCTTCTAAAATTTTTATAGATTTATTTATTACATTTAGATTTATGAGGCATTTTGAGTTAATTTTTAAGTTCTGAGGTTTAAGAGGAGGTTTGTTTTTTGCATATAGATCCAATTGTTCCAACATCATTTTTTTGAAAAATCTATACTTTCACCATTGAATTATTTTTTGCACCTTCATCGAAAATAATTTAGCCTTATCTGTGTGGGCCTATTTTTAGATTTTCTATTCTATTACATTGATCTATACATCTAACTCTTTGCCAGTACCACATTGTCTTGATTACTGTATAGTATAATAAGTCTTAAAATCAAGGTATGCAACTTCTCCAATTAAAATTGCACCATTTTCAAAATTGTTTAGCCACCCAGATTTTTTGTCTTTCCATATAAATTTTAGAATCGCTTGTATATATTTACAAAAATTCTTCTGAGATTATTGTTGGATTTCATTGAATCCACAGATCAATTTGGGGAGAATCGATATCTTTGCTGTATTGAGTTCTCCGATACATGAACATGAAATGTCTTTCTATTTATTATATTTAGGTCTTCTTTAATCTCTATTATCAATATTTTGCCGTTGTCAGCATTCAGATCCTGTATGTGTTTTGTTAGATTTATACCTAAGTATTTCATTTATTGGAGCTACTTTAAAGTGTTATTGTTTTCCAATTGTACATTGCTAGTGTGTTAATATATGGTTATTTTTGTGTGTTGAGTTTGAATCCTACAACTTGTTAAATCCACATATTCATTCTAGTTTTCATTAAGCTTTCTAATTCATGAACATGAGATGTGTTTCCATTTATCTATGTCTTCTTTAATTTCTCTCAGCAATATTTTTATTGTTTATTGTACAAGCCTTTCACCTCTTTGGTTAATTCCTAAGTATTTTATTCTTTTTGATGCTGTTATAAATGAAACTGATTTCTTATTTTTCTTTTTTGCATTTTTCTTGAAGTATAGTTAATTTACAACTGGAACTGATGTCTTCATTTCCTTTTCATATTGTTCATTGTTAGTATACAGAAATGCAACTGATTTTTATGTGTTGACTTTCTATCCTGCTACTCTGCTGAATTCGCTTATTCTAACAAATTTTTTTTGGTATGGAATCTTTAGGATTTTTTACACGTATGTTCACATCATCTGCAAACAGAGATAATTTTACTTCTTCCTTTCCAATTTGGATGCCGTTCATTTCTTTTTCCTGCTTAATTGCTCTGCTAGAGTACTGCTAGCACTCTGAATTTTGTCAAATGCTTTTTCTGCATCAACTGAGATGATATTGTGGGTTTTTTTCTTCATTCTATTAATGTGGTATATTACATTGATTGATTTTCATATGTTGAACCATCCTTGCATTCCAGAAACAAATCTCACTTGGTCTTGGTGTATAATTCTTTTGTTTTTTTCTTTTTTGTATAATTCTTTTAATATGCTGTTGAATTCCGTTTGCTAGCCATTCTGGGTTTTGTTTTTTTTTTCCATCTGTTTCTCCTTTCTGCCTCCTTTATTTGAACCTTTTTTATTGTTCCATTTTAATTTACCTGTTTGATTTGATTATATCTCTCTATATTACTGTTTTAGTGGTTACTCTAGGGACTGCAAAGGACACATGTAACTTTTTACAGCCTGTGTAGAATTGACATTTTACCACTTCAGTTGGAATGTAGAAACCTTAACACCTCATAAGTCCTTTTACCCACCTTCTTTTACGCTATAGTTGCCTTATGTATGTCTACTCTACATATATTGAAAACTCCATCAGACTATATGGACCATAATTTTTCCTTTCAACTGTCAAATATATTTTAAAGAACACAAGAGGAGACTAGTATTTTATACTAACCTAGATATTTACCATTTCTGTTCTTCCTTTATTCTTAATATTTTTTAATTCCTTCAGGTATCATTTCCCTTCTGTCCAAAGAAGTTCCTTTAACAATTATTTTAGAGCATGTTTGCTGGCAATAAATTCTTAGTTTCCCTTCATTTGTGAATGCCCTAATATTATTTTGCCCACATTTCTGAAGAATCTTTTTGGTGAATACAGAATTCAGGATTGACACTTCTTTTCTTTCAGCATTTAAAAAATGTTGTGAGAATTCTTTTTGGCCTCTATGGTTTTCTGCTAGAAATACGTAGTCATTCAAATCATTGTTTCTGTATGAGTAATGCATCAGTTTTCTCTGGTTGTTTTTAAGATTTTTTTTTTGTCTTTAGTTTTTAGCAGTTTGATTACAAAATGTTTGGGTATGGATTTATTTAGGTTTAGCTTGTTTAGGATTTGCTTGACTTCTTTAATTTTTAGTTTATGTCTTTTACCTAATTTAGAAAGTTTTCAGCTAGTATTTCTTCACATGTTTTTTTCACCACTGTACTTTTTCTCTTTTCCTTCTGGGACTCTCATGACATGAAATTAGACCGTTTATCAATGTCCCACAGATCTTGGAGGCTTTGTTTATTTTTTTTCTTTTTTTTCCTCTCTATTGTTCAGATTCTATAATTTTTATTGATCTATCCTCAAGTTCATTGACTGTTTTGTTATCTCTGTCCTGTTATTCAGATAGCAGAGACTTTTATATACTACTATCTTTTAAATTTCCATTTCATATTTCTTTGTATCTTTTATTTTTTTTTCTGACACTTTCTATTTTAACATTTGCTGCAAAATGTTGGAAATTGCTTGTTGGTGCATTTTCATCATAACTACTTTAAAGTCTTTGTCAGATAATTCTAATATCTATATAATCTCAACATTGGTGTCTACTGATTGATTGTATTTTCCCATCCAGTTTTCCTGGTTATTCATATGTAGAATAATTTTAAATAGTATTCTGAACATTTTGAACACTGTGTTATGAGGCTTTGGGTCTTGTTTAAATTCCACAGAGAATGTTGATGTTTTTGTTTTAGCACAAAATTATTCTGGCTAATTTCAGTTGCAATTTACAATCCATCTTCTATAGGCTATGGTTCCAGTATAAGTTCAGTCCCCAAAAGCCTATTGTGCTATGGATCTGTCCCAGATATGTACCACCCAGTGGTCACTCTGGGACCTAAGCAATGGTTCAGTTCAGTTCTCAAAATCTTTGGTATGCTAACAAGGATCAGATCCACACTGTTCAGCTCAAGGGTGAGCTCTGGAGTTCATAAACACCTTTACTGGGTCATTTCCCCAAGCCCCTCCTACTCCGCAATCTCACAGGTACTTTTCAGTTCCCTTGGGCTACGCTTTTTGGTTCTCTGGCCAGAACTTGGAGTGCTAGTTACTTTACTCTGTTGAGCTTTGTCACATACTTCCTCACTTGGCCCTTTTCCTGGCCCAAGTTGAGGGAGGACAGAGAGAGGGATAACAACCAACAGGGTTCGTCCCATCCTCTTGGAACTGTAGCTCTACCAGAGAGGAAGATTCCCCTCCCTGAGAATTTTGGATCTTATGGGTTCTCATGGGTTGCTACTGATACTGCAATCACCAGATTACCTGGAGGCTGGAGCCCAAGAGAAGGGAGATGAGAGAAAATAAAATGGGATATTTTCTTACTCTTTGGAGCATTAGAAGTTTCTTTGTCTGGTCCTTGAGACAGAGCTAGAGGGCTTCTCCTGGAACTCTCTCTGCTCAACCGTGCTTACTTCTAGGTTTCTGGATGCATTGAGTTCAGGTCATGGGAGACTGAAGGGAAAAAATATTGTGAACTCACCACAATATTGAGAGTTGATGGTAGTTTGAATCCTGGTGTTCTTCCTCAATCTGCCTGCTGCTATTCACTTTTCACAGTTTTCAAATCATGCTTCATGTATTCTGTTCAGGCTTTATAGTTGCCGTCAGCGGGAGAGAAAGGGTGAAGCATACTAATTCCATTTCACAGGGAACTGGAGCCCAGCATTTTTATACTTATAAACCATATGAATGTATTACCTATTCAAAATTAAATCTAAAAAATAATCAAACCATAAAAAAATACTTTATGCACAACTTATGTAGGCTGTTATACCAACAGGCATTGGGAATACAGCAAGACGGTGATTTGAGGCACATCCCTCTCTTGGCAAGAGGTTTCAAGGCCCACACCTAGCCCTGCTGTCCTGAGATAGCTTCTTTTTCCCTTCATGGGTTGGAAGCAGTTCCAGACCTTGGGAACACTGACTAGGTTTTGGCCTCAGGTTACTCCCAGCCTCAGCCACTTCTCCACAGTTGAGGCTTTGCAGAATGTGGACCCTGCAGGCCTCAGGGAGGGGAGTGTGTTTATTTAGTATAAAGAGCTAGTAAGGTTGAAGTTCCACTGACGGTCTCCTGTCTCTTGTGGAGAAGTTGTTAGCTCAGGGACATAAGGGTCAAGCCAGTGACCACAGCTGCCAGGTGCCCAGCTTATTTCCTAAGAGAAATCTTTTATAGCAGGGCTGCATAGTCACACACCTCCTTCAGATCCAAAGGAGAGGCAAGGAGAAGAAGCAGAACTGCTGTAGAGCAGCCACAGATACGAGAAGAGCTGGGCTTCACTGAGCAGTACTACTCCAGGAAAGGGAGAAGAATTAGAAGGCCGACCTTTAGCCCTAATAATATCCAGCCGAGACATCTATCCTGAACAGTCCGTCGGCTTGCAAAAGGGTCCACTTTTGTCTGCAGTCAAGAGCTGAACAAAGATTCCTAGTGCTTGGCTTCTTGAAGAGTTTCTCTCTCATTTAAAAAAATTTGTCAGAGCACTCCCTGCTTGTCTCCTCTTCCTTACCAGCCTTCTCCTGTATGTTTCAGGATCAATATCATTAGGTGGTTCAGAGCTGGGGTCCCAGACTCAGACAGACCTTGGTTCATATTTTAACTCTGTCACTTACTAGCTGTGACTCTGGCATGTTATTTATATTTTCTAAGCCTTGGTTTTCTTGTCTCTAGGATGGATATAAGAATAGTGCTCAGATTGTGAGAATAATATGAAGTAATACACGTGAAGCACTTAACCTACTGCCTGACAGCATGAATATGTGCTCAATGGATGGTAGTCATCTTTTTTAAAAAATAAATTTGTTTATTCATTTATTTATTTTTGACTGCGTTGGGTCTTTGTCGCTGAGCACAGGATTTCTCTAGTTGCAGAGAGCTGGGGCTATTCCTCGTTGCGGTGCGCGGGCTTCTCATTGCTGTGGCTTCTCTTGTTGTGGAGCACAGGGTCTAGGCGCGCGGGCTTCAGTAGTTGTGGCACGTGGGCTCAGTAGTTGTGGCTCGCAGGCTCTAGAGCGCCGGCTCAGTAGTTGTGGCGCACGGGCTTAGTTGCTCTGCGGCATGTGGGATCTTCCCGGACCAGGGCTCGAACCCGTGTCCCCTGCACTGGCAGGCGGATTCTTAACCACTGCGCCACCAGGGAAGTCCAGTGGTCATCATCTTTATCAGCATCTTCCTTCTTCTCCTTCTCCTCCTCATCAACATTATGAATATGATTATGATTATGATTATGAAGGCTCCACTTCCTTCTCTGGCCTATTTAGTATTGGGAGGGCCCAGGTTGGAAAAACCACTGGCTGAGAATCACCTGCAAATATCTACTTATAAAAGACAGCTCCCTACAGCAGCCCCTCTCTTCAGGATGGGGCATCTCCACCGGGTGGGCTTTGGTCTCCTTGACCTTTGCAATCCTCTCAAAACTCAGAGATTGGCATAAAAACCCCACTGAGAGCCCTGTGGTATTTGGGGGTGGGGTAGATGGGAGGAGGAAGCTGGGGCATAACCAGGGGCCTAGGAGGCTCCCAGCCCTGGCTGCTGGAGGCATCACTGGGCCCAGGTCTGTGGGTTCACTGGGGGCTGGTCTCAACCGGTCTGCTATTCACCTTGCTTAGGGTGGGCATGGGGGAAGCATGGTTTGAGCAAGTCAAGTAGCTCAGGGGTTAACATCTGTGGGGGCTCCAGAATCTTTAGAGAGTCTGGATTCTCAGCTGCTGAAAAGCTCTCATAAGGAAAAACAGCCTTCGTGAAAATAGGTTAAGCTCAAAAGTAGATATCCCCACAATGATGACTGATCTGTTTGTACAACTTCCCTAAATGTGGCCACTAAGGTACATAAGGACTATTTGACCTTTAGGGAATAATTAGCTTAAAACAGGTATTAGCAGGTTTCTTCTCAGCCCCTGGAGTATTAGATAATGCAATCATTCTACTCATAAACTTTGTTTTTTACTAGTATTATTTCAAGTGGACCAAATGCTGCAGTAACCTATACCAGGCCTTGTGAATCCCTCCCACACTGCTCTGGCCACCTTGGTTAGCAGTGACATGTTGGTGCAGCTGGGAATCTGCCTCCAGCCTCATTCTTCCTTCAAGAGTCCTGGGACTGGAGAACTAGACACAACAGTTCCAAAGGTCACAGGTGCAAGGTCACGCATGCCACACTCCCCTACTCCCCAGGATAATCAGACCCTCAATTTCACTCTTAATACAAAAATATTACAAAAGGTTACACATGTTCATTGCAGAAAATTTGAAATATACAGAAAAGCAAAAAGCAGAAAATACAACTTAAAATCTTATCACCCAGTGATAACCACCATTACTACTTTGATGTCGTCTACATATCTTTCTAGATACTTTATAAAATCCCCTGTTGGACTTCCCTGGTGGTGCAGTGGTTAAGAATCCACCTGCCAATGCAGGGGACACGGGTTCGAGCCCTGGTCCCAGAAGACTCCACATGCCGCGGAGCAACTAAGCCCATGTGCCATAACTACTGAGCCTGCATGCTACAACTACTGAAGCCTGAGCGCCTAGAGCCAGTGCTCCACAACAAGAGAAGCCACTGCAATGAGTAGTCCGCGCACTGCAACAAAGAGTAGACCCTGCTCATCGCAACTAGAGAAAGCCCGCGTACAGCAACAAAGACCCAACACAGCCAAAAATCAATCAATTAATTAATTAAAATTTATTTTTCTAAAAAAAAAATCCCCTGTATTGGACACGTAGGTTATTTTCAATGCCCTGCTAAATAACCCTTGCTCTATGTCCTGCTAAAGAATTCCTGCTAACATTTTTGCTCCCATTTCCTATTATTACCTTAGAATAGATGTCATTTCAAGGAATGTCATTATTGAGTCAAAGAGTTTGCACATTTTTAAAGCTTTTTATTCCGGCTGATGTCCAGAAAAATTATATCTATTTACTCTCAGACATGAATGAGATTGTTTGTTTCCTCGGACCGTTACTAGTATCAGGAATTGTAAATTTTTTTTTAAAGTCATAGTTTGATACATAAAAAATTTGCACTCCTTTGATTGTTGGTAAAGTTGGGTACACTTTCTTTTCTTTTTTAAATTAATTAAATTATTTATTACCGGGCACAGCCTCAGTAGTTGTGGCGCACAGGCTTAGCTGCTCGTGACATGTGGGATCTTCCGGACCAGGGCTCAAATCTGTGTCCCCTGCATTGGCAGGCGGATTCTTAACCACTGCAACACCAGGGAAGTCCCAAGTTGGGTACATTTTCATGGGATTCCTGGTCCTTTGCATTTCTTTATTGTGAATTACCTGCCTGTTCATTTTCCCATTGGGTATTCTTCACTTTTTTCTTGTAGATTTATAAAAACACACATACGACAAGGAAATCAATCTTTTGTCTATCTTATCAGTTGCAAATACTTCCCTCAGGCTGTTGTCTGTTTTTAATTTTACTATCTTTTTTGGCCCACATTTCTACCCCAGGGACCCGGAGAACTGTTATTTCTGGCCTCTGTCTGGGCTCCTGCCACTTCTCCAATCCCATTTGTAGGTCTGCTTCACTGATCACTTCATTACTAGCTCTGGGTTGTTTTCCTTTCCATATCAATCATGTGCAGGCACTTGGGCTAGGTGCTAAAGCAGATTATTTCCAGTTTACAATGTCTCCTGTGAGGCTAAGGAGAAAAAAACCTGGTGGGAAACCATAGGTGTGAGAACCAGTATTTCATGAATTCCTCCTACGTGCCAGGCTCTGTGATGGGCATTTTGTCTTCTGTTCCCCACTGAACCCTCTGACAACTTTTGAGGTAGGTATTTGTGATAGTGAATTTTATGTTCACTTGATTGGCTAAACATTATTTCTAGGTGTGTCTGAGGATGCTTCTGGATGAGATGAACATTAGACTCAGTAGACTAAGTGAAGCACATCGCTCTCTGCAATATGGGTGGCCTCATCTAATGCACTGAAGGCCGGAATAGAATCAAAAGCTGAGTAAAGGGGCTTCCCTGGTGGCGCAGTGGTTGAGAGTCTGTCTGCCAATGCAGGAGACACGGGTTCGAGCGCTGGTTGGGAAGATTCCCACATGTCGCGGAGCAGCTAAGCCCGTGCACCACAACTACTGAGCCTGCGCGTCTGGAGCCTGTGCCCCGCAACAAGAGAGGCCGCGACAGTGAGAGGCCCGCGCACCGCGATGAAGAGTGGCCCCCACTTGCCACAACTAGAGAAAGCCCTCGCACAGAAACGAAGACCCAACACAGCCAAAAAAATAATAAAAAAATATACATAAGCTAGTGGGAAGCAGCCGCATGGCACAGGGATATCGGCTTGGTGCTTTGTGACCGCCTGGAGGCATGGGATAGGGAGGGTGGGAGGGAGGGAGACGCAAGAGGGAAGAGATATGGGAACGTATGTATATGTATAACTGATTCACTTTGTTATAAAGAAGAAACTAACACACCATTGTAAAGCAATTATACCCCAATAAAGATGTTAAAAAATATATATATATACACATAAAAAAATCTGAGTAAGAAAGAACTCTCTCTCTGCTGAATTGCCTTTGAGTTGGCACATTGGTCTTCTTCTCCTGTCTTTAGACGTGGACTCAGATTGGGATTAACACCATTGACTTTCTTGGTTCTCAGGCCTTTGGATTTTGATGGGAACTATCCCATTATCTTCCTGCGTCTAGATTTCTCAGCCTCCATAACCACATAAACAATTCCTTACAACAAATCTCTTTTTTAATTTATGTATTTGGGAATATATGTGAAATTTATATGTATACAAAACTTATATATGTATATATACAGCCCATTGATTCTGGTTCTCTGGAGAACCTTGACTAGTTGCCCCTGTGTTACGGATGAGGATATGAAGGCTCAAAGAGTTTTAGTCACTTGACCTAAAGTCACCCAGCTGGCAAGTGGCAAAATGGAACCCTTGTCTGTTTAGTGCCAAGGCCCATGCTTCCTGTGCTCCACATGGGTTCTGGGGACGGTACACTTCAGCAGGGCAGGGACCAGGGGGAAGTGAGTGAGGTGAGTCATGTAGGTGCAGGATCAGATCTTGCCTTCATTAAAAAGTTTTCATGGATTTTTTTGCATTAATTTTTATTTTAAAAATATATTGCACTAAAATATAATTTATCTTCAGTGTTGAATTTTTGGCCCCCCGTTTTTCAATTCTGTACCCAAGTGAGTGCCTCACTTACCTTACCCTAAAGGGTAAGGACCTCCATCCTTTCAAAGAAATAAAGGTGGGGACCTGGGGAGGGGTGAGGTTGGTGAACTGAGTGCAAACTGGGGTCGGGAGACCTGGGTTTGGACACACTTCCCAGTGGAGACTCTGTGTGGCTCTAAGCCGCACACTTGGCCTTCTGTGCCTCTTGGCCTGTAGGGAGCAGATCTGCCTCTCCCGCCCTGGAAGCTGGGCTGGAAAATGAACGTGGTGCTCAACATGCCCGTGCCAAACAAGAAAGACGTTCCGCTTAATGGACACGATTTTGATGTTTGGTAACGAGCAGCGTTTGAAATGATCACGGTCTACATATCATTTTGTTCAAAAGGCACACTTCCTTCCCAGCCCCGGCTCCCACAGGGCAGAAGAGGTCAGACAAGATGTTCCCAGGCCCCAAGTGATGGGAGAAAAAGGCCTCAGAGTCCAGGCTGCTTCCTCCAGCCCAGAAACAGGCCTTCCCAGGAGTGAGCTGTGTTTCTAGGATGGGAAGGAGAGGGGTCTGGGCTAGGGACCGAGGGGAGCCTCTTTTCAGCTCTCTGAGCGGAGAGACCAGCCCAGGCAGCTTGTGAGGTGGGGTCTGCCCAGCTTGCCCAGGGCTCCCACGTTCCCCATCCACATTCTAACCATTCTCCCCTCTGAGAAACATTCCCACTCCCTCGGCCTGGAAGGTCGCCTGACAGCAAATCACATTCCCACCCACTTTGTCCACACCAGCGGCCACATGACTGAGGGGAAATGGCAAGAAACTCAGCTCCTGAAACGGGGCCCAACTGATAGGGCCCAGTTCCTGGAATCGCAGCCGAGAGGCGGCTCGCAGGGTGCAGGCCAGCCTTCCCAGGGCTTGGGCTCCATCCTGAATGGCGGGGCTTCAAAGTTCACACAGGCCCCAGCTGGGCTGTTGCTTCCCACAGAAGACAAAGAAATCCTGGCCCCAAGGCCCCCTCCTCAGCCAGGAAGCCTTCCCTGCCCCACAGCCTGAGGGCCTCTCCTGCTCCGAACCTCCTTGGTGTGGCCCTCCCCTCCCTCAGGGTACCATCTACCTTGGACCACACGGCTCTGGCTCTCACTTGCCTTGAGGGGCAGCATCTAGTCAGCAGGGAAGGTGTTTCACTCATGCCTAAGAGTAGTAGCTGTCCTTTGCTAAGCAATTTCTACACACGTGTTATCTTATTTGCTCCTCACGTTGAAAGGTAGGCACAGGTACTAATATTATTACCCTTCTGCAGATGGGGAGACTGAGGCTTCAGGGGATGAAGTAACTTCCCCAAGGTCACCGGTAGGTGGCTGAGTTAAGAATTGAGCCTGTTCGTTACCAAAGCTGGTGCATTGAATCAAGAAGCCAGGAAGAGGGCTTCCCTGGTGCCAGGAAGAGGGCTTCCCTGGTGGCGCAGTGGTTGAGAGTCCGCCTGCCGATGCAGGGGACACGGGTTCGTGCCTCGGTCCGGGAGGATCCCACATGCCGTGAAGCGGCTGGGCCCGTGAGCCATGGCCACTGAGCCTGCGCGTCCGGAGCCTGTGCTCCACAACGGGAGAGGCCACAACAGTGAGAGGCCCGCTGTACCGCAAAAAAAAAAAAAAAAAAATGAAGCCAGGAAGAACCACAGGCGTCAGACCAGAAGGATAAGTGTGAGATAAGGAGAAGGCAGGCTCTATCATGAGGTAGGAGGTGCGCATCTGTCTGAGGGAGCAGGCACTTCGCCCCTCCAGCTGACTCTGCCACGTAGGAATGCAGGCCCACTGCAGCCAGATGGAATTTTCTGGAAGAACTTGAAATCCACACTTTTAGGTGAAATGTCCTGGTTTTTAAATTTTGGAAACTAGTTAAAAATAAAAGCAAAACAAACAAACAACGACAGTATGCTGGCTAAACAGTAGAAGTCTTTGGGTCAGATACAGCCATTGAGCTAGCAGTTTGCACTTCTGTTCCGTGCAGTTGCGCACACTGTGCTCTGTGCATCTTAGGTGTGCAGGGAATGTTTGTTTCATTAAATGGAAAGTAAGCCAGCCTTAATTCTGGGGATAGTCGTATCTGCAGGGGAAAAAAGGTATAATCTTAAATATTCCTAAGGAGGCATAACTTTAAATGACACAGCTCTGGTGTTGCCTGCTGGGGCAGCAGATAGACAGTCAGATTCACATATAGACCAAGCATCCCAAGACTCAGCCCTGGGACCTCAGCAACTCTTTCTCTCTTTTCCTTGTCTTCTAGAAAGCAGGGATCTCAGCCCCTCTCAGGGATTTGACTGTCACCTCTACATCTCACCCAAGCCTAAAGCCAAGTTCACTATCTTCTCCCAGAATCAGCATGCCCACCCTCCAGCTGGCCTCATTTCAGTCACTTGCACCATCATTCTTCTACTTGGGCAGCTCCAAATCCCAGTCTCATTCTTGACTCCTTTCTCCCTGCCCTTCTTCATCAATCAGCCCCAAACCCTCAGCCAATATCTCATTCCACTTCTCATCATGTCATACCTGGCCATTGCTAAATGCTCTGAACTAATATAACAAGGATAATATTTGGAGATAGTGACTAAGGCTCCCCTACCCCTGCCATTTCTGTTTTTCACCCCTATGGCCCTCTCCCATTCAATCTAGACTGTGGGACATCCATCCATTGCTTCAAGAGACGGTTGTTAGAGCTTGATAAAACCGTCAAGTTCTTGGCTTTCGAATTTCAAAAGCTGGTGGTCAGGCTTGAGGGCCAGGACCCCAGTCAGAGAAAATTCCCTCTTCTCCGGAAGATAAATATTCCTTCTGTTTGGCATTGGGGAAGGTGTGGCAGGGGAGAAACTGGTGGGTTTTTGAGAAGAAACCCTGTGCCTTCATTCCACACCCAACTGGAGCCCTAGATAGATTTGGGAGGCATTTCAGAGGAGATGAAACATATGTCTCATTTTCCAGGAAGGAACCCAGCACAGCCCAGGTGCAGAGGAATAGAAATGGCTACATAGGGTGTCTGGAAGATAAGACCTCAGTTGTCCTCCCAGAGTTTCCTGTGGCCCCCAGGAGGGGTGGGACAACAGCCAGATGTCCTTAGGGTCCTGAGAGAGAAATGAAAAGAGCTAAGGGCCAACCTAAAAAAAGGCGCTCTAGATGAAAGTGAAAGAGGTCATACCCCGCTGCAAATTCCTTGGCTGGTGACTGAGTACCTGCCAGGAAAGGGGTGTCTCAGCAGGTGCCCAGGTAGGCAAATGATGACCAAGAACTTGACTGTCCTTCCCAGAGCCCCAGCCCACCACTGTAGCTCTGACCTAAGACCCTGGAAATCAGACATAATCTCAAGGGTGAGGGAACAGGGCAAATCTGAATTGACAGAGTTTATTAAATCTATGCCTCTCTTTGGAAGAGGAATTGTAGAACCATAAAGTTGTCTTCCTTACAACTTGATCTTGTGTCCTGAAATTCCTACGTGCTCCTTGCCTCTGTTCTCTCCATATTCCAAACTATTCCGTATTCTGCAACTAGATCAATCTTCCTAAAATACTACTTCATACTTTTATGGATTCAAAGAGTAATTACTGAACAGCTACAATGAGCTAGGAGCTGCGTTAGGGGATTAAAAACCTTCAATGGAGTATGATAAGAAATATGCAATTAACGTTACACTGAGATGCCATCTTTCAAGCAAAAATCCAAAAGTTTGACAACATACTCTAGGGAGGCTGTGAAGAAGTAAGCACTCAATACATTGCAATTGGAAATGCAAAATGGTACAACCCCTATGGAGGGGAATTTGTCAATACCTCGCAAAATTACATATGTATTTGTCCTTCGAACAATTTATTCCACTTGTAAGAATCTATACAAAAGAAACATTGGCAGAAGTAAAGGGATGTTTGCACAAGACTATTAATTGCAGCACTGTTTATATTAGCAAAGAATTGGAAGCAACCCAAATGCCTATCAATAGGGAAAGGGGTTAAGTAAGTTATGGAGTTTATTTTTATTAGAACACACAATAGATTACCAAGCAGTGAAAAGTATTTCTACACTCTACTGTGGAGTGACCTCCAGAACATACTATTAAATGGAAAAGAAAAGGTGCAGAATACTACATACATGTAGTATGTTACCATTTATCTGAGAAAGGCGAGGTTATCTGATTATATACACACATGACATATATTTTTAAAATGCAAAATAACAAAAACTAATAATAGTTACTTATAGATGAGGGAGGAAATGAAGTGGAGGAGACAGGTATGAAAGAAAGGCTTCTCTGAATGTACCTGTTTTATAGATTTTTTTTACCTTGCAACAATGGAAATACTTTACATAATTGTGAAACAAAATTAAGTAGAAAAATGCAATCCTTAAAAATGGAAAGTAAATAAAACAGTTAAGCCTGTGTATCAATTTGGTGGCTCAATCACGTAGGGAAAAATTATTTCAAATGACTTTAAAACACAGTAATTTGATTATACAATTCTAGTGAGTATAGCCTAAGGATTTTTTAAAAAAAAATCCTGACTAGAAATATCAAGCTGTTTTTTTTTAAAATAAATTTATTTATTTTTTGGCTGCATTGGGTCTTCATCGTTGTGCGCGGGCTTTCTCTAGTTGCAGTGAGCTGGGGCTATTCTTTGTTGCAGTGCGCAGCTTCTCATTGCGGTGGCTTCCCTTTGTTGCGGAGCACGGGCTCTAGGCACGTGGGCTCAGTAGTTGTGGCACACGGGCTTAGTTGCTCCGCGGCATGTGGGATCTTCTCGGACCAGTGCTCGAACCCATGTCCCCTGCATTGGCAGGTGGATTCTTAACCACTGCGTCACCAGGGAAGTCCTTAAGTAATTATGTTATTAATAATATTTCTACTGTTAATCTGAAATATACCTATAATAGGATAAAGCAAATAAGCAGTTCACTTTAGGTTTCAAGATTTTCAGAAAAAGAGGAGAGAGATACAAATATAAAATTAAAGAAGTTAAGTAAAAACCATGTGGTTTTAAATTTGAATTGGAAATCTCAGCATGAGTTCAGGATATATTTTCTCTTCAAAGGAAAAAAATATCAATATGTATTTCCTTTCTCAGTCTGCTGAAAAGACCTAGAGACAATGACCTACCTAGGAATAATGAGCACCCCTACAGCCCAGAGTGTTGTCTCTGAATACCATTTTCCACTAAAAGTAATCAAGATATTTGTGAAATGGCTGATTTCAGATTTGGAGCAGGAAATGTTCAAGATGAGACTGGGAAGCAAGGAAGATATTAAAGATTGTGGAGATCATACAAAAAAGACCCAGAAGCCAACTTGGAGGGGCTCCCATTGACCAAAGATGGGACAATTTGAGCATCAAAATAAATAGTAATTGCAATGGATCGAAACAAATAAAAAATATTGAAATCAAAAACAAAAAAATTGAAATCCCTGAGTTCATAATAATAATTAACTGGTCACCTGTGGAGTATGCTGGGGAAATAACTCATTATTCTGAAAACTTATAAACGGAAAGAATAAATATTTATTCTACCTTTTCAGGTAGCCAAATAGTTAATGTGGGAAGGTCTTTATAAGAATTCTAGCCTATAAATGAAGAAGGAATTATAGAATCAGAATATCACCATTTTGTAGCCCCAATTGTACAATGGATGAGGAAATAGCAATGACTGCTATCACAGTATACTCTCTCAATATCAATGGCTGCTAAAACCCTTAGGTGAACAACCGACAGGGTACTTTAATGAATAAATCAGGCTGATAATACCTTAATACGATAGTCAATCTTAAGATTACAAAAAGAGAAATGTCGAAACATTGCATGCCTTCTAATACGATGCATTTAGAAGTCCACACCACCACTCATGAAGTATTCTTCCAAAAATGGACTGGAATCTAATCAAGCCTCAGGATCTAACTAACCATAGTTTCCAGGATATAAAGGGGGCAAAAGAACACGTTACTTGACACCATTGGGATGAAGTCTACAATATCCAGAATGTTGCCAATAAATTACAAGGAAAAAAAGAGGGAAGCATAGCTATAAATGTTGAGACATATTTGACTAAATTCAACTTGTGAACCCTGTTTGAATCTTGATTCAAACACATCGAAATTTTTTAAAAAGACAACTGAAAAAATTTAGTGACTATTTGACGATATTAGGAAATTGTTGTTGAGTATTAGCTGATGTCTTTTGCCATTATGATAAAAATTCACTCTCTGACCTGGAATTTAGTGCCTTCCATTTGAACCAAAAGATTTGGTTTAAGTTCTAGATGTGCCACTTATTAGGCTATGTATCCTTGAGGAAGTCATTCAATGACATGGAACCATCTGTGAAATGGGTACATCAAAACATACCACCTTACTAGATTCTTGCAAAACTATAAGACAATGAATATGAGAGCACTATATAAACCACATAAGCCATCTCTCACAACTAACCTACACAATTCCTTCAGACATACCTGAGTCTTTGCCTTTATTCGTGTGATTTCCCCTTACCCAGAGTATTCCCCTCTGTCTTGTCTGCTTATGGATGTTTCACCCTTCTTTCTACCCCCTTTCACCTTCTTCGTGAAAACTCTGTAACCAGTTCAGCCCATGGTGATCTGGGCTTTGCTTACCCCACCCTGCTGTGTACTCCTACAACTGCACTCACCTTCAAGTCCAAGCTGTGGGAGGACTGGGGGGGGAAAGTGGGAGACTCACTGCCAGTCGGATGGTACATCAAATGCTGGTCTTCTTCCCCACTTTGCCTGCTACTATTTGCTTTTCAGAGTTCTCAAATAGTGTCCCATGAATTCTCTCCCAGTTTTATATCTGCACTTCATTGGGAGAGACAGGGTGCAGTGTGCTTATTCCATCTTACCTGGAATGTGAACACAGTACACTTACTTAGATTCATCTCAGAACTCAAGCTCAGAAAAAGGTAGTGATGAATTTATGCAGATTTTTAAAATTAGACTTAATTCCTCTCTTTTACCCTGGCTACTGAAAAGCTCAGAAAAAAATGATTTGGCTCATATAATCAAGCTGCAGTGTCTGGCACACAGGAGGTACTTCGTAAACATTAACTGATCTCTACCTATCTGTCTCTTCTGTTATCCCCCAAGAGCTAAATTTACGCGCAGTAGAAGAAACCTTTGTCAGTCTGGTTTTTGGATATAATTTTCCTCATTCCCATGCCTTTTATTACTTGGCTTTCTTGCATTTCTGTGTTAGTAGTCTGGGGACTTATTTTTACCATACTAATCTTGTGAGCTGCCTCAAATTCTGTTTGGAAGTAGTCGAGCCATAAGTGAACAAATAAATGAAAAAAAGACTGTATTCGTGGAATGCTTCATATTTCCAAAGCTGCTTTCACACCTGTTTCCATAGTTCATCCTAGAAAACAAACAGAACAACAACAACACCCACAACAAAAAACCATGTGAGTGAGGAAGAAAAGGTAGCACACACCTCCTCTAGGGAAGAGAAAGCTGGCATCCAGCCAAGACAGGCTGGCTTGAGAATCCTCTGGCACACATCCTGCTGAAACAGAGATGAACTATTTTACATTTTTGTCTTCTGTTGAATGTTGTACTGAGGCTAAAAGCAGTTTGGAAGCCACACTAGAGATCTCCAGGTGTCCTCTGAGGACTCCATGCCTTAGAAACTCCAAGACAAGGACTTTCCACCAAGCCTTCTTTTCTCAGTCTGACCCAGACCTATAATTGGTTTATCCATCTCTTGGGATCCAGGGACCCCTTAGAGATGCTGGATGCTTGATGTCACTTGAGGAAGCATAATACTGGTTTCTCCACCTTCGCATCTGACCTGGAAAGTTGACTCACTGCCGGCCTTATACACAGGGGGAAACCCAGCCAAGACCAGAGGAGTTGCCCATTTAGTTGCAGCCTAAATTGTCAACTTATAGACGGAATCACGAGCAATAAGAAATGCTCATTGTTTTAGGCCGCTGAATTTTGGGGTAGTTTACTATAGAGTACTGCTAACCAATGCAGGAGCTGAGCACTGAAAGAGCCATTTCTCTACCATTTCTTGGGATATTGGAAGCACAAGGTTTTAGTGGTACCAATCATCCAACAGAGACAGGAAAGGATGGGGACAGTTGTAAGTAGCAATACAAGGTTATGTCTTTGGGGACACTGCTGCTCTTTCAGCACTTGGCAGTGACAGGAGTAGCCCAAGCAGGAAGAGAATGGAATAAACAGGAGCCTATGGGATCAGCTGGAGAAGCAGTATTAAAACTATCTCCAGGGACTCCCAGAAATATTTAGGAGAAATATGGAAGGGCTGGTGGTCTTACAGAGTAAATATGGTTGAAGCCGGATGGATCACATAATTTGAATATTAAATATGAGGGTTCGCTTGTTGAACTTTTTTTTACCTCTAAGAAATTATTTAAAGCCACTAGAAGTAAGAAGTTTTCATAAATGTATTACACATGAATTCTTCCAATGAGTAAAAAAAGAAAAAAATCAAAGAATTCTGTATTTTGTCTATATTGCCAATTCCTTGGGGATAGTTAAGAATGAAAAATGAGAAATGGGTGCAAGACTGACAGCATTTACCACATGTTCTTTGCAAGCAGCAAAAAAGAAAGTGCACAACAATAAATAGGAAGTTATCGTGGCAGAGAAGTCTGATGCTTGTTCATACTTGGTTCTCTTTTCCTTCCAGGCTAGCATGAGGGTTACACATCTCTGCTCCCCTTCTGTCAGGAGAGGCCATGTGACTGGCCAATGGGTGGTGAACAGCAGTGATCCTGTCACTTCTGAGCTGAAGCATTTGCTTGTTGGTCTAAGACCCTCCACCATTCTCGACAGCACAGACGGTAAAGCTGCAGGATCGTTATGCCTCTGTCCGCCTGGATCACTGAGTCACAACACGAAGGGCATCTGTCTTAGAAGCCACCCAGACCTGCAGTGGGTATTGCATGAATGTGAAATCAACTTTGCTTGTGCAAACCGCCAATGTCTTGGCATTGCTCGTTCCCAAAGCATTTCCTGACCCAGTCTGACTAATAATATTGAAGGGCTGAAATTTTAAAAGTCTGATTAAAAGAAAGAAAAAACTATTGATGCTGCAAAATTACAAAAATGGGAAAAAATTGTTGTGCTGTTCTTGAACGCAGATTATACATGGTTTAATCTTTGGCAAGCAAGGTCTAGTGCTCAGAGGAGCACCCAAGAAACTTTATGAGCATAAACATGATAATGGGAATTTTATCCCTTTGGCAGAAATCAGAGGAAAATTTGATATTATGGTAGACTGTTTATGCATAATGTAAATATCAACACCAAATAATATTGCAACGATTTAGGGGATGAAATAGAAAACTAAGTAATTAAAATTGTGGCAGATGCAATGAATGAAATCAGTCTGAATACAGTAAGAAGAGCTAAATATTACTCATTATTTTGGCTAGAAACCTGATGTTGTGTTAGAGACACACCCCTGATGAATATGGAATACATAACAATTTTGTTAGATTTGTAGATTCCCAAAATGCAAATATTTCTCTATATAAACATGTTTGGGGACTTTTTGTCCAGAAGTTGATACAACTGAAGAAGGATTATAAACAGTGTCAGTAGACCACTTACAAAAACAATCAAGAATAAAATAATTTGAGGGGCCATGCATAGCACAATATGGCAACTATGTACGGAAAACACGACAGATTGAAATAGATGATTCTAAGAAATAATTCTAGGGCATTTTCTGTTCCTTGACTGGGTATTTGAATCTTGGTAGTAAATGGTGCAATAAAAGTCTCTTCTGACACCACTGATATTTTTTATACCATCCAGGATCTATACAACGGCTTTTCAGCTTCACTGAAACCTTATGTATTAAAAACACATTTACCAAACATAAATTTGAAACATTGTCAAAGGCATGATGGAAAAGTTGAGTTTATGCCATTATGGCACTAAAACCTCAATTAGTGACTCTAAGCAATTCTTTTTTAGAAAATGTTGCTGTATTAATAAAGACATAGATTGTAGAATTCAAGCCAAAGTTACGCTTTCAAAAACATCCACTATTAAATTTATTTGCTCAGGGTTAATTTGGCAAGACGTTTTAAGTAAAATTAGTGCTATATGCAAAATAATACAGGAGCTGAAATTCAACATATTGTCCAAAGAAGTTGTGTATCTGTGGATACTGCTTGGGGTGACTGGGTGAAAGCGTGCGGGTTTTCTCCTGCTGGAACCTAAAGAAGGTTGTGGGATCCAGACTTGGGGTGAGGGAGTGTGGTCAAAGCACCCCGTGGGAGGAGGCGAGCCTGCCCTGCAGCATGGCAAGCAGGAGACCAATCCCTGTGGAAGGGCCTTTGCCATTGAGATTCTGGAATTTTCATGTCCACCCACCAGGGAACAGTGATCTTTTCTGCACAGACTCCTGTCAGCCCAGGCCCTTGGTAAAACTTTGTCCAACTTCACAGCCTCAACTTAGGTCTCCACTCAAGGTAGGAAGTGCAGTGTGTTCACAGCAGCCTGGCACGCAGTGACCAGGCAGCAGGAGAGAACAAGGGATGCAGTGAGACACTGTGAGAACAGCTGGCAGAGGTGACAAGCCAGCACAGTTCCTAGAGCAGAGCTCACTACCGGCACACAGTCCTAATGACCAACGAGACACGTTGTACACCACCATACCGAACCGTGGAACATGTTTAATTCAGCCATTTCAGTCCAGCTCCATAGAAAATATTTTCTGAGTAATTACCATGTGGCAGATCCTATTGTAAGTTCTCCGTGTGTATTAAATAATTTAGTCCTCAGCTATCCTTTCAATGTGCCCATTTTACAGATTAGGAAACTGAGGTCCAGAGAGGGTCTATTTCTTAGTCTAGGTCAAATTAAATGGCAGGCTCCTGGGACCTTAACCCCAACATTCTCACCCCAGAGTTTACACACTTAATCAGGGTGCAACAGAATCTGTGTATTACCCTTATAACTAAAAGGCTTACCATAGTGTTCTGAGTTTTTAACCCCTGAAATACACACACACACACACACACACACACACACACACACAGACAATTTCCCCTAAGAGACAAATCCAAAAGCTGCCACCAGCTCGAAACTGCTTCAGACCATCAGGGTTTCAGGAATTTTGACACCCAGCCTCAGGATATGACCCCCGTCAGCAGGGTCACACCATCTTCCCTGTAACAGTTGCTCCTGCCTGTCTGTCTCCCCACACGGACGTGGACTTCTCTACCTCTGAGGGTGGGCTAAGAGCCTATCAATGCCCCACAGCTGGCAGGAAAACCAGCCGCCAGCCCTCAGCAGAGGGAGCGGGCATCGTGTGGCTGGCAAGCAGGCAGGACTTATGAGCACAAGTCCCCTGTTGGGGGCGGGTGGGGAACCAGGCTTCCAGAGGCTGAGGCCCTGCAGGAGCTGCTTAGGAAGGACCTACCCTCCCATCCCTACCAAAGCTCTGGCTACATCTTAAGCTCTGACTTGCCAAAGTCAAGGGACACCAAATTTCAGGTGGCCAAGTTGTACTGGTTTGCCCAGAGCGTTCGTGGTTTTAGCACTGAAAGTGTCACGTCGTGGAAACACCCCTACCCGCCGCCGGGCCCAGCAAACCCTGTCAGTTGGCATGCTAATGAGAGTCGAAACCAAGGGAAACTATTTTCACCATAGCCTCAAGCCCGCACGTTTCTCCACCTCCATGGAAGCCAGGAGCTCCATCAGGCTACAGAGCAGTCCCCACTGCTCTCTATACAAGGGGACGTGACATCTCCCTCAGAGCACTGAGGAAAAAGCATGGAGGACACGGCCCCGAATTCCACCCGCATGCTCCCATTTCCCCAGAGGGCGCAAACAATTGGACCCCGCGAGATGGAGATGTTTGGTGGCTGGAGTCACTCCCAGCCTCGGGCAAAATTTCCAGGCTTTTCCATCTTTCGATGCGGTGGCAATATTCTCCCTTCATTTCAGATCCACATGGCCCAGGGTCAGAGACATGAGGACTTGTCCAGAGTGTCCGTCTCTGTGATAAAGAGACCACAGATTTAAATCAGTGAGTTAACGTATAGGTGAGAAAACACTTGGCACCATCTGACTGCAAAGGACAAGAAACCGTGACCAGCTCCGAGGTGCCCTCAGATCCCAGTGGATTCTCCTGAGAGGTCTTGGTCCTCAGCACAGCTACAGATATTCACTGTGTATAATCGAGACCCCCTCTAATGATAGAAGTAAATAAACTCTGGACATTCGGCGAAAACACATCACTAGTCCATCAGAATCCTTGGGGTAAATTAGTTCAGCAGACTGGCCTAGAGACATACACCATGACTCACCCTCACCCAGTGTAAATAAGGGAAGATTAAGCACAACTTGACTGAATCATACTGAAGCTTGGCATAGCTCAACAGAAAGATCAGCCTGAAATCTCATATTAGGAACACATAATCTCATAAAATTTATGACTGTTATTGCTCACCACATATGTTTCTGGGTTACTGAGTGCTGGGCTCCGCGTAAGCTGCCTCGCTGGGGTCTTGAGGGGCCTGCCTGCTGATCCACAATGTATTTCAAGAAAGGAGACACGTTCCTGGTTGACACTCTTTGGCCTGATCATCAGCATGGCCTGGCCACGGCAAGGACGGGGACTGGAGGCGGGATGCTGGCAATGGGGCAGGAGGCTTACACCATGCCCCCAGCAGGCCCCTCTGCAGGCTCTGGTGGAAACGCTGATGGGGAGACTGGCAGGCAGTCTTCTTCCCTTCTCTAGGCCTCAGTTTCCTCCCTTGTTCAGAGAGGGTTGTAGAATTAGATGATCTCTAAGGGTTTTTCAAGACTTACTTTAGCAGGGTGTCTGAAAGAAGATCAAGGAGACAACTTATTTCAAGAAGAATCAGAACCAAAATGTCATCAGTTGAGATCAGTAGAGCATAGGGATGCAGGAGGTGTGGGCATGGCTTCCTGAAGGCAGGGATGGGTACAGGAGGCTATGGAATGCTAGCCTGAAAATCTGGGAGGGAAAGGTAGATGGCCAACTGCTTTGAAAGGTGTCTGCTGCCCAAAGCTAAAACATTCAAGAAATGTTTTCTAAACTATCATCCCCACTCCACCTTCTACTGCCACTTGATCTAGGTCTTCCTTCCTCTGAACCTAAATGTAACCTCAGGATCCTTCTCAACACAAAAGCTGACACCCATCCATCAGATCCACAGGTGAGAGAGAGAGCTGCTTTCCAGGCCGAATGACCCTGAGGCTCCTCTGGGTCCAGGATAAGAGATTCCAGGTCTGACTGTAGGGACTCAGAATGCAACCAGTGAGGAGCAGAGCATTGGAGAGGGAGGGATTTCCCTGCAGTGAAGGGTCCTCACTTGCAGGAGAAGATCACTGAGGTGGAAGTTCAGGGACTCCAATGATGAAAAGAGGCCGAGCCCCTTAAGCCCTTGACTCACTTGCTGGAGCGCAAAGTTGGGCAGGAGATTTGGGGCCCCCAAGGCCATGCAACCCAGGTGTTCTCTGCTGTCCCTCACTCCTTCCTCCCTGCACCCACCCCGGGTCCATCCTCACCACTTCATCTCAGCAAACTTATGCTCATGCATGCCTTCCCTGCCAATAGCCAAGGTACGACCCTTCTGACCCTCAGGCCCTCTTCCAGGCATTTCCCCCTCAGTTTCCAGCACTGTCAACCCCATCCAGGAAGGGTTTTGAACAGGAGACTAACCTTTGGCTTTCTGGCTCGTTCATTTTCTTTATGATTTTCACAGCCAATTCCGGTAAATCTTCTACACTAAAAGCCCCTATTCATCATTAGATTTGATTTGAACTCTACTTCTGTTAATATTTTGCCTTTCAAAAACGAAAGAAACAAATTAGTTTTGGGGGAGGAGTCAAGATGGCGGTGTGGGAAGACACGGAGTTATCGTCGCCCCACAACTACGGTGCCTGCCGGCCACTGGTGGGGGGCTCTGATGCCCAAGGAGATGGGAGGAACCCCACAGTGAACCGGTAGGACGGAGGGGGACTGAGCGGGGAGGAGAAGTGGAGGCCAGACAAGATCGGCGCCCCTGAAGCGGGGGAAACCAGGAGAGGCAGGTGGGAGGGACTCCGCGAGAAGAGCTGGAAAGGAGCGGAGGGCTTGGTCCACTGGGGTTGAGGAGCCTGATGAGCTCCCAAGCCGGTCCCCCGGCCTCCAAAGCCCCATCCAGGCCACGTGGGTCCTGGGGGCAGAGGAGGGAAGCTGGGGAGATCAGGAGAGGCAGGCAGGAGGGGCCCTCGGGGAGGAGCGGGAGAGGAGTGGAGGGCGATTGCCCTGCTCACTGGGGCCCGGGAAGCCTGCTGGGCTCCCAGGTGAGGTGCCCTGCCCCCTGAGACCAGGGGTGGGGGGCACGTCTGGGCCCCTTCTGTTCCTTGAGCCTAAGCCCCATTCCCCACGGGCCCTAGGGCCTTTTCCAGCTCTGTGGTCCTGAGCATTGGCCCCGCCCACTGCCCACACCTCGCCCTGGCTTAGGCCCCGCCCTCCACAGCCAAGGCCTTTCCCCCACTCCTTTTTTTTTTTTCCTTTTCCTTCCTCCTCTTTTTTTTTTACTATTTTGGTACTGATGTACTTTCCAGTTGTTGATTCATCTATATTTTTACTTTTACATTCTTTCTAACATATCTGTTAGTTTCCTAGTCTAATTTTATTTTTTACTTTGTTCTCGTTCTCTTTTGTTTGTTTGTGTTTGCCACCCCACGTGGCTTGCGGGATCTTGATTTGTGAGCCTGGGTTCGGGTGGAAGCTCCTGCGGTGGGAGCTCGGAGTCCGAACCACTGGACTAATAGAGAACCTCAGACCCCAGGGAATATTCATTAGAGTGAGGTCTCACAGAGGTCCTCATCTCAGCACCAAGACCCAGCTCTACCCAATAGCCTACAAACTCCAGTGTTGGAAGCCTCAT